>NW_015374020.1:350457-944776 GCF_001272555.1 Dufourea novaeangliae | reverse complement strand
TCTTTCCCTCCCTCTCTCGCTCTCTTTCTCCCTTCGAGCACTGTTGCAATGGTAACTTCGGTCATTACATTGGCAATGTCGTACACCAAAGTGCAGGTTATTCGCGTTGTAAGTGGCCACCGCAATCGCCAGAGACACAGAAGGGGTGAGGGGAATAGAGGGAAACAGCCAGAAAGGAGAAGAGTTTGCATCGTCCTATCTGCGTAGTTTATACTTCTGGTGTGTGGTGTACATGCCAGATAGCCGGGCAGTACGTGTAAGGAGTGGTTGTCTCCTTCGTGTTTCGAATACACACTCGGAGATCGCGCTAGGAATCTAAAAAACTTAATATCTACCGTCACGCCGGCAGCGTGCCCGGACTTAAAAGCAGATTTGTTTTCGCGTTTTCAGCCTGTTGTTCCCTTTTTTTTTGTTTTGCCCCGACTGCCCCTCGTATGCGACTGGAAACTTCCCATTCCCCCAGATGCTCCTCTCGTTCCCTTTTCGAACTGGAGGATACAATATAGGTATTTTACCCTATCCACGTGACGCGAACGCTCTGCACGGATTTTGCTCATTATGGGGGGTTGAATGCGAACGTTAACTAGGGACGGATTACCTCGGATCATTTTGCAAAACACAGTTATAGTTACGAAATAATTGTAATAATTACCATTGGACCTAATTAGTAGCGAGCTGTAGAAATTCATTTGATCGTGTAACAATGACAAATTTAATTATATAACGATAATTTTGGAAATAATAATGCTTTATAATTTCTGTTTGTGTACTACGAAACGTGATCAGTTTAGGTTATTGTATTGCTAGCTGTTCGATCGTAAATTGTTTGGGCTAATATAACATGATTGAAGGAAAGCTATAAGATAATTATACCAAATTTTTTGTGAACCCTTTACATTAGCAATGTCGTATTTCAGTCTTTTATAGATAAACCTGTAAAAGACAGATAAGAAAAAAATTAATTGTTATGATGCTTGCCAAATTCATCTCAGTATCCGTTAAGAGATGAGCGTGAAAAAAATGATAGGTTTATCTGCAAACTGAAGGTGACCTTAGAAACTCTGGAGAAAAAGCGTCTACAAAAAATTTGATGGCACCATCTTAAAGTTCTCTTTGAATCATGTTATAGTAGCTAAATAAAATTTCGGTCAAACATCTAGCAGTAGAATAATCTAAACTGATCACGTGTCGTGGTCCACCCTGTATAATAACGAAATGATACATTACGTTTCGTCACCTCGAGAAACATATCTCTCGAATTTTAATTTCGTTCAAATTAATATATTAGCTGCGTTTTGCTTTCGAAATATCATATTCCCATGGAAATGTTACGCGAAAGACGCTGTAAAAGTACAGTAAAAGTTACCAACGCGATAATTTATCACGGAGGTGGAAATTTTTTAATTTATCGAGATACACCAAGTTCTCGACGACGAAACTTTTATTAAATTACAAAAAAAAAACTCTTCTCGAGAACGGGCATGCTACAATATAACCTGCAACAGAGTGTCAAGCATCGGTGACGTTGTTTGTACAAATACTTTATTAAATAAAATGCTAACGAGTAAACGCTTAACGACAGTGAAGCCGGACGGGCAGCGAAGTTAATGAAGAAAATTCAGGGCAAACGTAATTCGATTATCCGCAATCACGACGGTGTGCGTGGGTGCGTTTGTCGTGTTAATTATAACAAAATCAATTTAGTGCCGTGACTGGCAAATAACATTTTTTATTTACCGTAGTAAGCGCAGCAAGCGAATCGTCAAAGCGCAAAGACGCCAGAGAGACTTCAAAAATTACTTAATTATTATCGAAGAATCGTAACATCGTTTCCTAGAACAAAATGGAAATTGCTCCTTCTGAAAATTAAAGCCGCTTCTCGTCGATCCAATTATTTATCATTATTCAGTCCTCTTAAAATATTTATTACAAAATTTCCAGAGAACTCTGGAATTAAAAACTTTCGATACAGTGCAATTACAAGAAACGTTCTACAAAGAAGAAAATGCCTTTAATGAACTTTCATAAATAGTTATATACGACCAAAATTAATACGGATTTCCCCGTGACAAGAATTTTCTGAAATTTATTGAAAGAAACTCCATTTATTCGTCGTCGCGATAACACTAAAGTCACAGGCCAAATGTAAGTTAAAAAGTCCTCGCGAACCTCTTCAGCCTCGCGCAAGAGAAACAGTCCAGAAAAAAGCATTTCGTCCACCTACATCACGGACACACTTGCGCAGAAACTAGAAACAGGGTGAAAGAATTGACTGCCAAAGTTTGTGTTTCCAGTCAGCGAGGATAAATGTAGCTTTTACCAGAGGCGAGCGGATCTAGCTTACTCGCGACAGAATAAACGCGCGCCCGATGGACGAGTCTCCGAATAATGTACATGGTGGCCTGTTACCCACCGATCTCCATGAATCTTGACTTGACTGAACATTTTTATAACAACTGTACAACAATTCACAGCTGATAGCATAATTATGAGTGATCCTAGATAACGTTTTACTCGTTAAATATTAATTTTCGACTCTACGTTTATAGAACTTTTATTCCTCACAAAAGACCACGGAATGACGAAACAGCTTACATTTCTTCCTTTTCACAAACCAACCCTGTAATCGTTCAAGGTACAGAGAACGAGAGAGAATGAGCAACGCGACGAGAAAATAGAAATGGAAAAGGAAGGGCGTAGGGGGGCACAGAAGGCAAAAAGGTAGACGTTCCAAGCGGTGATTCTCGTTGAATTTAGAAGTCCCCGCGCAAGCCCCTTTTTCCGAGGGAAAGACTACTTCCGGTTCCCGTCGCAGTCGTATTTTATCCATTCGCGGGCGTACCCGGTCCGGGGCACGATACCTCCTGGCCACAGCGGGACGGTTTATAATAGCCCCCCGCGATACGAGAGATCGCGGACAAAAGCCATGTACGAGGAAGATGGAAAAATTCAACCGAGCCGTGGCTGACCGTGTTCCGGGGCAGCTTGGTTCCTTCGACAAACGAAACGACTCGCGACGAATCGTCTCCACGCACAATGACCCACCCCCGACACTACGTGGCTCCTCTGACCAATGCGAAATCGACCGACCTTGGACAAACTCTATTCCCAGTCTTTTTCTCCCGACCGTGCTTCTTTCCGTGGTATCTTTCACGGAATTAACCGGAGATTTGTTGGGGCACGTTAGACTCGACCGTAGGAGGTTCGTTCCACGACATTAACGTACGTTGCGGAATTAGATAACGTATGTTGGTGGATTTTCTGCCGGCAGATAGAAGGCGAACGGATCGCGAAGAATCCGCCATTATTAGTGGGCAAAGTTGCGGAGAAAACCGAGGGACGTCAAGTTACGCGATTTATAATTGCGGTCCTTTGTATCGTAGATCTGTGGGGTGAGCGTACAAACCGTATCGTGCTACACCATTTCTTTTTGTGGTACAGGTACAGATCTCAAAGAGTGTTTTTTTCAGTCAAGTAATGTGTTTTTTTAATATTGAAGCAATGTGAATCTCGATAATGGAATTATTTTGCTGTTTAATGTACACCACAGAATATGAAATGTGCGTAACGTAAGAGTAATTGTAGGTACATTATTTTCTTGTATTGTTAAGTTGCAGTTTTTCAGGAACGAATAAATAGAATTACATATCGCTATGGTAGGTTCGGTTTCTGTCATAGTTTTCTTAATCACTTGATCCTGATTTTGTGGTGTAGAACAGAATAATGAAACAATGCACATGCGTTTATACTTTCATGCCTTTCCAACATTTTATGTCTCGAACAGAAACTCTCTCCACAAATGGTGGATAACACCCGTCGATAATGGTTAATCAACAAACAGGCCACTTTCGTGTGCAACAACCTGACGGATGACTGTGGAGTTTCTTACAGGTAGTAGATCTGAGAACTCGTGAAACTACGGAATAGTTTGATCCACGAACGAGTGACCTATATATACACATTGTACCGAGAGGTAATGAATTATTCGACCGGTGCACGTCGACTCTGTTTGATTGTTCGTCGAGCCCCCGTCCGTTTCATAAACTCAAGTTTTTCTATTCAGCAATTCAGCCTGGATGCCCTGTAGATCTCGTCTCAGTTTCGAAAACAATTAAATTTTCCTTCTCCCCCGAAATGACAAAATCAATTATACCGTGTTCCTTCTTTCGCGGTGCAAACGAATTTAATCTAAAGTTTCGAACACCTGCTCGTACCAGAACTCCTCGTTAATTGACCGGTGGGATGCAACACAATTTTTGTTATAAATTAGACGACCAGGCGAAAGTTTATAGATAGAAATGATGGATCGGAGAAAAGTGTGTCATTGACAAATATCTGTCAGGTCAAGCGAACGGACTGAAAAAAAAAACGCTCGAAAGAATTATTTTCACTTGCATTGAAAGGGGAAGTGGGGTGTTCCTTCTTTCGCGGTGCAAACGAATTTAATCTAAAGTTTCGAACACCTGCTCGTACCAGAACGCCTCGTTAATTGACCGGTGGGATGCAACACAATTTTTGTTATAAATTAGACGACCTGGCGAAAGTTTATAGATAGAAATGATGGATCGAGGAAAAGTGTGTCATTGACAAATATCTGTCAGGTCAAGCGAACGGACTGAAAAAAAAACGCTCGAAAGAATTATTTTCACTTGCATTGAAAGGGGAAGTGGGGAGAGGGCTTAATAGACGCCCCCTCTCCATTTTTTTTTTTTTTTTTTTTTTTGGTCGTCAGAAGACACGAAATCACGAACGAGCGATTCGATGGCACTCCGCGAGAGCACGCATGAATCGTCGATCGATTTAAAGCGCTGTCATAGCCGGAAAAGGTTCAAGCGTAAAACGAAAGAGGAAATTACCGTTTCCAGTTCCATGCGCGTTTCAAGCTTGCATGCGCGGCGGATGCATCGCCGACCGGCCGAGCGGAAAAGAAATCGGGGAAATTCTTTTTTTTTTTCGTTCCATCGCGGAATGAGTCCGTGCGACCCTTTATTAACAACCACGTTACGAATCGTCGACCTAGATTTCTAACAATGAAAATTGAAACTTATAAGTTAAGACTGTTAGCACAAACTTCCAAATGTACAAATACCTATTAAATGTGATTACGTCTCGTAATCTATTAACCGTGAAACAAGTTCGTACCGAATACCCGATTGTAATTAGGTCAATGTAAAATTAATTTGTAGAGATATCCTAGTCCACCCTAGTTGCGATGAACAATTCAACCCGTTGCTTTTACTAATTAAACTTCGTACGTACACCAGAGAAGCTCGACCCAAACTAACCCGTACGATTATAGAAAGTTTCAGGTTGTTTCCGGTTTCGATTTTTCGTTGCATCAAAGCTGTGTTGCGAAACTCTATTAAAATTCATTCCACGTTTTCGATTTAATTTTTGTTCGTATCGGTACCAAGAGGACTCTCAACGAGAGTTATGCGGCTTTCTCGAATTGATACGTAAATCTGGAGATTAGATTTTCTGAAGAAAATATGTATACAGGGTATCCCATCTAACGTGAGCACCTCAAAAATATTTTGGCACTAATCCCTCTATTGTATTTATTTTATTACATAAATCTACTCTCATACATTTGTCGATTTTTCGTTCTCAAGGTCACACGAGAGTCGCCCTATTATAGGTCACTGTAGTGCCGTCTAAAAAAACACAGACGATCTCGAAATTTTGTAAAATTTTTGTTTATCATAGTACACATTTGCTCATCGTAATCAAATAATACTTTTCCCTCACATGTTTTGTATCTTCAAAAACAAGTGAAATATTAAAGGTGCGCAAGTTAGGTGGAACACCCCGTATAAGAGCAGACAACAATATTTGATTCCAAAAGTAGGGATCTAATGTTACATGGGGGATACAGAATGTTTTCCGATTTAATTATCCGTGACTCATCGACTTTTTATCCATTTACGCTACGAATAACCCTGTATAATATTCATAAATCTTGAGCAGGAATCGATGTCAATTATATACGTTACCACAATGGCAGAAGATAAATGGTAGTCTGGCTAACGTAGCATAGAAAATATGTATATACCATTCCTTCATCGCGTAATGTTCCTTTGCACTTTGCACCGAATTTAGAAAGGACGCGCGCAGCCAGATGGAAACTTAGCTACAGATTTCGTCAAAGAGGACAACTCCGGGAGTAACAGCCGTTCCGTGTCGGCATGAAACTGCCGCCACCGTCCCCGCCACTGCCACGCTATCTGTTACCACTGTTATTCCTTCAAAAGAGTTCCAACGTGTCCCCTTCCGTTCTGTGAGAGCGGGGAAAAAATTTTTCCGCGACGCCTGCCGCCTGCATTATGCCCTCGACAGATTTTTCCAGTTAACCCTTTACTGCTCGACCCCAGCCGACAACATAAAGATACGGAACGGAAAACAGTTTGGATCGAGTTTAATATACTTATCCAGAACTTTCGCCTAAGTAAATCGATGCTTGCCCCCGAGACAGAGTATTCTACTAAGCTAGCCTTACCGATACATTCTGCCAATCGTAAAATAAAAAGGATAATATTGGGATAACCCAGGAAATATTGAAAACTGCAAAAGCTTGGATTTATGCAGTAAATATGACGAAAAACAAAACGATTACGGTCGTCAAAATGCGTTCCATATCGTTTTTTGGTCTGCAGCGATTACTTTTCTACTATTCATTCATTATTCGAAACTGCACCATTCATCATTTGAGGATTAAAACTGCGTTTTCGGATATGTGGGGTAAACTCTGCTTACTCCGTGATACTGATTACTATGCGAGAGTTTTACATTCGTCACTGACACGTAGTTGCCAGGTTCAATTTAGTTCGAACAGAAACTAGCAGATAGTGTTAATGTTCTAGTTTATGTGAAATTCTGTTCACCTGTTATTTGTTTGTTCATGTCTGACCTATCATTAGATCCTTGAACTACTTTCAGAACATGTGATTATTAGCAGTTGAGACTTTGACTGCCACACGTCACGCAAATATAGATGACATGAATATTGCAAAGAAGTAAATAATGAAGTAGTGAAATTAATACAGCAGGATAATTTAAAGCAAGACCAACAGCCTATGTTAACTAAACGCATGTATTTTCGACGATTTATGACTTAAAAAGGAAATAAAGTGTGTCTGACTACGTACGGCTGTTTCCACTACAGCAGTCAATGTGTTAATAGAAAAATTCTAAAACTATCACAGACTTCCTTAATGTTCTCTACTGTATGTTTTTAACACATAGCAATTATGTGTTTGTATGTTTCTGTCAATACGTCTGAAAAAATGATTTGAATAATGAGAGGTTTTAATGGCATTAACCGTTAACATGTGTAACACGATAAAACCTGTAATTACACGGCACATGTTCTTCAGTAAAGTTTAGCAAACATTTTAGGTACGCCCCGTGTGTTTACGCAAATAAGAGCGGGTAGCCGCGAAACATTTCTATGCACGGAACAGCGAATAGCACGTATCCTGGACGCACATACACACACGCTAATATTCGCGATGGTGAGCATTAAAAGCTGCAATTAATTCACACGTACACATACGATACATTTAATGAAAAATTTTTCAGGTATTCTATGTTCAGTGTTGCGTAATCCTTTAATATCCAAATTAATTACACTCCGCGAACAAATTATTAAAATCAGAAAGCTTGAATCCACAACAGAGGAATTCAAAGAAATTCCGTCTAAAACCATTTCTCGCCATTTAAATCAAAATCACTTACAGAAACCACTAAACCGCGGTCCACTTATTCCTCCCAAGAATCGTGCTAAACATCGAACGCTTCGAAATCACAACACCAGTCTGTGTGCAATTCAATATTTACTCGAATTCCGTTCCTTCCAATTGTTTGAACCAAACGCGCCACTCTGGGCGGGACCCGAGAGAGCGTTAAAGGGGTATTCTAGCGTAGCCAATCAACACAATCGACTTGTTTTTCTTGCATTTTCTAATAGTTTGGGGTCTTGAAAATGCGTTCTTACAGCAGTATGGCCAAATTCATATAATTGTTGAACCTACAAAACAATAAGGAACGGCGCGCATACCGCGCGTCCATAGCGCATGACAAACATTAAACGCGTTTTTCTCAAAATCATGTTTTTCAAGACGTCCACACATTTTTCTCAATAATCTAAAGTACATTTATGGTTACTGCCCGACCTATAAACTGTTTATATCTTCAAAATTACTATACATCCGAAGCACGAGAAATAAAAATCAGACCTTCATTTTCAAAGCTCTGCAATTTAGTCAATTTTTTATTTAGATTATTTATCCTACGCCGGACGACAGCCACATTCATGGAGCATATAACGCAATGTTGTCTCTAGAGAAAATTTATGCTTGTACTTTAAACATGTGTAAATATATATACAAAACCAAAGCTTCCTAGGTTTCATAATTCTCTTTAAATTAATTCCCAAATATCACGTTGAAAACGGCTGTCTACACTAGAACACCCCCTTAACCACAAACCTACATAATCCAACCGCCGATACAATATTCCAGCGTAACACCTAGCGCGATCGAACGCGACCTCAACAAAATCAAACATCCTCCTCCCGATATTATACAGTGGGGACAAGGTGGCTCTTATGATCCCACGAAGAGTCTCGAGCCCTTAGTCCTGTCCGGATGGTCTGACATTGACGTACAGTTACCTCGATACCAGAGTCGAATCTAGCTGCGAGAGCGAGAGAGAGAGAGAGGTCACAGAGCGGCTCAACCCCTCTACCTGGTTGAAGTGAGGGTGGCAAGGAAAGCTATAACATCGACTGAGATTGGCTTTGGCGTGTTGGTACGTCGCGTCTCATTTGAATTTAGATTCATCTCTCTCTCTCGCTCGCCCGATTTCTCTTCCTCCCTTCCGGCTGCCGCCCGTCTTCAAACCGACCCTCCTTCCGACCCTCTTCGTCTACTTTCCGCGTCGTGGCGCAGTCTTCGACACTCAGCGTGTCTGCGAGAGCCAAAGACTCACCCTCCCCGCCGCCCCTCGGTTCTCTATACATTCCCCGAAGCGGTTTCCATCTAAGAAGACCAAACGCACACTTCACCACCCGTCTTTCCCCACCACAGCCCCCACAATCCAGGGAATTTGAGAAATACGTGCTTGACGTTCAAGGCTTCCCGCCGCGCTTCAATTTGCTCGGCAAATGAACGACGCCCACTCTGTTCTCCCGTATCGTTAGAGTGTTCGCCTCGATTTTCTTCTATCCGGCGAGATTTCGAGCGAGCACAATGCGTGGCCGAACAGCATTCAGACTGGCTGGCTAGCTGGCTGGCTCGCTCGAAAGTCTTCCGAGCGTTCAGTGGGGAACACGGGCCTTCTCCGAAGACGACGATGGGGGATTTATTTTAAATTCGTCCGTCTCTCCAATCGCGAGACGGATCCTCGTGGGAGAAGATGTACACGAGCCAAAGTGAATTGGATATCGAAGCCGATGCCGGTGAGACACGATGGAGCTAGCCGGAGAGAAAACCGGTGACACGGCCCCGAGTGATATGACCAACAGACTGCTAAATGCGGGACACCTGGACATTCATGATGACACGGACAGCTTGGACTAGGTCTTGTGGGTAGTGGACATCGTACGCCATTCCAGGCCGATTACCGTTTTACGAGAGATCGAGGATAGTATATAATTACAGATAATATTTTCAAGCAAAGAGGATCGCAGGAATATATCTGGGCAAAAGAAAGAAGAGTGACCTCGGAAGCAAACCGGATCCCCTAAGAAAAAGTACTGCCAGTAGCAAAATTGAATCAACGAAAATCCAACCCAGACCACCAGGGTAACTGAACGTACCGAAGAAAAGTCGAGGTGACCAGAGCAGAGAGAAATCTAGAACGAACTCAAGTGGGCTGGTGTAAGGTAAAACTAATTGAATTAAACAAAACTGATCTGTCCTCAAAAGCCCATGGACACTGTCACGTCAACCAAACACCCTCAAAACCAGATATGTGTCATGATAGGCTATCCCTGATCGAATCTTGCTAATCCATGCAATAAATACAATAATGATGGACGCATATAATCACACGGCTCGTCAATTCCTTTGCGAATAACCTACGATCTATATCGCAGAAAAATGGAGGGACACTAGGAGAACCAAAAGGTGCACGGATCGTAGAGCCGGGGATGTCGGACGCAACGAAAAATATCAGCAATTTTACAAATCTGTCTCCCCGCTATCGAGTCGAACGGGGCCACCGTGCTCACGGAACGGGGACCGGACTTGAACGGGGGAGGGGTGAAAAATATTGGCAAATAGCGGAGGAAACAAGAAAACTGAACGCAGGCAAAGAATGGCGGAAGGGAACGCGAGGGAGGATAAGTTGGTTGGTTCGACGGTTGGAAAGGTCGGGGGCATCCAACGGGGGCGGGGGATAGAGGAGTTTGAACTGCAGAGAATAAACTTGGCGGTGGCACTGCTGGCTGGCTGGCTGGCTGGCGAAGGGGTTGCAGGGGACTCTACGGGGAAGCTGGCGGGTGGAAGATCGGCAAGGGGGCGACAACAGAGGGTGCGGGTCGGTGCGGATCCACGCGCGGCTTGCCTGTGCAGGGATCGACTGCGGAGGCAGGCAAGCAGGCACGAAAGGGGGAAGGGAAACGCGGTGAGTTATCGCAGCAACTATCTGCTCAACTGGCCGGATTTATTTCTATAGGTACAATCTGCTGCGCAAAATAAAGTATTTTGAAAATAAGAAAGAGAACGGGGCGATAGAGCCCCCGAGATATCGCCGACCATTTGTTCCGCGACGGACGTGCGTCTAACAATAAGCGGGACGCTCTCGTTTCACGTGGAATTTTCCGTTTGCATACTCGGATATTCGTGTTGAGCTCGTTCTGACCCTGTTGTGCTTCTATGTCTGATAGAGCTGCGAATCCACGATTCGAGGGTTATGGAAACTTTTCACCTGTATATGTTCAAGATGTTCCACGTAAGTTTCGCCACGAAATTTTTGGACTTACCGTGAACTTTGCAAAAATATGTATCGGATAAATGTATATTTGAATAGTTTCGAAAAGTTTCGTAAATTAGAGTTTCTGTCCGTAAGGCTGCAAAACTTTATGTGTAAACAATCTAAAAAAGAATCATTACTTTAACATTTATCCCCCCTTAACACCACCGCGACGTTTATTTGAAACATTAGGAAAACATAATATTTTGAACAGTATTTTTTAGGGACACTACGTTACAAAAGTTCAGATTTCTAGGAGAATTGCGGTGCGTTTTTCAATCTTTCTTTGTTAATAACTTTTGAATAACCAATTTGAAGGTTACTCGGGACGGAGACCTTGATAACGTGTGTGAAAGTTAAAGATGTGGGTGTTTTTCGGAAGTTCACCCCAATTCTGTAATCAAACAGGAGGTAACGCAATTGTAATTAATTAAGATCTTCAGGACTTTGTTGTGAGTTCAAAATGAATGTATTGCATTTAGCCCAATTATAGTTGCAATAGCACCTAATTGGCATAAAAATCTAGAAAGGAAAAGGTCCGTGAATGCTACATAAATTTTCACGTAATTGAGGGAAAATCATACGGAATCTACATGGACGAAATTATTAGTAATGAAAACGAGAAGCATTAATTAAAGAATGACTTGATATCGGGACAATGGCTCGCTATGAATACCAACGATCAGTGTGGTTCATATCGAAAATCTTTTCTTCGCTGAGCCGTGAAATTGCACCGCACACTAACGATGTCCTAATAAGATTAATCGGACAATAGCGGTTTCTAATTAACGTTCGATCGAACGGTATTTGAGAATCAGGACGATCCCGTTAAAATTCACAAGCGGCCGCGACAGTGTAAAATATGGTGAAATTAGATACACGTATGGAATAACGGCCTGTGTGCACGTAGGAAATAAATTGGGTGGATAATTCAAACAATCAAGCGATTAATAGTGAACGCGCCGCTGCAAAAGAACGTATTACGAGCCAAATTGTTCCGGCGCCGAAATTCGTTCAAAATATTTTCACGGTACAGTGAATTTCGAATAATAATTATTCATCTGCACTGCTGGGGTCGGAATCGCGCATTAACGGGAGAAATCCTATTAAATAATGAGAATAATTATAAGTACAATGCGTCGGTATGAATCGCGTATTTATCAGAAACGACTTCTATTCATAAGAGCAAAACCTTTTCTAGAATCATTAAACGATTAAAATATACTAAAAAAAGTAATTAGAAGATGATACAATAATTTACGATCTGAGGCCTTAACTTAAAATATCAAATTTTTCAATTGTGTTTCCGAGGTCTTTCGATGAAAAATTCTGTTCGTTAACGTTTCTCGGAAAGTGTAACTCAAGATACGACCATTGTAGATCAAGTAACGTTCGAAAAATTAAATATTAAATTTTGATTTAAGTCTCCGAAGACATAAAAGAAAAAGTGGGACCAACGTTATCCTATCTCGAGTATATCTCCTCAACTGAATCGGATTACAAAAAACCAATACCAATCCACGTACGCGCTCCCAATCAACGGTCCACGAACGTACGTTAATTAGATTTCGTGTCATCGTATACTTTCCTGCCATGGCGACGCTACATGGTCGTCGGCTCGAAGAATAATGTACAGGGCCCGGATTACGTTAAAATTCACTGGCGTACGAATAATTATAATGGAGGAGCGGGGGCGAGTCCGGTGAATGTCGATAAATTTCCGGTGGTCGTAACCCGCGGAAAAATCGCGAGTACGTGCGGCTCCCTTACCGTGAAAATACGAAAATTTCGAATGCATGAGGCTCGGGTTCGTCGATGCAACGGGCAGACAGATGTCGACGACCGCTTATTATTCCTCGACGGCCGAAACCGTTCGAATATCTCGCGCGGGGACGCGCCACGAGTCGTGTTTCATGAATTTTCAGTAACGCACGATAAAGTGAATTAACAGTTTCATTTCTACAGATTCGGTCACGTACCGTGGAATTCAACGATTTCCGAAACGGTGCACGGTGTTTTGAAAACAGCCGTCGAACCGCGAAAAACTGTATTACGAAATGTGTATAGATCATTGGGAAAAAGTAACGTTCATTAAAGATTACGAGTTTGTTTCAAATTATTTCCTTCGTAGATCCGAAACATTTAAAAGACACACTAAATTATTTACCTGAAAAAGAAGAACGATTTCGAAATTGTACTGTAAGTATTTTATTTGTAATTGTAGTTTCAGTTTTATATTAACTTACAATTTGAGTATACCTATACATAATATTTCTAATTATTGTATGGTATAGTAATTTAAGCAGATCCCTCGGAAGAATTATTAATACTGCTATTAATATAAGACAAGCAATTAGTTTTTGTGCCTACATTTTTCAGCTCAAAATAATACTCTGAAATGTCATCAAATTCTTTTAATATTTCTATTGTAAAACTAAAGTATATACTTTACAACAAGAACATCGACTGCCAAATGGTATTCTTAAAAACGATACAGATTGCAGACTTCTATGTGTATACTACTTTATTTAAACAATTTTCATAGATAAATTACATTCTAATTAAGGCTCCATAGGGATTTAATAAGTTAAAGAAACAGACAATTACGTAATAAAATATGATCGTAATTATATATTGTTCGCGGTCAGATGGTTGTGTTAAAACACCGTGGCGACGCGATCGCCGGTTTGGTTATTCCCGAGGAATGCTCGTTCGTGCATTCGCCCCGCCGCTATTCGGAATCGAAGGGCACAATTATTATGTAAGCGAGGCGCGATATTTGGAAGACACGGGAGCCTCGATTTGCATCGAATCGCGGTAACTTTCGCCGCGAGCCACGGCCTCTCGCCGCTTCGCTAAATTGCATTGCCCGGCCAGCGCCCGGAATATTTTCGCCGTGGCGCCCCGGCGCCTTAAGTCTCGACAACCTACTTATCAATTTCGGACACGAACCAATTTGCTCGTATCTGCGTTCCAACAGATATTCACGAGATTCGCCGTATCGCGCACGAGGTCTTATCGATGACGACTACGCCGGACGATTCGGGATTGGTTTAAAGGGAGGTGTTCCGGTCTGGGGCCCACAAAAATAGGTCATTTTTCGGAATTAAAATAAGAAAAACTAGGAGGGATAAATTAACGAGAGTTTTAGCATTTTATTAAGGATGTTTCTTAAACTAGAGTAATTAATTTTTTGTTTTTAAATTTAACATTGCAGATGGCCAGTGAGGGGTCGTTGAATTCCAGGTCTCAAAAAAATCATCCAAAACGATCAGATGTCTAGTACCTGAATTGTTGCACAGTGTAACGAAATAGGGAAAAATTGATCAGCATTATTAATTCGTTTTTCTTTACACAGAAACACATTCTTTTTTTTTTAGTGCGCGTATATGCCCGTATTTTGTTTGTATAATAATATTGATTGATGTTATGAAAAAGAACTTTAGCTTCAGAAGAATCACAATGTACAACACAGTATTAAATGAAAACCTATCCCCTTCCTGGAATCCATACAACAGATGGTAGATTAATGTACTCCCGAAACAATAACACTGCAAACATCCCCGTGCCATTTCTGGGGGTTATCGATAACCCGCCGACACGTTCCGAAAATACAATCTTCGTCGCGACACGGGGGACAGAGACAAATGCCCGTGAACGTGTTAAAATTTTCCGTTGGGGACTCGTCTAAAAATATCGCCCGGAGGAAGAAAGGAAGTTCCGCGACAAATGCAATTACCGCGGGAGGAATAAAGCGTTTCGACGGGCCGAGGCGGGAAAGGGTGGAGGGAGTAAAGGTGTCGCGGAGGAAAAGCGTCGATAAAAGAACGATGAAAAAAGAAGCACGACAGAGATTAGTCGGTGAAATAATACAGAAACTACCCCCCTGGTCGCGTACGTCGGGTTCGACGGCGACAGCACGTTTCGACCCTCGAAATGAAATTCTACGGTGGCTATTATTCGCGGATCGCGAGACAGATTTATACGGCGGTCATGGAGATTCCGTGAACGACCAATCGCCGCGCGGATACCATCCAGAGATACAAATCGTGATTCCTCCTTTCTGTATGGTAACCGAACGATGGCTGCCGAGCGGGTGTGCTACCGTACGAAGAAGAAAATACAGAGAGTTTCCGGGTTAAAATAGGTCCGCAGTGGCCGGGGATGCGTTTTGCGGAAGCCCTCGAATTGTAGATAAAGTGCCGGGGAAATAGCCACTCCAGACACCGGCTCCCACGTTCCAGATAATCTCTGAAGCATTCGTGTACCCGTGGATCGAATGTAAATAACGGGAGGATTAATTGTTTGGAATTAACACACCGCGACGATTCTCGGAGACTTGAACGCGTGTATACTGTGTGTATAGATGTCTAGTGACGTTTAAATGGAGCTACGTGAACTTAATGGAACGCATAATTTTCACATTTTTACGGTTATTTTGTCATCGAGTTTCACATGAATACAGTGTGAATTTAAGTCGTCTGTACTCGATGATAACCCTGAGTATCAGCCAGCTCGTCGATATGTTTTTTAAGTACAGGGAATTTATAGAAGATATAGGGCAGACTCGGGACGAATGTAATAATTGTTACGAAACAAATGCCAATAGACCAACTAACAATAAACAGAGTTTGTTATCGTGTATAAATTGTTTAAAAATTTTAGAAAATTTTAAAGTTTTGAGACTCAAAAAGATAAATTGTTACGTTAGTTTCCCCTATGAGTGCGAAGAGTAAATAATTGAGTCGAACTTGGTGGAACGTTGATGAAAATATAATAACTGGAAGCTTCCAAGAAAATACGTATTTCTTTCGAAGAAAGGAATTCGACTCAAGGCATCACCTTCTTATTTCGCTACTTTCCGTTCTTGTTTTCTGCAACGAATACGTACACAGCCCGAGTCCTGTCCGAGTTCAAAGTTTCTCGTCGGTCTCAGAATGATGGAAACGTGAGGCGACTTCGAAATGGACAAGACACACCCAACTAACTCTCTCTCTATTCCTCGCGGATATCACCGGTGCTCAATTTCCGCGAGTTTTAATCCACGCCGGCGGAATTCCACATAACTATTTACGTCCCGCCGGCAAACGAGTGGCCGAGCGTTTTAAAACGTAAATTGCGGTCTAGTCGTTTTCTTCTCTGGCCGTCCGAAAGTCGCGGAAATTGCGAAATAAAAATTTTTAATCTCACGCCGGTGGAAACTTCTAATAGCTCGACGAAGATGGTTGAATGAAAAGAAGAAAAGAAAGAAAACGTTTCCCGTTCGTCGAAAAGAGGAAAAACCGCGGGTTTGTCGTACCGATGACGCGTCGCGACAGACTAATTTCTTAAGGGGACCGGCTCTCGGACGATTAACTCCGGATAGAGATAGATAACGGCAGAGAGCGAAAGAGGGAACCGGAGCGTACAAAGAAAGTTCGCGAAGACGATCCATCAATGACCTCATGACGCCTCAAAATGGCGAAGCAGCGTCGATGTACGAAACAACACCGATGCGACGCTCCCCCCGCCGCCATCCCCCCTTACGACGCAGTGGATCAGTTGGTAATTGATCGGACGCCGAAGGAGTAAACAGTTCGTCGTTGATTGATGAACTAATCAACCCTGCTCAACTATCGTAGATTTTCGGCGCTAGACACTATATCCCGTCGCGATACAAATCAAGTCTTCCTGTTAATTCTTCGTCGGAAATTGACAAAATTGCTGTGTAGATGAAAGGCTCGAGTAACTGATGGAAAATAATACAAAACGTGAGTAATACTTGCAAAATAAATATAGGTACTTTGCCGTATTATATAAAATTAAAAATATTTTTAAAAAATTCAGTGCGTCAAAAAATCGAATATTAGTATCAACGGCCTTCGACAGTAAATGTTCTTATTTGTTTGTCAAACGAAAATAAGAATAAACGTAATTCTTGGATTTTTACTGTTTCTGGTAACGAACAATTTTCCATGGGATTTTAAATTTTATTATACCCGTAACGAGACGAGTATATTATGGGGAATTTGAATTAATTTCCGTACGGATGGAAACGAGTGCAATTAATTACCACTGCCGCGGGTGAGGCACGAGACGGAGAATTCTTGTGCGTTATTAAACAGTGTACTCTAGAAAACTGCCACTCCTTATTACCCTGCCTCGTAATTCTTTTACGAATGTGACGCTGAAAACGCTTTAACGTCGCTGAATCGAAGAGAAAAAGTAAGACCACGAAATGCACCGACAAATATGAACGAAAACATCTCGTCGCTGTTATCAAGAATTACACATTCGTGTTAGCAATCAAGAGAAATTCAATACGATACATTAATATTTCACATTTCGTTGTTTATATATAAGATCAGTAAACAAGTTAAGTCATTTTAATGTCCGCCATACCGAAATTTCGCAATGGACTGTGTTCTCCAAAGTAACGAGAAACTGAATTAATATCGAAACCCAGGATAATATCCAATTGATATTTCAGTAATATTACTGTTTAATCAATATCGCCGATATCGAATTCATAATATCCATTGTATGCATACCCCGGTAATAACATGTTGTACAATGTAATATAAGAGACGAAACGCAATGTTCTCTGATCGCAATACTTAAAGTCATCGATCCGTACACCATATATCCAAATTGAAAGTTAAAACTTATTACAATCGATTATGAATTATATCACTTGGCAATGAATCAGAACCACGTTCAAGATTTATAATATATTTTAGAAATTCTATAATAAAAAGATTTGAAATTTTGCATCTAACACTTTGACTATCGCGTCACCCAAATATGAATAACACGCACACTGCACAGAGGCTGGATTATTTAGATACCGTTACAAAAAGTCTTGTATCACATTGGTCTTATTGCTTTCTTCAACCTATAGTTACGTTCCAGCCGTGGGAAACGCATCGAGTGGGAAGGGAAAAGGCGAAAAGCGAAAGAGTGGAAAAAAAGGGGAAAAACGAAAAATCCATAATTACGACAAATCACTTGGCCGATGAGAGAATTCTCCATTTCCGGCGGGACAATATTGCCCGGCGTTTCGCATCTGCAAAACGAGGAGTTCACGGTTGTTTGTTCCATCCCGCTGCGAATAACCGCGGGGAGGGACAATTTCTAAAATCGTGCGAAGCAAAAACCACCGATGGAAAAATAGGCGAGAACCATAATCTATCTCCGGGTCGAGTTTATAACCGTGAATTATTAATATTTCCGCGATATAACAGTGTACCTCTGCAATTGCAACTTGAACGCGCTTGTGCGTGATCATTTGACAAATTAAATCCGAACTTTCGACTGTACAAATAAACACGAACACACGCGTGAACGAATTCGAATCACACGCAGCACCGGTGTTTCAAAGTGATATTAAAATTAATATTTATCATCTTATCGTGCCGCCAAACGGAATAAAAATATTTATACGTACCATGTGTACCCGCTGTATCATTGAAACGCTCGAATAAACCGTTTAATCGTCGAATTATCATTCTTATCCGCGAAAACACACGTTGTCCGAAATTGTATTTCAAGAAATCGCGATTTAAACGGCATTACGAGCTATACTTTAAATAACAATCCAGCCACGTTCGGGGAACACGTTAAGATATGCGCATCGATCGCGAGGGGGGGGGGGGTTTCATTACTCGGTTGAGCATTATTTCAGAAGCGACGCATTAAAATTGCATTAACAGCGGAAACGGCGTTACAGAGTTCCCATAACTCATGCAAACACGCGTGCAACAACGGCATGCAAAACGATTCCGGTTCCTCTCCCCTTCGTCTCGAGGATGTTGTTCACGAGAGCTTCTTCCTCTCTCATCGCACTGATTAATTTCTTGGTACCACTTCTGCCTTAACGATGAACGGAATCAGAATTACCACCCTATCCTCGTGCCCCTCTCGTTTCTGCATTCGAGTAATTGAAGAGAAAAACGATCGGAATTCATTTTATGTGTTCCTCCGAAGCAAGGAAACTTTTAATTACCGTGACATTTGAAGTTTATTTATTATCTCGAATCTTGAAACTCGATCACTTCTATCTTTCGCATATATTTCACGATTTCAACCAAATTTTTCTATTTGCACCTTCTCGGATATCAAGTCATCGAAGAAGTGACTAAGAATTCACCGAAACGATTCTCCGATCGTTTATCATTCAACACACTCCTCTCACGTCTCAGACGGCGATAGAGACGAATTGAATGATCAGAGTACTACTATCTTTTCGCGATTATGAAAATTACAGCATTAACAGGTTTCCGTTGGCCGCGCGTGGCCCGGTTAAAGTCCCCGCAAGTGTGATGGCGACGGTAATTTGAATTTATGATGAATCAGGCTATCCATCTTCAAAGATAATATTAATTTCCGCCGGGTTGGGATTACGATTCGATTTATATTAATGCCGCTGTAACGACACATTTGTACCAATTTATCTCCATTACAAACTTTCAGCCGTGTCGCGATTACCGGCTGCTTGAGGAACATCGCCTTCGCGGATAGTTTTGTGACTTCTAATTCGTTTTCACTTAACGGAAACAGAAAGACAAGGGGAGAGGGCAGAGGGGGAACACTTTGCCATTGAAAGTCTCGCGGAAGCCCGTGTTAAATTTAAAGGCGTCCCCCTCGCCACGACCAACGGCCGCGATACGATCGTCGTATAAACGAACCGTGTAATTGCAAACGTGTCCCCGTGACGTGAAATCGGATGAAACGGGGTGGTGGCTCCTCTGGACGCGCAAGAAGGCTGACGAGCATCAGTTAAAACTCCTGGTTACGGGGGAGGAATCAGATTAGCGTTAGCGGTTACGGGGAGGGAGGGCAGACATTTTCTAAATGCAAATTACTCGGCTTGGCTGCACGCCACTCTGGAATACTTTCTTTACCGAGGATTATTGAACTTATAGGAAATGTTCGAGACATGTTTTTCACAAGTAGTTGCAATTGGTGAAATTGTCATTTAGAATGAAACTTGAGAGTCGTATCGTTTAATCGTTAAATGTCTCCTTTGGAGTAGTATTATGGTAATAATATAAACTTGGTCCAATTTTCCTGCCACGTCTGAAAATATTATTTGCAGAGTAACTACATTTGAAATCCCTAGCACGGAATATCGCCAATTGAGAATTAATACCGCCTACACAGAAATTTGCAAAACTACAAAGCGGAACACTGATACAAAAATATCGATTACCCTTCAACCTGAGTACGATTCGAATTGGCTAGAGAAAATTAGATTCACTTACCCTATTTTATTTCCGAGTACCATTTGTGCTATTCGAAGTACTCATAGAGAATTCCAGCATACGGAATCAGGATTTGATTACTGCTCGCAACGCTCGTTGGTCTCATCAACGATGACGATACCGTGTTCAAGGGTGGATGCGATCGTCTCCAGGAATTTCCATAAAGTTTTCCGTGACGGTAATGCAATTATTTCGAGCAGGGTCGGTCTCGTTCAAGAAGCTTCACTCGCGAAAGGAACTCGAGTCAAACGATCGGTCCGGATTCGGAAGTTCCCGAACGCTTAAACTTTCATTATTTCCTGCCGGTGGTTAAGGGAGGAACGACAGGCGACTGGGTCCAACCAGCCCGAAAGGGACCGAAAGGGAGACAGAGAACAGACCGATCCGTAAGTCTGCAATTACAATTAGGATAAATACCTTTAACTGCCGATGCTAACCCTATCGTCCCGGGGCTGTCCCTTTTGCCGAGTCCACGACGAAACGAACGAATCGACCGTTTTCCGCAATCCAATAAATTCCTTTTCCAATGTGACTATCCGCTCGCGCGAACGGGTAATTCGGGGTGAAATTGTTCACCGGTCCCCCTTTTGCGACGACGACGACGTCGTCGTCGAATTTATGGGCAGATCGTGTCGTAATTAAAGAATGCAACTATGCCGAGTATTGTGACTGGTACAATGAAATAAAAACTTTGGCTGGGCATAGGGAAATTGGTAAAAATATTTGTACTGTTGGCTCGCAATTTTTATGTTATACACAAATCTAATGGAGGTGCCGTTATGGATCCAGTTCCTGATCAATTAAGAGTAATTGTCACCGTTTTTTAAGGTATATGTAGAAAAATTAATCGAATCCAAGAAAATTTTCGAGTAAATCTGTATTTTGGTCAGGAATTGGGTTCTGATTAGTACGACGTGTATTCGAATATGAAGCAATCATTGATACGAAAGATAGAATAGCAGTAACAGCAAGCTTGATAGGTTTCTCCTTAGACTTGCACGACTCTCGAGTGAGCTCCACGAGTTTGGTATGTATTTTGCTATCCGTAATATGTTTCAAACGTCTCTGATCGCCGGAATTTATTCTTCAATATGTACGATTAGTTTTACCAAGTTCAATGAGTTTGGAACGACCCGATATCGCGTATTAAACATCCAAAGGTGTTTCTATCTGCCCCAACCTCGTTCAAGACCAATAAATCTGAAATTGGTAACATTCTACGAGTGCGTACACGTTTAAGCAGACGGATCGTTAATTCCCTGAAGTATTCATACTCAAACAATACTCTCCGATCACCAATTACTCAGCATAAAATTACTTATTCCAAGATCACCCCAATCGAAAAAGTTCTCGCGAGAGGAAAATACGTATCCATCGATCATAATCAATCTCCCCCATTTCGAGAACCGACTTCCGGTCATGTGTATCGCAGAAAAATTAAACGTACTATCGAAGGCAATGGAGGAGATATTGTCATATCAAGTGAAACAAGCAGGAAAAAAAACCGGAAACTGTGTCAGAGCAAATTGCATCGCGCAGCTACGCGCCGGTTCGACAACACGTGACGGTGACACGAGCTTTCCAATTAATCAAAAATAAACGGTGTCAACGGCCCTGCCGTTGGTGAAAACCGTCGGCCGATACAAATGTTATTTATCGTCAAGTATGTAGCGGTGACGCGGGCGCCGGTTAGGTGTTGTTTAAACGATTGTCCAAACGTCATTGCACCTCGCATTATACGCCCGGGAATCCCGTGGAAAATTCGTTAACAGTTCCCCCAGCTTCGACGTTTGTTCACCTCTCAAGGAAAATACACTCGCCACACGGTACGTCGAGTGAAAGTTATACTGTTCGCGGAACGTAGTGCGTACACTCGCGTGTATGTATACGTGCGTATTACCCAACGAAAATGGATTCCCCGCGGGTAAAATCCACGATCGACTGCAACGGCCGAGCGCAACGCAATAACGAGTTAACGCGATAACGAGTATGTCCGGTGAACAACGCCGCGCACTACGGGATTAAAAAACGATCTTCCACTCGTAAATGAATATGCAAGCGTTCGACGTAAACGAAATGCAAAATTGAACGGCTAACGTGCAATTGAGTCGCGTCAATCTTCTGGGAATTGATGCCGAATGGTTTTTCATTTACTCGGAGTTAGCTTGCCTTTCGAACTGTTCCCGATCATCCACTTCTTACGCGGTACTCGTCGAAATACTGGATAAATACAGAATAAGTGTCCCCCGTTTAGGGGATATTACAGCTGTATGGACATCAATTGTACTTATAAGCGGCAGTGTGTGTCGAATGTTTTCAAATTCTGTAAGTTGATACCTACATGAAAAATCATTAAGTATGCTATTAAACATATTGGATTAGTTGGTGTCGAATTGACACTTTAAATGACTTGAAACATGAAATCCATAATTATAGTACGTTCATAGTTAGTACTTTCGATTTTTCGTTTTTTTATTGCCAATTCTAATTTAGAATATATTCTCACGGTTCGCGAGAAATTAGTACACGACATTTATTATTCACAGTGTCTTAATTATCAATCTCCGACCTGTCGATAATCCATGTCTGTCCCCAGAGGACTTGAGAGTTCAATGGCTTCCCATTCAACATTTTACAAATCCAATTACGGCTTTGACGACTCAGTTAATAGGATATGCCACGAAACGAACTCATTTAATAATTATTTGAATTCTTTCCCAGACTCTGTTCTTGATTTAAAAAAAGGCACTGTACATACAGCCATGGAATTAATTTCATTAATGTAATTTAGTCTTTAATGCATCATTCTTTATCCATCAACATACATGTACATTATGGATGTATTCTATACGGAAGCATGTTAACCAGTTAATAAACTATAATAAGCTGCAATCTATTACTAGCATCGTAAGAACAGTGAATCGCGTTCCTCCAAACACATTGTAATTCGTCTTTCTTTTATTTCTTGTTTCACATATATCGCATCCCGGCTGCAATACCGCCATAACAAGAAATCTGGATTTCTAGTTTTATATGTAGAAAGACAGTGAAAAAGGCTTTACGTAACCAGGCACACTTTCTTTTGTTTTTAAAGTCATAAATCGTTGAAAATGTATGCGTTTTGTTAATAGAGGCTGTTAATCGTGTTTCAAATTATACTGCAATATTAAATATTTAGATTTATTTTAGTTGTTTGTTGCAATATTAATAGACAGTTTTATTTTAGATGTTTCAATGATATACTAAGACTTTGACAAACTGTCCAGTAAAATTATACATTTTTGGCTTATAGCAGTATTGGTAGCCAGGGTGCAATACATTAACAATAAAATCAGTATTTCAGACATGTGTAATATTCAGACTTAGAACAAGTGTGATCCAACATCGATAAAACTCCCACACCTGTCACCGAGCGAGCAGAGAAAAAAAACAGCGCGATCCCTACGAAGACAACGGCCGAGCCTTTTGTACCCAATTATTTTAAATGTCTCATTGTGTTCTCCCTTGCATCGCCATTAAGCTTAATAGCCCGCACCGCTCAAGGCGCGTCGTTCCTCTCTTCCTTCTTCATATATATATATTTTTTTCTCTCCTTTCGTTCGTCCGAGGGTCATAATTAAAGTCAATCGTATTACCGGAAACAGTCCATTAGACGCGTTTCTCGGCCCCCGAAAGCCCCGTCAATCGGTTGCCCCGCGACACACCCGCGTCTCGAACGTCCACTGGTCTCTTCGTCGTCGTCCCTCTGGTTCTTGCCATGAACGCGAAATTACAGAGCTCTGGCAGAGACACACGCGAGGAGAGATGAACGGAGCCCACGGTTTCCTACCCCCCCAGAGACGTTTCTTACTCAGTCGTCCCCACCCTCCATTTCTCTCCCATCGGGGCGTTATTCGCGTCGCGTTCTTGCGCTAAATACGGAACGTAAATCAGGTTTTACGTCTACACGTATTTTTGTCTCCAGTGCAATAACCCCCCCGACGCGGTCTCGTCGCCGCGCAAAATCCATGAGCGACTCGTCGAATCGGCTTTGAATATTCCCAGTCGTGCCGCGTGTTATGTACAACAGGGTAGAAAACATCGAGCATAACGCGCGATAACACGCGTATTATCGCAATCGGGGGACGCGATCGATGGTAAGTGAACGACACAAAAACTGAAACATGAACGTGAACAGAGAGGGGGAAGGAGAGGGGCTATAGACATTGGGATGTTGGGACAAAATAACGACGCACAATTAACGTCCGCCTTTCGAGAATTTGTGTTTGCTTTAACGTGAATGAATGCCGATATTTTGGAGATATTAAATATACGCGGTATAGAGACAAAGAGATGACGGTGATCGATCAGCCATCGTATTATGTGATGTGGCAGTCTGCAACATTTTGTGTTTCCAAATTTCAAAATACTGTTTTTTATAAAAGGGCAGCTGTTGGATCATTCGGAAAGTTTCTGGAGTTTCTAGTATAATATTTTTGGTACCTTTTTACCGGTTGAAGGAAAAATTGTGTGACCTGGTGAATAGGTACTATATTGCAAGTGTGGATTGAATGTACTTGTTGGACAAGTTATACATCGTTTTTTCTTTGTTTTCTATGAGAAATATCGACGAAACGTATGAACAAGACCGAAGTGCGTTTTCATCAAGTTTGTCATAACAAGGACAATTAGATGAATTAAAAGATGGAAAAAAATTGCGAAAAAAGCAGTAAATATGGATATGGTATAAGTTATAGCTTTGCAATTAAAAACGCTGCGAACTTTCCGAACAACCCAATACAATCACATGCCATCTATCCGATCACCTGTGACACGGGTCCTCGAGATGATTTCAACAGCGGACCTTCAAAAGCAAAGTCACACATCGCTCGCCAATATCCTCTGTGGCGTATCGATGTCGAAGCAACATACTTTTAATAAAACGCCAATTTTTCCGGCTCACTCTTCACATTTTACTCCATACAACGTCCAGTCGCATGATTTTTCCAACACACTGAGTACATTTTAAATGCCACCCACCGCGTCGTGCAAAAAAAAAAACACCGGGCGCGCGACTTCGACGAAACAAATCGAGGTCGAAGCGTTTTCGACCGCGCCGCGGCAGTTAAATCGTTTCGACGGGAATGGCGCAACGCTGTTACCGATTCGATTTCGACCGAACCGTATCCCGGCGAAATATTCCGAAGTAGAACATTTTACAAATGGATCGAACTGGTCGGTTCGTGGTGATCGCGACAAAATATACGAATTTCCCGTTCGTCAGACAGAACGAGAGAACGAGACGGAGAACCGTCGAGAAAGGGGCAGGAGTAACCCCAACCACCCCCGTCGAGAAAACCACGGTCCCTGACCATTTTCTCCTGTATCAATAGCTTATCCATAACGATTCAACGGGTTTGCCCGAGCGTGAATGCAACGATAATGCGACGGGGTCCGTTTCTGTCCGGTTAGGCCACACCGTCTCCCGTCCGTGTCCTTCGTCGTTCGTCCCACGATCTCTCTTTTGTCTCTTCGTCGATTCATGCACACGCGGGGCGTCATTACCGGAGGGAGGAGAGGGTCAGATAATACCCACCCCCCGTATGTGGCGGGCGCGGATCGATGCGGTTTCATCGCACGTGAAACGAACGCGACCGAAGAGGGTGGCGGTGGTGGTGGGCTAGGGGTCGACGTTGCGGAAAAAGGATCGTGGCTGGGCAGCATCCAGCGCGATCGTCGTCCTCGATCCAATATTTACTTCCATCTTGATGCGCCAGAACGTACCAAGAGGACCGAGGGCCGCACGGATGACAGAGGAACTTGCTTATCACGGAACGGATGCGCATCGACGTATCCGGCGGACCATTCGCGGACCGTTGCATCTTCATGAAAGATGAAAGATAACGATTCAGGAGGAAGGGAAAACCCGCCCGCTAGTAGAATACCATCACCCCCCTCCATCCGTGAACCACCTGGAATTCGTGCGGCGCTTCCTATCTCTCTCTTCCTCTCTCGTTTGCGGCGCACGATTCCCACGTCCATTGAAATTCCGGAACCTCCGTAGCGGGGGGATCAAAAGTGGCTGTTTTATTAGCGCGCATAGCTCTGCCCGGTTCACGGGATCTTATCGAGTATTCCTGCGAAAATTACCCGTCAAGAGGCGCCTTTGTGCCCGCCGTTCCACTGGAGAAAGATTCGATGGTTTCTCTGCGCAACGGCTTTGGATCCGGTCTTGGATGCAATATTTATTGGGGAGGCCAGAACGGTATGCCGAAACGCTCCGATAAATGAGATAATAGGTTCGCGCGTACGAAAGATCGTTTCGGGATAGTTTGAAGTTTCCAATATGGAGGGGCACGATAAACGGTGTTTAGATTTTATGCGTTTATAATACTAGGGCGAATGTCTGAAGCATAATGGAATAAGATTCTTGGTAAACTATTCGGCTGAACGGAATGTTCGTGTGTTTAATTCTAAATAAATTCCACTGGATTGTTTCTTACAGAAAGTGATTTATGTAATCAATGACATAATTTCGAAAAATAAACACGAATTTTTTAATATCATCTTCGTAAAATTTTTGTAGTATAGAGGCATCTCCATAAAGACGCACACACTTTCCGTTCAATTCAATATAATGATAATTTCTATTTATCCATTATTCCGTAGTGACTTTTAACAGAATTTCTTGCTGTTTCATATATTTGCGAGATTAAACGAGAAAAGCTTTGATAGCGAACCAGTAAAGAGACGTTGTGTTATTTGCTGTCTGGATACACGGTTAATAACCAAAAGCCATTTCAAAAACTAGCGAAGCGTGTGTAGGTAGATTGCCGTGTGTTTCTAGTTAAAGGGGGTTAAATACCCACACGGCCGGCGTTCCATGTAATTTACCATTCCTATATGTTTCTAACCGGTTGTTTACAGTTCCCGCGAGATTTACCGAGCCCCGTGAATTTTCCCCCGTTCGTCGTAGATCCGAAATCCCCGGGGCGCGTATGTGTCAACAAAAAGACGAAGATAAAGCGATCGTTACATCAATCACCGTGTCTCGAATTGAACCAGGCCCGGGGGTTTCGGATGTCAGCAAAAATGACGAGTCGAACGTAGCCTCTCGTCGAAACTAACTGGGACGACAGAGAAGCGCGGTTCGATCAATTCCATTCATTTGAAAGTGCGCTCGTTCCGGTGAAATTGTATCTTATCCAGCAAAAAACTTCGATGCTCGACGAATCACCGTTGGCAACATTATTATCTGTAACAAGCGAACGCTTCTTCGTTTCGTTCTTCTCTTTTGCAAAGTAAAATCGATACTGGTCGAATTACGTTGGATAGTCACAACCGGTAGTTCAGAGGAGATATCATCCTATGTAACATACTAGGTACTCTACATATTTGAAATCTTACAAAAGTCAAGAGGGAGGTTACGAGAATTAACACCATAAAGGCACTATATCTACACATAGATCTAACTGGATAGAAATGAGTATTTTACCCACATTGTCCACCGAGATTTAATTGCTTCTTAAACGTACAATCAACCATTTCATAATCTTTCCTCTATAGCGACAGACTCTTCTCCACTTAATTCGACTAGTGTGCGTGGGGGCGACTGACGCGAGCAGAGGGAGCACGTAAACGAATTAAAATGAGACGCAAAAAGAAAAAAGGAGAACACAGGGTACACCGCTAGTCGAGCGGAGGAACGTTAAGGGGAGAACAGGAAATCAAAAAGGGAGCATTAAAAGTTGTCGATGCTTTAGCGGGGAGGGGCTCAGTGGTCGTTGCCAGAAAGGACTCCTTTGGGAGTACATAGGACGGTGGAATCACGGTGGCGGCGCGGACGCGAGTCGACGCGAGGGTGGGAAGCCCATTCCGCTCATCTGCCGAGTCATAAAGCAGATAGTACAGTTCTATCCGCGAAAATACATAAATCTTGGCTCGGGGCGTAATGTACGAGAAATGAGTCCTCGCGTAAAATAAATGATCGGATCAGCCGTCGTTTCCAATGAAGACGTTCTCTCTTTCTCTCTCTCTCTTCGTCGTGGAGTAAGACTGCGCACACGCCCTTGAAACTACCATCGAGTTCTAGATACCGGGGATCGGTGCGCTGGGTGGCATCGTTAATAATACGACGGATCCCATCCGATCCGGGTAACGAGCGCAAGAATTAGGATTTGCGGGTCGATCGTTTCGCTACGCCCGGGATATCTCTTCTATTGCGTTTTAAACCGATCCGATCAAGCGCCAAGTGGAAAACCATCCTGTTCACCGGCAGTTTTTCAACGATAACACCGGGTAACAGGGATGAAAATCGTTGACTATTCGAAGCGTTACGGAAAATAAGACCGCTCGAAACGATCGCATATGATTCGGTCGGACGTTCGATCTACCCCCAACTCTACATCGCCTTGCTCGTTTTATTCGCGAACCAGCACACGTAAATTGACGAATCCTCGATAATACGCATTTTATCAACTCGCCTGTTTGGAATGCCCATTGCACCCTCTTTCTCGCTCTATCTTTATTTCCCTCTCCCTTCGGGGTAAATTCCCCCGGCTGTCTAAAGGCACTTTTCCCCGGCGTTTGCAAGATACACTGCTTTTATCGGCACGGCAAGCAGTCTGGGAATGCCAGCCTTGCCAATGCTGACGGTGGGACATCGGAACGATGCTTGGAAGGGAACGACGAATTCGGGATGGCGACGCTCGGTTTTTTAACGATAGACACGCACAGTACTCGATGAATGTCCATTATAATTATAGATTGTTGCTATCACTAAAAAGAATATCATGTAGATACACGTTACTGGTTGGAACAAACTTAGAATGAGTTTAATCCTTTTAGTACTAAAACGGTTAATAATTCTCAGACCAAGTTTGTATCATATTCTGGTTCTTGTCTCAAGAGTAACCGATCTGACTTCTAAAAGAACCTGACAATTCTGATTTTTCTTAAATTTTACAGGTTTGTAGGAGACAATGATTGAAGCTTCTTACTTCGGTGTATTGTTTTTACCTCAGCGTCGATGTATAAAATTTCTTTTCTCATTTTCAAGACGATGCTTTGTAAGATTCTATTCCAAGAATAATACTGTCCAGTAATGCCAAAGAAACACTCTTGTTCCACTTTATTAACGTGACTCATTTCGTTATTAAATAACCAAATGAACGAATAAAGACGACGGGGCTAATTGGATACAGTACTTTTATAATTTGAAATGAAATATTTGTCGCATACACAATGTAGATGCTAATTAAGTATATTCAGTTTCAACGTGAATTGTGCTACAACAATACCATTCCTTGCAGCACGAGTTTCGCCTGTTAAGAGAGGAGGATTGTAATTACGTACATATTTCTGTAAAAAATATATGATGTTATTTCGTTTTCTGTGCAGAACGATAACATAGACAACGTGTTCATGCAGAACGTACCGATAGAACCACGGTATCGAAAAAAATCCGGAAAAAAATAATGGGAATTGAGTAATCGTATCCAACCGGTGAATTGCAGCTTATTGACTCGAATGGATATTAATTACCGACCGAAGTGATGACACGCGTGACCTTTTCTTTCCAATTCACCTACATTTTATGCTGAGCCGATAAAACACGAAAAGGAAATACGATAACAACGCTGGCTACTTACTAAAGTTACAAGAATTCAGTAAAACGGTCAAATTCAGTTACTGTTTTGTCAACAATTACTTATTCAGTTGTGTTTCTCTGAATTCAATCTACTTAAAGATAAATTTACGAGAGTCAATTCTTCATTGGAGATTTTATTATTCACATTATACTGTGTTTTCGCGAAACAACATAGAAGCATTGAAAAATAGAAAGTACATATAATGTATCCATACAAGTTCAAACCAAGAATTCAATTTTCGAAATTTCTATCAACTTCTCACACGCGTGTTATTATTGAACCTATTGTACAGTCTCATTTTATAAAATACCAGCAACAAAACAATTCCAAATAAAATATATCAGGACACGAGAGAAAATATTATTTTCGATAAAGGCGTGTTTGAATTTAGGATTGATTTCAGGACCTATGTCGATTAGCCATTTTTTTCATTCCACTCGATGAGTACTACTAGACCCTAAACTTTTCTTTGAACGCCCTCTGTAGGATTCAGATCCTATAGAAAAAAAAACCTAAAAGAAAAACTGAAGAATCATAACTTTATACCGCATATTGCCGTCCTGGAAATCCAGCATAGACCGAAGGGGGAGGATTCTATTCCCAGTGAATCGTCCGACGCGAAACAGACGAGAAAAATGCGAAACGAACGGTGAAATCGTTTCCCATCGACTTCGACTCTGTTTTCCCAGGTTTCATGCCGGAGAGGAACAGCCGTACACACAACATTTCTTCGTGTTATTTAAATCTCATTAAACCCGGTAACGCCGGCGGCCGTATACATCTCCGAAGTCACGGGTCCGCGTTCGCGCAATCAGTGAAAATGTGCGAGAAGATACGGTTGACGCAACATAATGCCCGGCCTCCTCTGCGCGTATAATGCACTCGACACGACGGGATTTTCGGGAATAAATCTTCAAAACAAATAAAACGCCGGTTGCCGGCTGATGGGGGAAGGGGGTAATGCTCATAATTCCACGGGAGTGCGCGCCCGCGGAGTCGTATCGATTCGGAACGGTGCCCGATGGTTTTGCAAAACAAACGCATCGATGGCCTGATTCGAGGCCGAGCCCTCCCTCTTCCCCTCGTAATCTCTAATGCGTAATATCGGTGTTCACGGTGAAACGAGCAGCGCCAATAAAATTGAAACAAGCCAGACACCGCCGCGGCAAGGCGAAAAGCCTGCCGGTCAATACTATAATATCGTGGATTCAACCGATTGAGAGCCGACGGTGACACGATACTTCCGAGGAAAATTATCTGGGATTTTGGTATCGTAATAATTCAGGAAAGATCACTATCACGATCTATGAGACTGTTGAAATAGTCATTTTTCTATTGAAAAATTTTCAGTCCTATAGGCTAAGTCAGGTGTCTGCAAACTGCGACTCTTTTGGTACTTACATGCGGTTTTGAAGTAAAACAATGGAAAATGAAAATGAAACCAATGAGAGCAATTTTTTTGTGCGACTTTTTCTTCATTTAATGAAGATGTAATTAATATTATAACTTGCTATAATATTACTTTAAATTTTCCTTATCTGTAAGAATATATTCATGGCTCCCGAATAATTTTTAAATTGTTTTGAAGGACAGACTTGACTCTCCCGTCTCAAAAATTCACTATTCACAAATGAGGGGTATAATGTAAGAGGAAGGGGGTGATCGTTGAGGGGGTTAATTCCATAGAATCCCGTCGTGGCAAATAAAATATTTGCTCGCTGCCACCAGCGTCCACCCCCGATACACTGATCGACCCCGATAAATCGAGAGGGACGGAAGCTTCGAGTTTATTAGATCCATAATATTTTACAGGAAATTGATCCTACGTGAAGCGATTTTTTACAGGCGACCGATGTGATGTATTATCGGCGCGCGATACCGTTATCGGTATTGTTTTTCCCTCGGACTCGGTTTTTACGCGATATGCCTCGTCGAAGCTGTTGCCCTGCCTGCGTTCCGTTTCGTTTACGAATTTTTCTCCCCCTTGTGGCCAGAAGAAACACGGTCCCGAGGCGACAAAAAAGGACAAATCAAACCGCTTCGCTGTGGAGGGTAGCGTGTCGTCGATCTCCAGGAAAGTGTATACGAATCGAACAGGGGGAAAAAAAACACAAAATCGCAAGTGCGTCGGGTAACGACGCCAGGAAACAAACTGTGCAAGTTTTATCGAAGCAATTATTGTACCGACGCAATTGATGGCGGAAACCGAGCCGAAAAGTCGGACAAACGTGGACACTCGAGGATCCTTCAGAAACCCATTCAACGTGCGCGAAGATATTCCGACGGGTTGGAGAGAAAGGCCGCGGAAAGTGAAGGAATCAAAGAGAACAAACAAGATTCTGGCCAGCAAATAAGAATAGTTATTACACTCCCGAACGGGGGCATAAAGATATTTTTGCGGGGAAAAGTTCGCGAGATGAGAGAGAAAGAAAAAGAGACATAAGAGGAAAATATGAATGTTCGTCTCGAGGAAGAATGCAAAAGACGGCTGATGGGAAAAAGAAACTGTCCAGAAGCATTTTTCAAGAACGCAACAACGTCGGGGATAGACATCGGGAATAATAATACGGAACACGGTAGAAAATGACGTAGGATGCAGCCGTTTCTTTTTATGGAAATAGCTCTGACATCATTAGCCCGTTTCCTTAAAAGCATCCAGGCCGAACGACGAGGTTATACGAGACAAGAAACGGAATGAAATCCGGGCTTCAAACAGCGGGGAACGTGCACGAAAATTAGAAAGCTTCGAGTCGCGGCTGAAAGTTCAGTTGGAAGAAAACGATATCAATGACAGAGGGGGAGTGATGAGGGGATGGGAGGGCGCGGTATTTAATTGTTGCTCGTTACTTTGCTATCGCTTTGGAAAGTATATTTGTTCAGGGAAACAACGAGCAACCGGAGCTCCCAAGGAACGTACTCTCTCTCTCTCTCTCTCTCTCTCTCTCTCTCTCTGTCGTTATCATTCTTCCGAGAACGACGGGGAGACCGGGGCGGCCGCGGAGCAAAGTTAATAAAATACTGGCCCGACGGGAAAATACGGAACGAAAATTGTGTTACTTTTTAAATATCGCCCGGAAGTTCATTACGCGTATAGTGTCTACGAATGAGAGACCCTGTATGTCAACAATACGCTTGGAAGCCTGCGTAACGTAACGTGGTTACGTTTACCTCGTTTTTGTAATGAGGTAGCCTGTCGAAAAGGGAAACTTTTCTGACAAAAAGAAAACACAAAAAAACGATGCGCACCATAAAGGTAAAACACGCCGAGTGCCCGTCAAAGACTTATTTCATCTACAAAAAAAGACGAGAATAAACTAGGTACCCAAAAAGTATCCTCCTAGTACAAAGAACAAATACAGAGAGTTTAGACAAAGGGTTATCCACTTTGTGGGCGTCTAATACTTACTAAACGGAATTCAAAATGTTCAGTAAACCTTGGTTCTAAAAATCAATATTATTGGAAACAAAGGCTATTTTTTGTACTCTGTATTAGAAACGATTTTCCTGCCTCTGTTCATTCTTTACATAAGACTTTTCATCGATTTGATCGTTTTAACTTCTGGAGAATTTATACGTCATCAAAGTAGACGAGCATGTTCAGCTTAACACGTAGTAAGATAACATACTAACGACGACGGAGCAGTGGTAGAAATAATTTTCATACCATCCTGCCTGCGTTTAGCCAGACTGTCCGGCGACGAAATAAACGAGGACAAGCGCGACGAAAGAACATTACTCGCTAGAAGAAAAGACCGGGGACGAAAAAAACGCGAAACAAGGGTGGAGAAAAAAGAACGAGAAACAGAAAAGAAGTCCTCCTCCTTAATACAAGAAAAAAAAGGTGGCAGAAGAAGGAGAAACAAGAGGATATCAGCCATCTCACACCCATCGTGACAACGTTCGCGTCCCATTCTGGCTTCAACGTCCTTTGAGCAAAACCACCGCCACCGTTCACGCCCTCTTTGCCACCCTCTCTTACCCTCTCTCGCCCAGCCTCGGCCGGTCCACCGACGGCCTTGATACAGGCTGGATACGACGAGCCAGCACGAGCGAAGAGGTTTATATTCCGTTGTATCGTCCCTGCCTTTTCTGGATGCGTCGCGTATATCCCGGCTAAACAGGCCATTTCATCACGTTTCGTATCCTTGTGCCTCGTTACGTCCCGCTCTCTTTCTCATACTATCTTATTCTTTCGACATCCTCTGTGTCCTCATCCCCCAAACCCCTACCTCTTCCCAGCCGAACTACAACGATACACTTTACTACTTTCTGAGCGGCCTGTTTTCCGACGTTCGAACAGTACAATGGCTCTTGATGATTCGTGTCATTCGGATAAAGTGCCATAGCGATGGATTAGAAAAATCTCTACCTTTTTTTGTAACCCCACCGTTCACCCACATCGTCTACCTGGGGAGTTAATAATAGGCAATCGTTGAGGTCCCTCAACTTTTGACTAGGCGAAATCTCTCAAACTTTGTAGTAAGTGAAAATTCCGTCGAATTTCATTAAGAAAAGATAGGGGCTACTTGCAACGCCTGTGTATTAATTATCTATGTGTTAAGTGTCTTTATATCTCAATCATTCAATATAGAATGGTATATGAAAATGATCGAAAACAGTTTGCATATTGTGTTACTCAATAGAACAGGAAACGCATCTAGGTAATTCGAATTACAGATTGTAATTCAATACAAGAGGAGTAACGTTTCGATCGCAATCGAGAACGCTTCCGAATCAACGAAAGGGTCAATCCCGGTATTCGGGATGCAATTAAACACATTCTGGCGAACAGTCGAGCGAAAGTCACTTGGTTAAACAAGTACGATGGAATTTCTGCTATTTTCTCGGACGCTAAGCGCTGGCAATTATCATGCGACTGCGTTTCATCCGGGAAGATCGCACGAAATTGCACCCCGCATAATCGACTGTCCCGATTCGAAGGAAATTTAAATTTCAACGGGTGGGAAGAGGGGGCGCAGGATGCTTGCTGAGAAAATGATGTTTCTGAAATGTTTCCAGTGTCGCGAGACAATATTTATAGTGAAAGCAAGAAAACCGTACGCACAGTTTTTACAACAATAAGCGGTGTTGTCAGTGAAAATACACAAGGAGATGGAATAGATCGTTTCTCCACGGCGAAACGATAGTCTTCGCTGCGACAAGATCTGTTACACCGACATCTGTTCTTAACTACTAAAACTGTTCCTCGTCAACACCCATTGAAATGAGTAGGTAATTGTAACTACTTAGGAACCTCCGAAATTCCGGATAAACAATCTAGAAGTGTATAATTTAAAGAAGTGTGTTTTAATTTGATTGTTTCGGTACTATGCAAGACTAACGCAGTATCTAGTCAAGTACCTATTCTTACTTAATTAATATTTACAAACAGACAGGCACTGAGTCAAAAGGTATACTGTTTGTGATCAAGGAGCCAAAAACTATTTCATTACGTTAATAACAGTCTGAGACTCAAGTTTTTTTAAGACCTCATGTTCTTCATAATTGTAACCAGCATAACACCTGACCTTGCCTCGATTGTAGGAACTTAATATGCTATTAAATATACCACATTGAATACATGACTGGAAATTCTTACAGGATGTATCTTGAACTATTAAAAACTATTTTGTATTTTCCTTTCTCTGCATATACTGCTACTTTCTCTTTCTCTCTCCCCTTTTATTATAATAACCTTCACAATAATCCTATTTTTCCTGCATATCCGATTCACACAATCTTTTGAAGAATTTAAACCTTCCGTTACTTTATGAACGTCATTGTTGTACGTACATTACGCCTGGTATTATCACTATCGTTGTATAAATTGTACTTACGCGTCGCTTGGGATGTTTCGCAATGCAATACGGCCACGAGTAATCCACCCACGAGGAGCGTAGTCAGGAGGCAGCACGTTCCCGAGCTGCAGCCCATCACGGCATCACTACAGACTTCTACGATTCACAGTAATCCCGGCACCGAATATCACCGAGTCGATCACGATCGTAGTCGTTCTTTTCCAGCGTTAACTCTCACTGTCACCTCGCAAACAACCGGCTGTCATCCGTGACAGAGGGTCCATTCGTATGCCGACCACGTCGCCCAGTCCAGCATCAGTGCAACGGCGCCGCAACGGTGGTGGGGCGAGGGGAAGGGAGAATTTCCCGGGGTTTTACTCGCGTGTGTCACATGGCTTCGTCGTCAACTTTTCACGCGCATCGTGGCTCTCCTCGTGGTCCCTTCTTGTATCTCACCCGCGGATCGATTCGAGCGTTCCGTTGCGATTCGGTCGTTACCCCCCACACGGATCTCCTTTTCATCGATGGTTCATCATCCGATTCGACCCCGAACGTTGCCGATTCACCCTCGCCATCGACTCCCCGTCGTTCATCGTTTCGCCATTCTGTAAATCCCGGATAGATACTTTACACACAGAATCGCGGCTGGAAAACGGCGTTCCTCGTTAGATGAATCGTAAAACTTCCCCCAAGAGCGTAACCAACCCCCCTCCGTCGATCCTCCTCAACTCACGAAAATCCCTCCCATTTCCTCTGATTAGAATACGTGCCCGGATGAAAAAAAGCGGATCGGTTCGGTTCTCTTTGTGTACGATAGCTTCTTACGAGCTCCGCGGCAGCTGATGCAATTTCGCTGTATGCATATACTGTGCTCTGGCCAATTATCGGAGTTTAGGGGACCGATCGAACCACCTCGGGCGGAACGTCGACCGAGAACGGACTTGTTTAAACTTCACCGTCAAAGCGCCGTTCTAAGTGATGTGACTTGGATCGATGTAATGCCATAGCGTTCCGATCTTTCGATACCTGCCTTGTCTTGTGGAATCATAAACATGCGCTAATTTCACGGAGGTCCTGACTAATCTCACAGAGAATCCAACTCGATTACGAAATTCGAACTTTAACGTTCTGTTTCGACAGCCACGTTCCTCGACGTTAGTAACCTGAGAAAATTTTATTCCCGATCGAAAATCGAAATCGATCGCGATAGATCTTCCGTATTGCCGTGGCACGTCCCGGAAAATGATATTCAATCGTGGAGGGACCTAATGGACCATGAGTCGTTTAACGTTTGCTTCCCGAACGGATGATTTACGCGTAATTGAAGTGGAGAACGGTATCGGCCCTCGTCGTCATTTTCCACCGGGATTCCCCCCTCGGTCTCGTCGCGGGCCGATTCGTACAAATCACACGTATTTAGGACGCGGCATAAATCATTCGCGTGTTTCGCGAGAACGTATGGTCTTTTAAATTGATCGGGAGCTGTGGATCGCTCGTATCTACGATTCGAAACATTCAACGTGAATTTTTTTCCTATTTCGAGCAAGTTCCAAGAATCGTTGTTAATTAAAAATGTCCCGATGAATCGTCACCAGGTCTTCAGATCGCGACCATCGTTGAAATACGAAACAGCGGATCGTTATACGCTTGTCGCCGTGCAAATTCTGTTCTTCCCTCGTGTTACACAGGCGAACGATCGAGTTCATAAATCGCCACGAATTAATCAGAGTTCAACGAGAAACAAAAGAAAAAACGTTCACACGGACTGTCGCAAGATTTGTGTCGCTTACACGCAGGGGAACAATATACACATACGCGGGGGAGTAAAGGAAAAGTAGATCGCGATACGTGGTTCGCGGAAGCCGTATATCTTGGTGTATCGGTTTATTCCCACCTCTAATCATCGGCCCCGCAAGCACGGCTACACGAAATCCCTCGTGCATATGCATCGAACGGTCGTCGCTTTGTCCTCGCGGCCGTGTACCGTTTCTACGCCCGGGATTGTTCGATTTCTATGCGAAAGAAAGGGTCCATTAACTCCCGCTTAAAAAAAAAAAAAAGAAAAGAAGAAGAAAAACAAAAAGCTCTTGCTCGGAGAACTGTCGTTTCCCGTGTGTCAACGGCAGATTTTCTCGCTCCGTTGCGACTTCCCGAAGAACGATTCGGTAAAAAACATGGGTAGAACCGTGTACCACGATCGTTTCGAGGCGGGGAAAAAAAAACAACAAACGTATTCCACGAGCGATGTTCTCGGTTACGGACGAGGTGTAAATCGGTGGCCACTATCGAGCGAACGGCGAGCCCACGAAACGAAGAGGAAACACGTTCTTGAGACACGTGGACCGTCCTACAACGTTTGATATATCGAATAATCGCGTCCACTCGATGACAAAAAGGAACACGACGATCATCTCCATTTAAATGTCAGATGCTTGTCCGCGAGTCTCTCACGCTCTGTCTCTCGTGTGCACCGAACAAAAGCGCTAGGGCCGCCAAAGGGCCCGTTCGGACTTCTGACGGCTTCGAGAGAGAAAGAGATCAAATATCATCACGCCCCCACGCACACATATACACGCACACACGCACGCACGCACACACGTGTCCAGTAAAAGTCGATCGACGAGCCTCTTTCGCTGTCACGACCGAACGGGAAAGAGGAATTCCAGAAAACTTCGAGGGAAAGAAGAAAAAAAGGAAACAGAAGAGAGAAAGGGCAGTGGCGCTTTGTTGGCCGAAAAAAGACCACTACACGAGCAGGGTTTCAACTGCACGGTTTTCACTCTTTTACAAGCCGTCCGTTTTCCAGACACATTTTCGTGACTCCTTTTTTTTATTTTCTGACCACCTTTCAGAAACATCGTCGCACTCGTTTCCCCATCCCGCTTTTCTCCACCATCTAGTTCGTTAATCGCGTGTCCCTAAACGTATTATCCGGCAAAAATTCAACGCAAGAAACATCCCTGCGATCGGTTCGTACCAGAGAACGGAGCCGTGCTGATAGAAGGGTTCCTCTTTTTCGATGCTTCGTGGAGTAATCTATCGAACTCGCGGGTATACCCTTTCGGATCCTGGTCCGCACACACCGTGGCCACGAATCGACAACGGATAGCAATCGGTGTGTGTACACGGGTGGTGAAAAAAAAAAAACGCGACGACGGAACAGAGACCAGCAGCAGAGGGAAAACAGCTCGACGCGCGCGGCACGCGAAACGGACAAGCCTCGAGTGTACTCTCGGCTCTGGCTCTGCTTTCGGAACTGAGTCGAGAGAGAGGAGGCATCGTCGGAGTTTCGAGGGATTCAGGGCTACCCCTACCCCCTACCATCCCGGTGGCCGCCGACCCCCTGTCTCTCTCGGGCAACCCGCGTGCTCCGACGCTCGCTCGTAGCTTTCCCCTTAACCGCCACCCCCACCTCGCGGCGCCAAGGATGTCCCCACTATCGAAAGCATCAGCCACCCCCAAGCCCCTGCTAGTCGGCTGCGCGCTCGCGCGCGCCACCACGCGACCCACTCGAATCCAGTCGAATCCAGGCACGCGCGTAACCGCGAACCTTCGGGATCTCTCCGCGGGACCGCATGCGGGGCTTAAAAATACGCCTCGTTACTTTGACGACGCTGCTGTTTCACGCGCGACATTTCTTCTTCCCTTCGTCTGTTCCCCCTTCGTCCCCATCGCGACGATAACCCGTTCGCGATGCAGCGTGGAGAATTTTTTCGCGACAACGTGTACCAGACTCGTCACGGAACGATACCCTTGATCGGATGGATCGTGAGATCATACGGGGAGTGGGGGCTTCACCCCTCGTTGTTGATACCTTTGAGGCCCAGCTATGAGACCGTTACCAGCGGTGTTCAACCCTTTCGATACGGCTTTAGTTTTCGTTACTATGCTTTCGATGTACAGGCAGTCGAACCACGAATACGCTAACACTGTATGGGAAAATTGTGACGCGAACGTCACTACCGGTGAGAGGAAAAGTAAATAATTTCGGAACCAGGAAAATAATGACTTAACCGCCCTCTAGTTTCGGGTGAACTTCCGAAAAGCACCGACACTCGATGACCTTGTTTTTGACATGTGTTGTCGAGGTTTAAATTTTTGGTTTCAGATCTATATCTATTACTACACTTGTGAAGAATCTGCAAGACATAAACGAAGAAGAAGGAATTGTTCACAATTACATTTTCACAACTGATTAATCTCTTAACCTGTCCTTATTTTACTGTTTAAACATTCCGATTCTTTATTATATTGTAGTATCTATTTTAGTAAAAATTACTTCCTATAAGCGTTGATAGTGAAATAAACTGCGTGAAATCGACTTTATTCACTTTTTATTATACTTGTATTATAATTTATGAATACAGGGGTCCCTTGTTATCAGACTAAAATGTAGATACAGACAGGTGCACTTTCATACGAGAAATTACATCGTTCGGTTTCCTACATGCCAGACATAAGCGTTTCATATCAAAGATACGATCGCAACGACGTCGAAGGTCTTAACTCCAACCACGTCTCGAGAAAAATTCCATCTTGCCTCTAGGGAACTATTTCCTATTTTACCGTATCTACAGGGTGCCACAAACAAGCCCTTCCCAAGAATGAAAGGCATGAAAGGGACCGAATGCGAAGCCAAGAGAAGTCTCCCCGATAAAAAGTTTGCTTAAAGTGTATGTCCCGTCTATTCTTCCGTGATTCCAACATTCACAACCGCTCTGAAAGGGACGATACGTAACTGTACTTACAAAACCGCGATCGATGACAAAGATACAACAGAAACTTTAAAATTCCACCCACAATTCTCCCAAATAATTTTTAAAAATTCCAAAAATATAAAATTGTCGATTCCATAGCTGCATAAACAAAATTCAAGTCGAATCTACAAACGTGGAAATATTTCCCAACGACATACAAACTTTTCACAAAGATAAAATTAATAGAACTATCTCGCGACACCGATTCCTCTTCACCCTGAAACTACTCCAAACAGTGTACGACAGTTAAACAGATGATTCCCACCGTTATCTACATCACGGAAATTTATTTGAAATTTCAAATATATTCCCAAGAATATCGAATCTCCCAACGTTTCACAGAACGAGAGAGACAGAGAAATAGAGGTTTCCCGTCGACCTAATATAGGGGCGCGATGTCGAGCGGTCCATCTTGAATTCAATAATCGACCGATGGGGAGATACGTCCGAAATCGATTGAGTTAATCTTTACACAGGTAGCCCGGGCGACGGTGGGGTGATTTACGGTGGCCGGCGAAGGGCACGGCGAGGCCGGATCCACGGTTCGGCCCCGATAGTTTTGCGAGGCGCGCGATAAAGTTCGATGGGACGCCCTTTTGTCAAAACAATGTGTGCCCCGGTGTGTCGCGTGTGTCTCTGGTTCCTGGGGCCGGCTGGCGGACAATAAAGTTCACCGATATTAACATCTTCGTCGGTGCTGTAATTTTCGCACCCCCTCCCCGCCAGGTCCTGATATACTGCAGCGTTTCGTTGCGGCGGTGCCCGTATTACGGCTAATATTTCTCTTCTCCGTACAGAACGAAAATTGAGTACTTTATAAGGAGGTGGGACATTAATAACTGGTACAGCCGGCTGGTATTTTCAGGACAGCTTAAAAGCCCTCGGCCGCATCGATGATCTATTATATGCTCACAAAAGAACTGACACTTACCGCCGCGTGCCACCTTCCCCGTGCTCTTTCTCTCCCTCTCTCTTTCTCTCTGTTTGTCCATCCCTTACTATCTCCCTTTCACCCCTTTTGTTCACCCCCTTCCAACAATCCGTTCCGCGCCCTTTTTCTTTCTTGGAGTCCCGTTGCCTCGAGTATCGCGCCCCGAGACCAGCCCTTGAATCACTGCTAAACATTTGCTTCTCGATACAATTTTTAAATGCCACTTCCCGCCGTGAATCTACGAGAAACGACGCAAACGTGAAGCAGTGGTGCAGAATCAATCCCGGTATCGTTCGACTTTCCTGGAACTTTATTTCCGTGAATTCGTCACTACCTATGCTTACATTCATTCCATGCTCGTGGAAATATATTCGGGTTCTGGTTAAACTTTTAGCGATACTGAAGATTGGAAATTTAAAACTTGTTGGGTCAGCGTGAAACGTATTATGTAGAAGGCTGCAGATTTTAGTTATTTAATAGTATTTAAGATACCACAAGTTGGTATTGTAAGAAGTTTAATAAACATTGGAATAAACAAATCTTGGCATTAAAAGGTCAAAATTTTCCCAAAAAACCTTTTTTGAGATTATTATTTAAGCTTTACCTGCTTAAAGCTTCTTTAATGTGATCACGAAAATGTTTCATTTTTCCAGACCATGTCGATGAAACCGTCCAAGTCGTAGATTTTTAAAACAGTTATGTCCCAACAGTAACAGCATTTATTGAACAACCCTTGTGCCCACTCGAAGCTCGAATAAACGACGGATCCCTGGCCCGATAAATTCAATGAATTCCGACGCGATCCTGAACAATATAGGACACGGGACGTTTCCGCGTTGTCAGAGAACAATGGGCGATGATTGCAAAAACGGCGATGAATACACAAGAGGCGTAAAAACCGATGTAATGACGATTCGTTACTATATACCACCGTTCCCACCGGATTCACGCGCTTCATAAGTAATTCACGAGTCACCAAGCCGGTCGAATCCGCTGCTTTGCCAACAATAGGTAATATCATCAATTCACGCCGAATAAAATCATCGTTCCAGCGAGCACTAATCAACTCCGTTTTCCCCGCGTAATATGCAATCTCGCGTGTCCTCGACCAATGGTTCACCCCCTATTGTTTCGTACCCCACCCCCCCCCGGGAAGACAATCCGGCTTCTGAGAATAATCAGTCTCAGCCGTATTAATCGCAATTTTCGTTTGATTATACCAATTCCCCGGCACTTGTTTTCCGCGACTGAGAAAACACAATTACAATGCAATCATAGAGGAACGCGCGCCGCATTTTCGTTCCGTTCGACGATTTATTGGATTGTTGCGCGCTAAGTGGCACGGGGGTTTTCCCCCGGAATCGAAATCGAAACACTTCTTCTCGATGAACCGACTTTTTTCCCGGATCGGAACATATAAGGGATCCGAATGGATTTTATTCTTGTTAAACGCAGACTATTGTTCCTCTATAAATCTATCCTTCGTCGATTTCAATCGAAAAATGCTCTACCAGCATTGTTTTCTTTATCTTCCACTCGTTACTGGGAACCTGGTATTTAGATAAGGAGTCTTCCCATCTCCGCCGAAACTGCTCGTCGTTGGACTGCGTTGCGCAATTAACCAATAAAAAAGAAAAAGAGAACGAATAAACAACGCGTCGATCGATCTTGAGGGGGACAAACAGCCTCGTAAAAATCTCCGTCCGCGTCTTATCCGTAGCTTCCTCGGAGGATGCTGTTGTCCAGACACGAAGTTGATGCGGAGGGAATTATGTAATCAGGACTTTTTTGTCAAGAGACGACAAGCTACGCGAGAAAGCTACTCGCTGCGGCCCGTGATTAGGGCAGAATAAATAAAGAAGGATAACGGCGGCGGCGGCGAAGGAGAGACGAGAGAGACGAAGAGGTGGAGAGATAGAAGCTTTTCGAACTCTTAATTCGCCTGCGGCCAGCCCCTTTCTCGACAACCCCTCTCGATTCTCTGCACATCATCGTCGAGGTGGGGTTGAAGGCGTACGGCCCTGGTCCCACGTCTACGGTAACCATGGAAACAGACGCGTAGCCGACGTCGACGTCGGCAGCGTCGTCGTCGTCGTCGTCGTCCTCGAAGCTTCACGGTGAACCGACAACGACGACCCGCACACACGATCGCCGCACCGACACGCGGTTTCTTTTTCTTTTTTTCATGCGAAAGAACGTTACCACGCGCGCGCAAAAGCGGCACGTCCGCAAATGACATTTACGCGTGGTTAAGAACACGAGTTACCGGGAACTACGGGTGAAACAAAACGCGGAAGGAAACGAAAAGTGGAATCAACGGGGAACTCGTCTTCGGGATACGGATGATAAAAAAAAAACGAAAGAGAGAGACATAGAATACTAATATCACATACAGGGAAGCATGCTTCCCAGAGTCTACAGTCAAAGAGGATCCGTAAATTACAACGTGTTTACGAGCTGGGTTAAAGCATTATCACGACAGCAATAAATGCCTGCGCGGAGGCTGTATCGCCTGTAGCATGTACTTGACTCACCAATGATTCTTGCCGCTTGGCCCATGTGTCGCCTAACTTGGAGCAGCAAGAATCATTGCAGGGCAGCCTATACACATGCCTCCGCGATTAACGTCAAGATTTCCCGAGCCATACCAACGCAACTGGCACTTCGTCTTTCAGGAATTTAAAGATCCTTCCGTAAGTGTCTCATATAATTTTAAATACATTAATATTTCATCGGTAACACTTCTTATCGAACATTTGAAATTTAATTCAATTTGGTTTAAATGTAATAGAAATTGCACAAACCCTAGATAAAACCCCTACTTCGTTGTGTCTTACACACTCGAATGTGAAATAAGTTTTTCTAACATTTATTTATGAACGATCTATATGCAAATGTAAAGTGAATCCCTCTAACCAGTGGGGAAAATGAGAAACAACCGTTGAAACACTCGACGGAGTCGCCAATAAAAAAAAAATTGCGCCCACTCATCTCGATCGAGCAAAGAATTATTCACGGAATAACATTCTCTCGGCATTTGTATCTTTCGACGGTACTCGGCGTTACTCTCCACGGCACGGACAAACCTTTGCCGGTCGGAAATAACCCCGCAAGGTCCAAGGAGGACACTAACAGGAAAAGGGTAAGCGACGATATTTCCTTTCGGAGGATCAAGGAGAAAGGGTCCGAGAGTCAGTAAGGAAACGCCGTGGAAATTCCCCCCCCCCCCCCCCCCCCCCGCCTTCTCTCACCGTCCGCCATTTTCGACCTTTCGCCGTCTTTCGAACTAAACGGGTAGTACACGCAAGCGAGAATTTATTATGGCAAACGAGACCACCGCAGCCTGCGGTTATTAAATCGGGACTCGACGGTGTAACGTTTCATAAATTCGTTAGATAGGAACTTTACAACGATAATCTTGTTCAGCCGAAACTGAGCCGGTTTACGAGACCTCCCGTCCCAACGCACTACGCCTCCGTAACGGTTATTCACAGTGTTTTGTAATATTATTTGAAACTTTACGTAATACGCCTTTGAAATACTTACCTTTCGTTCAGGAGCATTTCGTTTCGACCGTGACAATTGTTATTTGCCGTTGCGTTTGATATTTTCTTTGAATAACACACTTTTCTGCACTAAAAAAAGAACACGATCCTGCGATCCGCGTACACCGAGCCAACTGAAGTTTAACGGTTTCGATAATCGCATTCGAGTATCGCAACTGCGTCACGCACTCTATCGGTTGGTTCCAGCAATTTCGGCGCGCATCTCGATACTATTTGAACAGTGATGGCGAAATATGAACTGTAATTAAGATTATACAAGTAATTAAAATGTAACAGAAAGTCGAATTGAAGCAGAAACATTTTCGCCTAATGTTGATACATTGTTTTATTGTACATTCTACAATAATATGCAAATAGAACAAAAGTTATAACCATACCAAACCGTAATATCTGTTGGAAAAGAATTTTTTGCACTAGGAGAAACTGTATTCCACAGGAAAAAAATATCATTTCAAGAGTTTCCCTGGTCTGGTGGTAGGTTTCCCTGTCGTTCGGAAAGGTCGAAGACCGCGCGGAACTTTCCCGTGGTAAATGCTTCGCGCGCATTATCGACGAATGGTGTAGAGCGGGATCGAGTGTGCTTCGCTCGATACGTGTTTACTTTATTTTGTCTTGCAATCTGGAAAATGGATAACCATTGAGGATGAGTTTCCGGTTGATGTTATATACGGACGCTGCGTATCAGGCGAACGTAGTCGACCTTTTAGAAATCAATGCTCCGCAATAACCAAACGATGCGCTCGGCGTGCTCTGTCGCATTGAGTAACCAGGCATCAAAAAGCTATTACGCACAATGAAAATAGTTTTCAAAGGCTCGCGACCATGTTCAGAAGGGGCCCAGACAAGAGGAGAGGGGAAAAGCGAAAAGAGACAGCGGGTCATGCATGGACAGAGCTATCGGCCAGATGAACCGGAAGGGAGTGTAATGTCCCGTGACATTTTGTTTCACGTGCGTCAACACCATTAAATCCCATGAAGATCATCGGCATTCTATGGAATCTTGTCGGTAATGCTTTTCTAGGAAACGCCGCTCGAAGTCCGCGTTACATGTGTACAGTATTGCCATTTCCATACACGTGACTCCTATTTAAATTTATGATTTTCACCTTGGAAATTAGAGAAAAGGAAAATAAACATTATTATCTTAGTCATATTTTGTTACGTTACGCAAATAGAGGATATGCCTCATCTTGTATTATACCTTCATTCTAATGTATGAATTAAATACTGAAAGTTAAACTCACAATAACTGGGTCTCTGTAAATAAATATTGTAATTCTTTCTTGACGTATAATTATATAGTTAATTGATTGAATATTATGTATATTAGGTGACTCACTCAACTTTTCAAACTCCCCGAATTTCCTCTATCCAATTAAACAGGATAATGAAAGTCCTCCATTGCTGACGGATTAAAGAGCTTTTAGACGTTTAAACTGCGATGTGAATGTAATTACTGGCGGTAATTAAAATTAAATGTATAAAGAAGTATGAAGTAGCCTGCCTCTACTACCACCGATGATTAATTCGCAATAGAACGGTGATGCCAGGGTTCGAAAGTGGAGCGTCAAAGACCCCTGCCACCCTATGCAACGACCATAAATCAAAGAACGATTACATGTGTAAATATACTGTTGCCCACCCTTTGTGAACAGCTGCGCTTTCCGGAAATGCCTCTTACGATCTGTTTACACGTGGATCTGCACGCGTGAAAAATCACGGGAAGAAAACACGCATAGTATTACCTGGGGGACCATTGCCATGAAACCCCATTAATTTCTCAAGGGATTTCAATGTTTTCCAACGTCATAATCTTTCTAAAGTCACGTTCAAATATACAATGTTGATATTCAAAATCTAACCTTTACGATTGCCGATTTCTCCTTATGCGTGTTAACCAATTAAGCGACTGCATGAAATCGTTATCTCACTACCTTTGCTCCTCAGTTATAAGGTTGGCTATCCAACAGTGATATCTGTATTTTACACTCAAAAATGAATTTTAAATTTTCTTTAAATAATAGATAAGCTATTGCTTGACAATTATTTCGAATTCGCCGGTAGAAATATATGGTAATAAAGAATGAACTGTTCATTTGAAACGAACAAATTCCGTCTGATACCCACACACCTAATGCACACCCCGTCTGTACAGATGGCGGCGCACAGCGGTACGAGTTTAATTTATGCATTTTGTTCGTACACGTAGCTCGCAATGTTGCGACCGATGGGATCGCGGAAGCTACGCGATCATATTTATATGTAAATGCAGATACGAGCACGCTGAAAAAAAAAAAAGCCCCGGGAATTGATGGGACAGAGGGTCGAATCAAAAACTTGCATCGTGATTACACAGGACGTCCCGCTAAGTGTGCAAACCGATAACATTGTTAATTTCATTATAAATATTCACCGGCGTGTACACGTCGCCTAAATTTCAGAACCGCGAAACGTGTTTTACCCATACCGAAGGTACGCGTACGGCAATTTTTGTTTGCTTAATTGGATCGAACCATTCCCTTTTTTACGCCCATCGGGCTATTCACACGACAAACTGTTGGCTCGGTGGGAAAAGCAGACTTATAGGAACAAGACGCATTGTATCAGAGGCAACAGCTACAACCGAACCATCGCTGTCTCGATATTTTCGTCGACAATAGAATTTCCTGGCTGACTGGCGACCCGGCCGCTGACGTGCGATCACCCGTGAATTCCCCTGCTCCTTTACATCCCGTAATAACAACGCAACTCGCAGATGCCAAAGGCTTGTACAGGATAATCCTCGCAACTAAAGCATTCTGATTTCTACCAGAAGAAAATTGTAATGAGAAAATTCATATGATTTGAAAAAGTATATTTTCCTATAAGAAAATCTTTTCCTCAGGCACAACGATCCATGAAAAAGGATCAAGATAGGATGATCGAATAGTTAGTAGAGATCTTTTCTCACTGTGATCGTCTTTTGATATATCTCCTAATGCGATTGCCAATGTTAATAGAAAGAACCGTTGTATTTTATAGATACAAAGGTTTGCTCACTCGTTTTCTGTGTCGTCAGCTTTTCCCTTTTATCCGAGCAATTTTTTCTGTAATCTGCGCAACTTCGTTTCCATTTTTGTGTCTTTCATTTCTGTCGCCTCAACGTGAGAAATGGTGACACGAATTTTCTTTGACTTCGAAAAAGAAGAAACCGTGCACAGGTATACGCGCAGCAGATAGGTAGGTGTATTTTTGTATCCGCGAAAATGTTCCAGGTGCATGAATATTTTAGGACAAATTCCAGAGTAGAGTCAGAATGGTGCAGTTCAAGAAAATAACATGACAAAGAGCGACACAACAAGTTGATTTACTGATTAACTCCAGTTACTTATTCGGATTTCATTCCTTGTCTATGATGTTATTAATTAAGGAAGCTCGTAATTGAGTTCCCCATTATCGAAAACTAGAGTTGCGCTGTTAGTAGTTGAAGATTAATTATTATTAAAGCTCCTTCATCCCCCGAGTATTCCCCGATGCTGTAGCTGATGATAGAGAATTCATCTAGTAGGTACTTCTCACGACGTACATACAACTACTTCATTAACACTTATAAAATTTCTATCTTCATAAGAGATTAATACCAAAATAATAATTAAATGGAACTGTATTAATTAAATATAGAATGACTGCTTCTCTGAATTTAGGAATGTTATGGAATCAAATCTTCGAAAAATAAAGGAATTAACAGGATTTATAAGAAACGGACTTACGAGTTCCATAAACTTTAAGGAAAAATGAGAATTCTTTCATTTATATTGGATCATTATCAACATTAAAAATGACTGTCATTCCGTGTGGAATGAAAGCTTCTTATAAAATGTTGATTTACATTTTCATGAACAGCAATCTAAATTTACTTTTCATATACATTAGGTATCGTTGATCAATTTTCAATGTGTATATGATCAACTAGATCGTTGGGGCCATCTACGCCAAAACGCCCAAGCTAGTACCTAAATAGTACGACATTCTTATCACGAGATGGCAACATCATGCTCCTTCAAGATCATTTGAATACCGATCGTGAAAAAAATCAGAGATTTTCTGCTGCATTTTCTTCTTCTTTTGTACGCGAAGAAAAGGTTGCTGCAACTTCTCGCTGAGATTTAACGTTACTGGTTCGATAAACAAAAAAAATCTCATCGTGAAACTTCGTGTCTTGAACGTGTCAAACACTTTATACTTAAATGTGTATACCTACTCATTATCACTACAAGTATTCTAGTTTATTTACGTAGACCCTTTCTGGTCAAAATTTGAGTGAAGCAAAACGATTAAACAGTCAATAAAAAAAATGAGAAAAGACGTGACAACCAGTAATTTCGATTTTAATTCCTGCCTGATGAATGTTAAAACCTAATACATATGCTGGCGTTTAATTTCTTCACAATATATACTATATTCTATATAGCCATCTGCGGGGGTTCTGTGATCCCACGCTCTCACCACACGGGGTGTCTGACACCTCCCCCGGGGGTTCTATGACCCCACGATCTCGCCACACGGTAACGATTTATATCTCAAAAAATTGCTCCCGATTTGCTCTTTCCGAATCTGAAATTGCTTCCATCGCACCGTTTATATTTAATGAGATATTCGCAAATAAAGCAAAAATGTGTTATCTGCAAAATAGATAGGAAATGGTCTTTTTACAACCAAATCATGGTACCAAAAAATTGCTCCTGATCTGTTTTATAATATTCAATGGTCAGATATCTCAATAACAATGAAATAATTTTGCATACATGTTACGTAAGCTATGACGTCATACATGACATTGTTGGTTCCCCGGCTTTCACTAGGAGAAAAAGTGACATAGGGGAAGGACCTTCTACTATGCTCCTACTTCTTAAAATAGGAATTACTTTCCTTTAAACCGAAGCATCGGATTTTTTTATTTCCACCAATCATATTGGATACACGTATTATGAATGGAATATATAATGCTCCATTTGTACTAATAATACTCAGAATTCATGCTTTATCGGTAACGTCGGGTATTGTCACTAAAATGGTAAGGGAGCTTTGAAGCAGTTTGGAGTCTCGGAAGCATGTAACAGAAAATTACATTACATGTTAGATCTATTCTATACCTCGTCTGTGGTAATTGGTAGCAGTTGGTAGTGGGGTGGAAAATTTTTTTAATTATCTAAATTCAGATTAAGTGTACTCAGTGTACTGCAGATGGCACAGAAAAAATTAGTTAAACAAACCCTGACTTATTTGTTGGGAGTGAGTGTACCAACATCTAAACAAAATGCTGCTAAAATACGTATACGTCGATTAGAATTTGATAATCACCTTAAAATGGTACGTAAACATTAATTATCCTTTCACGAAGATATATTTGAGGTTGTGTGATATCTCCGCACGTTACAGCATTTCCCATCATACGAATTTGTTTACGCCCTTGATTCTGAAAAACGTTGTAAAACCGGTGATACAGTGTTGATACAAAATTTACCAGAGAAGATAACGCGTCTCATCTCTCATAAGGTATGTTTCGTACATTAAATATATCAATTTGTTAATGTTCATTTGTTAGTAATTGAAAACTTTATTTTCATGTTTGTACTTTAGTTTAATAATATTTGTAGGTTATTGATGTCATTTACCCATTAGGTGATATTAAAGATCCTATAAGTGGTAAAAAATGTGTTGTAGGAAAATACAGGTATGTGCAGTTTTTTAATATAAATATTTCAGTAATTTGTAATATAATTTGTGCTCAGAATATTGAAATATAATTGAATGCCTGCACAAATGTAGGGATACAATAAATGAAGATGCTGAATTATTTGGAAAATTAAAGAATGCATTTGATTATGACGAAGCAACACCAAGAGGATCAACAGAAGGTGTAAGAGACTTTTCAAACAAAAAGACTTACGTCAAATATAATGATGATTCAAAGAATTCAGATCCATATGCTGTAGATCCTTCTTAGTGCATTCAAGTTTGTGTTAAATATATAAAAGTCATACATTAAGAAAGATAAATATTATAATTTATTATAATCCTCTTAGTATATTGTAATATATGTAATAAAAAATTATTTCTAATGTTTGCACAGAAAAAAGGTATGTCTTGGAATTAGAAGTATTTCCTTCATTCTAAAATAAATTAATTTTACATAACTTCATGATTGTATTCGTACCAATTAGTTCTTAGCAAAGAATAATAAGGGAATGATGTAAAATTAATAATTTATGGAAAATACATTAGTAATCCTACATACAGTGTTATGTGCATATATTTTAAAATTCATTAATTAAATACAAACACTTCCTTTATATTCCTTTCTTATGAAACTTTGCATACATAGTTCTTTACATTTTCAGTAAAATCGCAGTAAATTACTCAATTGAAAAATTCTACAAGTATGTTAATTGTTTTAAATATACTCAGTAACTGCTATTATTAAAAGTTATCAGTTTCAAATTTACAAATAATATTTATGGATTGGTTTATGAAGAAACAAATGACTTCATAATGAATCATTCAGAAAGAAATTCTCTTTCAAGAGCGGCTCCCATTGCATTCCACTCTCGATCATCTTCGTTGTCCATTATTTCAAGATCTTCAACTGAATCTTGAGAATTATCACCTAGATCTAAATCATCGGGTAAGTTTTCGCCTCTTCTAAAACGGGTTACAGGATCATCGTCGTCATCATCGTCATCCTGAGTATCTTCCTTACCACTTGATGAATCATCATCTTCAGTACTATCGTGAGAAATTTTCTTTTTTTTCTTTAGTGGTTCATTTATAACACCTGTTGAACAATTATACAATTATTACTTTGTATTCTATGTTAGATACAGTAAAAAATATAAATTATTCGTACGTTCGTTGTGCATAGAATCTTCGGAATCAGAACCTCCTTGCTCAGCTTCTTTATCACACCCTTCATCATATGCATACTCCACATCAAAAACAGGTGGTTCCATTTCTTGATCATCCATATCTTCTTCAACTTCTTTATCCATAATTTCTATTTCTTCCGGTGTAAATGACATTAGTGGATTAATACTATCAGCAAAACTATTTTCTATCCTCTGTTCGTCTTCTTCTATACGCTCGGGACTGCTACAATGTGGGGGTGGTATCCTAGAAGCACGTGCCTGGAAATGTATGATTACTTGCTTAAGTAAGAACATATTCTCTAAATTATTATTTTCCTGGTATTATCATAATAATTGCATTACTTCTGCAGTACCTATACCTTTATAGTCAGTGGAAATAAACGTTCATCAACGTGTTCCCAACGTTCTGCACAAGTCCAAAGCCAATCTGGATTTACAATTTTAATAGTGCCATTTTTCTTAGCTGCATTAACTTTAGCAGTGCCAGGTCTAATAGCTACTAAATGTGTAGTTTTATCTGATAAATCCTAATAAATAATAATTCATTAAAATAAACTAAAATAATGTATATTCATACGAAGATAAAAGTTGTTCAGTTACTTGTGCTACTTCTGCCCCAAATGCTCTAGCAACTTTATATGCACGACTTTGATGAAGTTTTTGATTAGTAGGTATTAGTCCACTGAAAGTTAAATGTACTCCTTTCAATACTTGTGCTCGTACTCGTGGAATAATATCCCTCAACGATTTGCGTCCATTTTCTATATCAAAATTTGTATAAAACTCAGCATGAATCCTTCGAAGAATATCTTCCAAATATAATAAATAATCATCATCATCTTCATCTACAACATTATTTTCAGTGTACTTTATATCATCTTTTTTAATATCTTGTGTTGCCTCTGTCAGTGCTGCTATGCATTCTTTTTCTTCTTTTTGCTTATCTTCGTTTTCATCATTTTCTTCTGATGTCTTATTGCTTTCATTTTTATTTTCTACTGTTTCATTATCTTTATTTTCGTCCTTCTCTTCTGACACTTTAATATCTTTGTTTTCATTAGTAGAATTCGGATTTTGATCGATGTTGTCCTTAGTATCATCTTTGGTGTTTTCATTGTTTTTTTCTTTAGATTCACATATATTTTCCTTATCTTCAATCGTTTCCTGTGTCTCTTTTTCAGAACTATTATCTACTGTAATCCTTTCTTTCTGTAATTCTAATGCACCATTTTTGTCAGTCTCATTTTGATTTCCTTCCATACAAAGATCATTTGTATTTTGTAATTCAGGTAAAGTTGGTACATCATTTTTTTCTAAACCTGGTGGTGCATGTATATCACCAGTATGTCGAAAAAAATGATAGGGTTTGACTTGGACCAAATTACCACACCCTTGCCAAACATCCTCCCTATCATCTATAATACATACTAAGTCATCTCCACAGGGAAACAAGGCTCTAGAATAATACAATTCTGCAATCACTTGGTAAAATATTTAATTATTTGATAAAACAGTTTTATAAACATACTTGAGATTAGCTGTTTTCGATGCAGGATCAAAACATTCATCTCTTGATAGTATTCTATGAGAAAATAAAGTTCCATCATTATCTAACAATCCTGCTACAGTATGTGCATAATTTCTTGCCCCAAATGTACATATATGTAGTTCATATAAACGACTCATTTCAGAAAGAAAATGTCTTGTATGAGGCCTTAAGCGGGTGTGATACCATGGGGAACTTGGTCCGTATAATTGATAATGATAAACATCCTATAAAATGTGTATTATATACTGCTATTTCAATTATTTTTATTATAGTGCACATATGTACACGTACCTTCATATTTGGAGGTACGTTATCATTTGTTGTATGAACAATTGTTTGGTCAAGATCAACAAGTAATGCTAACTTGCGATCATTTAAAAGACGTTGTTCATCTTCTTTCCCAATTTTTTCAGCCAATTCTGGGCACACTTTTAGTTCTGGTACACTATGTACCATTGGCACACTGGCTTGGGATATTTCTACATTCTTGCTCTGTTTACCAACTCCTTCAACCCTTAAATCTACACCACATTCAGCACATAAATCCTTCATTACAGTAGGATGCCGACATCCTTCTAATATCATTATCACTTGCCTGAAATACTAATCACTTATGCAACTTTGGAAACAAGTTACCAATCTATATAAATTAATGCAGATAATGTTGTTTAGAAAAGATATTTTGTAATAAGTTATTTTTTCTTAATAAGAAATTATACTATTAAGTTCTCTTTCATTATTAAATATTAAAAAAATTTTAATTAAAGATCTACATGTTTTCAAATTAACCTTACAAGGACTGAACTTAATTGTTTTTAATAATTTCATTGAAACAAAACTAAAACTAATTTTTAAGCATTAATCTAAAAGACAATTGATTATGAACAATATTGTTAAAATTAGTCTTTCCATAGTCTTTCTAAGGTTAACGATTCTTACAAAAATACTCTAGGCAAAAGCAATATAATGTGGTCATAAAACAATATTCTTGCCAATTGGGTCCTATTAATACAGGAAGATGTAGGAAAGTGTACATATTTTAGTGCCTCAAAAAAATAATCTCTTTGATTACAAGTAAAACTATAAATTTTAATTAGCATTTGTAATACTCCGATATTTTTCTGCGATCTATATAATATTGTTATATCATAATATAAGTTATCAAAATGGATCAAATTTGAAGTAGATCATACGAAGAGTCGTTACCATCTCGTAGACCATCTCTTCTCGCGAGAGGCTAAAAACCCCATTTTTAATACTAATGTTTTTACTAGACATGTAAAGCAGATACTTGAAAAATAGGTGGTATTCGATATAATTACGGTTTCCGAAATACAATCCTATCCCCTTTCTGTCAATTCTTTTGACCCAGGATCAGAAACATGAATATTTTGACTCCCGGCCGATTTTATAAGCACACTTTATGTCTGCCACCAAGAGTAAGGTTAAGAAGATTGTATACCCAGGTTGAACAATATCTCCTTCTTTTGCTAGAAGCTCTGTAACGCGGCCAAATCGCGTGGCCCTATATTTTTTCTCAGGACCCTTGATATCTTCTGTTCCAGGAGCTATGTTTTGATATAAAAACAATACTCGGCCCGCTGAAACCATCGTATCCATTCGAACCCTCCATTTTATTATTTTTCCTGGTTGTCCACCAAGTGGGAATGTGACTGTTATTGAACCCATAACTCTTTAACAGTGAACATTCAGATGTTAAAATATTATTTACTACTGAAAAAAATAAACTTGTCCAACGTTAAACTATCAACGTTTTTGCGCGGGACATCTCCCGACACACTGAAGTTCGATTTCTTTCATTGACGAAACACATACATGTCACTTGTCACATTTTTGTGCATACAACACTATGGTGTGTTTACATGGAGTTAACACAAAATTTCCCTAGAATGCGCAATGAACTTTACATTCACGTTGTTAGGTTTCCTACATGTTTTCAATTGACGTTTACTTTAAAATATTTCGAATTAGTAAACAGTACATAGCTTTGAATGAAATATTTATTTTCTAATATTTTATGACAGAATGGAAAACAGTGAGCAAATTATATTGCCGAGTACTAGTCGTACTATTTACACAACTCGGATACCTCGAACGCGAGGAAGAAAACGCTTTAGTTTAGGTATTAGTTCTGTACCAGTAGAAGAGGAAGAGGAACCTATTGAAACATTAACAGGTATTTTGGTTAAATTATTATATTGTACAAATAGAAATAAATCAATATTGTATTGAATTCAATATTGTGAATGAATCACAAAAAAAAAATATAAATCACGAATTAGTTAATTATTTGTTTATATTTATCAGAATTATTACGTAAAACATGGACCATTTTTGGAGTATCTACATTATTTAATTTCCACCATGATGAAGTACATTTGAAGCAGTACTCAAAACGAATAAGGGAAGAAGTGGCAACAAATATAGCACAAGAGGATGTTGCTTATACAGCAAAAATGTTTGTTATGAATGATGTAACAGTAAGACCTAGTCCAACGGATCCACCACCAATAAAGGTTTTATTAATAATGAGAAAAGACATATGTGTGTTATTATAGTTTAGAGATAATTATTATAGTTTTTAAGATACACTCAGTAATGATATTTTATCTGTATCAAATAAATAATTCCAGATTACAGTATATGCAAAAAAGTATAGTGAAGAAGATACTACAGAAAAATGTATTTATACAGGAATGTTATTATCTTGGAGAACAGCTAGCAATGAATTAGTTACTCCAAATTCTATAAGATTACCACTTCTATTATGCCGTGGCAGCCGAAGCAGTATGGTAATTGTTCACAATGTGTTGAGTTATATGTTTGATTGCTTGGTTATGGCACTCCCTGTTCAGGAGGATGATTTGATATGGCTGGTTCCAATTGTAATTACTCCAGCTATTGGAGAAGAGCATCCAAAAAGTACAGGTGAAATTCGTATGGAATATAAAATACCAGAACTACCTGACACAAATGCAATAATAATGAAGTTTCAAATATCAGAATTATTAAAAATATTAACAGTGTACGTTCATAAGCCCTAAATGTTTTTTATAGTATTTATATCATTGATATAAAGAGTGTCCCAAAAAGATGGGACAATCTGTAGCATGGTTATACCTCGTGCAAATACAAATCGAAAAGTACTTTACCATTTTGTAATCGGAAGCTCCATTTCTGAGATATTAGCAATTAAACGAAACCACACGTACGCGCAAACACAGTCAAGAAACGCACGGCACTGGCTCCTGCTTCTTGACTGCCTGCGTGTACGTGTGGCCCACCGCTCAGCTGATCATTAACTGCTAAGTCAAGTTCGTTTAACTGTTAATATTTCGAAAATGGAGCTTCAGATTACAAAATTGCTGGAATAAAGGACTTTTCAATTAGTATTTGGATGAGGAATATGTATGTTCCGGATTGTCACATCTTTTTGGGACACCCTGTATATCATCACTCACACGAGAAATAAAGAAATCTTACATGAAACTATTGTATAATATATAGAATAATAAAAAATTAATTATTTTGCACATACTATCACTTTCAGAATTACGAGGGATCGAAGTGATGACGTCAGTATTGAAATTTCTTTTAATTTAGAGCACATAGAAAAATTTCGTGAAATTTTATATGAACAAATATCGCAGACTGCTTCTTTACAGCTAGGATTATGTATATTACGTAAAATTAATCTACCTTCATTTACAATCATGGGAAACAAAGTAAATAATTATATTTTTAATTTCAATAAATATATTCATAATATTGTTCTATTATTTGTAAAAAAGATTCTTGTTATTTCCAGATGAAAGTAATGAACGCAGAAACTATGAATCGTGTTTTATTATATTTAAACGAAAAAGCTGTTGACATTCTCCATACATTAAATTTAGGAGTGTAAATCCTATAATGTTACATAAATAGTATTTATTAGACACTAATTCTGTACATAGTATTTCTGCATGATACAAAATTTTTAAAACTGACAGTTTTTAACATACATATATTTATTTATATATAGATTAATTTTTTTAAATAGTATATACTGTACAAATATAATTCTTATAGTTCAAATATATTGTAACCAGTCAATCTGTACACGTAAGTGATATCACAGACGAGATATAAGAATAAGATCGAAGGCATCAGAAGCCCCCGCCGTACCATTTAAAAATTCCATTCCTTGCTAACGAAACCAGGGCAATAATGTATGTATGTATCGCTATACTCAGTCACGGGTGTGTGTGTACTGTGCATTATCACAGTGTCGAACGTAGTTCCTGAAATCGGAAACTTTCATGGAGAGGTGCCCTCGAACCAGCGTGATTTTCGTGGGAACCAAGTCCCATAAGATGTTAGGTCTATTCTTATATCTCGTCTGTGGTGATATCTATAAATATAGTCTTATTGAAATTGTTAATTCATTAATTATACTTCACTTCCACGAGAAGCTCGTTTATGTCAATAAAACGAAATTCCTTTTTAGGAATTTTCGATCGCAATGTCCATCTATGTATAAAAAAAGAAGTAATTGAATTATTTGAATAAGAAATTGTCATTTCAAAAAGTAATTTAAACTTACTTGACTTTCCACTTCCTCCTTTCTCCTCTTAGCTCTACTACTAAGAATATAATATTTGAAGTCTATATATCCGTCAGGTTTTTCATCAAGAGGTGGTGGGAGAAATGTACCAAGTACTTCAGTTAACATAAAAGGTTTCAACCATGTCACAAGTGGTGTACGGCCTTTAGTATATTGTCCATCACGATGATAAAATAATAAGCCATCCAGTGGAGGCAAATCTGGAAGGTTTGCTAATTCTGAACTTAAGTCTGTGTTACAACTGATATTTGGTAGAGACAATATTGGAAATGTATTGATGTACATGTTTCTTTCTTGTAGTTCTGTAATTTCTTGTAACTGTGACTTTAACCAAAAAAACCTAAATTCAGTCTGGAATAAAACATTCTTGATAGTTCACGATCAGAGTAATGAATATGTAAAGTCAATTAACTATAAAAAGTAAATACTCTTACATCACAGTTCATAAGTGACTGATTAGACCATGCAAGTACATCCAAAACATAATATGTCTTTTGTTGCTTCATCCATATGCAATCAATAATAGTGCAACTGCCTCTGTGACCAGAAGGATTGCCACCTGGAAGTGCTGAATAAAATTTACCAAGCCGGTTACCACGTTTATTATAGGCCTTAGTTACACCCTAGAAAATAATATACAAAGAATAAAACTAAAGAAAAAATTTGTTTTTTTACTCTAAAATTCTTCAAGCATCTTTTAACATACTCTACATGCAACTACTAAAGTTCTTTTTCCTTCTGGGCAAGGGACTATGATCCACTTTTCCACAAGATCTTGAGGTACATCTAACATCCATTCCGACATCATCAACTGATTTGCATAACATTTATATCGTTTGAATGAATGATGCTTTTTCTTATCACTTTCATCAATTTCCATATCCTCTTCAAATTCATCTTCTTCTGAATTGAAAGCTTCCTGTAATATTCCACGTCCAATGTTAAATGCAATGTCTCTGCACCTAACAAATTCTGTTATTAGGACTATAAAATGTAACAGTAAATAACTATAAAGATACACATACTTTTTCTGAAACTGTAACAAACGCTGACGTCTCAATTCTTGAGGAGTATCAATATTATCCATATCCAGGTTATAATTATCTTTTTTAATAGGCTTTTTGTAAAACATCGCGCGTGGATTACCATTTTCTTTTTTATTTATTACTCTTACATTATCTTTCACATTAGTTGCCATAATTACGTTAATCGTTGTTATATTATAATCTTATGTCGAATAAAATAATAATTTTTATACTTTTATCATAAATCTTTTCACAATATTTTAGTAGTAGATTCTTATAATTTATACATAGTAGATATAACAACTTTTCTTTCATATAACATTTTATTCTTTCGAACGATATGTCGTACTATCACGTAAAACGTATTTACGCTATACGCTGCCAGACACTGTCATACGCTACGCTGTGCACATTCATTCACATAATTGTGTACTATGGTTTTTTTTGTATTTATTGAAGCACAGGTTTCTTCGTAAATAGATTTTTCCACGTCATATGATTGGCAGCAATAAACAAACAATTTACGAACAACTGCTGCCAACATTTGTTTTTGGAACGCTAAAGACAGTTCGTGGGGTTTACAATAAAAGTAACCAAAAGAAAGAGATTTGGAGTAACTATAATTTGCTCTACTTCCGTTCTAAATGCGTTCCAATGCGTTCTAAATGAAGGACTGTCAAAGCGGTGTTATCGTATAAGACTTAAGGTACTTCCATTTAAGATAAGGAAAAACATTAATGAATCGTGTAACAATGTTAACATATTGGTCAGTCTGCAAACTATCCAAGTAAGAATAAACTGATTTTAAGTTAAGATTTTTTAAACAACTTGAAGATTGACAACAGTTATTGTATATGATACGACACGTATATAATTTTACGCTGTTCGACAAAGGAACTTTTAATTAAAGACGACAATGGACGATCAACAGTTGAAAAATTTGATTAAGTGGTTAGATACATTTGATCTTCAGACACCTCACTCCTCAGTAGAGGATATAAGTGACGGTGTTGCCTTGGCAGATGCTTTAGCCCAGATTGCTCCAGAATGGTTTACTGCTGTGTGGAGAGCAAAAATTAAAAGCGATGTTAATTCTAATTGGCGTTTGAAAGTCAGTAACCTTAAAAAAATAATTGAAGCTGTAATGGAATACTACATAGAATGTTTAAATCAACAGTTGTCTGGTTATGTCAAACCTGATGCAACCAGAATAGGAGAACATTGTGATAACCATGAATTGCGTAGGTTGTTACAATTAATTCTTGGATGTGCTGTCAATTGTAATCAAAAACAACAATACATAACAAGAATTATGGGCATGGAAGAGACTGTTCAACAAGCTATTATGCAGAGCATTCAAGAGTTAGAAAGTAATATGAATGGACCTAGATTAAGTTTGGGTACTAGTCTTAATTTTGAGTCTTTGGATGTGGCAGATGGTACTCAGCAAAGACTATTAACTGAGCTTCAACTAACTGCAGACATGAAGGAACAATTGGCACAAAGATGTCACGAACTTGATCAACAGTTATCACTTTTACAAGAAGAAAAAGCAGCATTGGTCACAGAAAACAAGAAACTTCAGGAGAGACTTGATGAATTTGAAAACCCAGAGGAATCCGGTTCAATTTTAAAATATTCTGGCCTTAGGAAGCAGGTGGAGGCTCTTAAAGATGAATTATTTAAGGTAGAGACTTCCAGAGACGATTATAGAGTGAAGGTCGAATTATTAGAAAAGGAAGTTTTGGAGTTACAATCTAAGCAAGAAGATTTACAGAAAGCAGCAGATGAGGCCAATCATTTAAAGGATGAAATAGATGCACTAAAAGAGACTGCAGACAAAGTAGCTAAGTATGAACTTACAATAGATTCATACAAGAAGAAAATGGAAGATTTGTGCGATTTAAGAAGACAAGTTAAAATATTGGAAGATAAGAACTTAGAATATTTACAATCTAAGATAGATTATGAAGAAGAATCTAAACGGACTACAATGTTACGCAGTCACTTAGAAGTTTGCAAACAACAGCTTGCAGAAATTCATCACAAATTAGATGAACAAACTAATAAATGTGATAAACTTGAATTTGAAGGAAAAAAAATGGAAGCAAAGTTAAGTACTTTACAAAGAGAAAGAGACAGATTAATTGTTGAAAGAGATGCTCTGAAAGAAACAAATGAGGAATTAAAATGTACACAGTTACAGGCAGCAGAGAAGATGATGAAACATAGTACTGACAGTACTGTTGCCAACACAGAAATGATTCCACTTGAAATTAAGGAAAAGTTATTATGTTTACAGCATGAAAATAAAATGTTGAAGCTTAAACAAAAAGGAAATGAAGATAAATTACCAACCGTCCAGGCATTGATAGAAGATTCGGAAGAAAGGATAAAGAAACTTAGAGATCAAAATCGTGAAGCTAATCAAAGAATACTTGACTTAGAAAATAGATTAGAGGAGGCATTGGGAAATCAATCCAGTGGGGACAATAAAAGTGATAACAATTTAGGGCAGAAAATAATACAGTTACAGGATGAATTAAGAAGAGTGCAAGCAGAAAAGGAACGTTTAATACTACAAATTGAAGAAAGAGATAGCACATTACAAAGTCAGAAACAAAAGGTTTTCACTTTACAAGAAAAGTTAACGCGTAAAGAATACGACATCACAGCTCTTGAAGAACGTTATAAGAAACATGTAGAAAAGGCGAAAAGCGTTATAAAATGTTTAGATCCTAAACAAAGTAATTCATCTCCCAATGAGGTTGCTGTTTTAAGGAATCAAATTTTAGAACAACGAAAAATTATGGAAGAAATGGAACGATCGCTGAAAGAATCTAAATTAATTAAAGAAATGGAAGAAAAATTAATGACATCTGCCTTTTATCGTTTAACTTTGACTCTACATAGGGAAGCAATAGATCAGCGTCTTGCAGCTTTACAACCTCAAGGACAATCTTTTTTAGCAAGACAAAGACAACCATCAGCTAGGCATCATTTGCCTTATAATTCTAAGTGAATAAAAATTTCCTTCAATTTTCAGACCTTCTTTTAATTGCGGTTAATAGAAGTATATAGACAGAAATCATTCAAGACTCTGTTTATTGTAAAAAATTTATAATTTTATATTTATGTAAAGGCACCTCTATTTATTTTAATATTCTTTTAACTATTAGTAAAAGATTTACTATTAACAAATAATAAATTTTAATCACTTTTCTTTGTAAGTGCAAAATCATAACATAATAGTAATAAAATGAACAATACAGTTGTATATATTGTATATGTACATTATTTGTTTTTATGCTTTTGCAGCATAATAAATATATACACAGATTGTATGAATCTCAAAATATAAAGTCACTTTGTGTTTCAAATTAAAAAGATTTAGAATAAAATTAGCGTGTTTCTTAATATTTATATTATATGTAATGTAACATTCACTAAATAAACATATTGTTGCAAGGCATGCTAGCAATCTTCAAAGCTTATAATTTTATGTATTTTGCAATGAGAAAGATTTTTTAAAGGAAGACTGCCAAATACGTGGTGTATAAGAATTAATTTAAAAATAGAGAAATAGTAAAAACAAGCCACGCATTCAATATATTGCAACAAATCTGATATTCCAGATACTTTAGGAGAATATCATTTTATTTATAAAATATATATATATATATATATATATGTAATATAGGAAATAATACAGAAGTTTGTAAACATATGAAATAAAATAAATGGATAAATTTATGTACATTAGTACTCTTGTATGTACTCTTTTCACCAAGTGTATATGTATTTCTTTTTTGAAGATATTTACACAACATAAAATATGTATGGTACATGATTTCTTTAGAAGAATTCAACTAGTGGTAAAAATTCATCATGTTCATATTTACACATTGTAGTAGTTTTATGAATTTAAGTAAACTTAGAAAGAAATCTTTCTTTTAAATAATTTTTGTATAAATATTCAGCACACTATATTTAAATGTTTGAAGGATATATTCTTTCGAGTGTACGTTGTCTTTTGTGATGTAATTTATCTATATACGTTGATTGTCTACTATTCTGTATTGTAGGTTTCACATTTTGTATTTTCATTATCTTTTGCATTTTAGAATAGCATCTCTGATAATAAAATATTGCATTAAGGAAGTCCCACACATTGAATTCTGGCCACAGTATATTAGTAAAGTAGATACATGTATTTGATATCTGAAATAATAGAATAGTTTAAGAAAAGGTATGTATAAACAATAATTTTTTAGACTTACTTGCCACATAAGAAAATCACTAAATCTGACTTCTCCAGAAGTACGAATTAATAAATCAGGATTTGGTGAATCATTTGTGTACAAGCAGTTGGAAATTAGATTTTCATCAATGTCTTCTAGGTGAATATCACCGTTCTCAACACCTTCAATTACATCTTTAATTGCATGTGTAATTTCATCTCTTGCTAAAGCATTTCAAAGGATAAATTATAATGTAAATGTGCTTTAATTATTTTTATATCAAATGCATCTTATAAATAACTTACATGTGTAGGCAAATGCAATGTTAAGAAATACTTTACTATGATCCTTAGTGAAAATCATGGTTTCTGCTATTAATTTTTTTATATTCTGAGGTACCAGTGACAAATTACCAATTATACGAACGCATAATCCATGTTTTCTTGCTTTATCTCTGCAGTAAAAATATGTTTATCATTTTTTATCATTTTCATAAAATATATTTAGGCTGTAAATAAATTTAAGTGTACTTTTCATTTATTAGACTTTGAAATTTTTGTTCTGCAAGATTCAGAAGCCCATTTACTTCTTCTTGTTTTCTTTTAAAATTTTCAATACTGAATGCATAGAATGTTACTTCTTCTATTCCAAGGTCTCTACACCATTGTAGAGTTTCAGCAAATTTATCAAATCTGCAATTTACATTTTACAATTTATATAATACATACAAATTATTGTTCTAGCAAAATAAAAAAATTATATATCCATACAATATCTCATGTTAACTCATACCCTTTTGTATGTCCCTCTATTTTTTCCATTCCATTTTTAGTAGCATAACGTCTATTACCATCCATTATAAATGCTACATGTTTAGGAATATGCCCGGTTCTTAGAACTTTAATAGCCAAAAGTTGAAACCAGTTTACTGTGCTATCCTTTATCCATGACATTGTTAGCACAGTTTACATGTACAAATTTCACAGGGTAATATTCAAAGATTCTTTGTATGACTTTTAGTTTGTTCTTTATTTTATTGACTTCTGTATTATATGTGTACATATATATATATACACAATACTTTCCTTTGGGAGTATATTTTATTACACACAAATTTAAAAGTGTAAAATTTTTAACAATAATATTGTTACTTAGTATTAGGTGACACGTCAATATCTATGGGAACAAACTTCATGTACTAAACGTACAATTAACCGACCGACACGTCGGCATGTAACCTTATCAACATTTTGAATACGTGTTCGTCATATTGAAAAATTTAATGATAGGTTTCATAGCATTTTTGTTTATATAATTTATATGTTTTATGTATTACATTAGTTTTTTTTAAACACCTTAATGTTTTCAAAAAGACAAAAATCTTAAAAAAGTCAGGTACGAGCATTACATTACATACACAATCATTCATACGTACATATGTAAAATATATAAATATTATGTATCGTTACACATCGATATTTCGAGTTTAGTCGAGTTGTTCAGCATCCATATTGAACTTCAGCTTTTGTGAAAAAGTGTTCATGCACTAATCCACATGAACATGTACAAATATTTGAATACCTTAAATAATAATAAATACTGTAATATCTAGATCTAATGACTTAGTTACGACAATTATTTTGATAACTTAACATTGTGATCTACATATTTTGTTAACAGATTATAACAGTAATATATTCTTCCAGTACTAAGTATGTAATTTTTTAAATTGAAATTAATCAGATTAATCCAAACATATGTGGAGTCTAAATATATAGGTACTCAACATAGTATTCAACTGCTTTAAAAAAAAACAATATTAATCTTCCATTAACAACTATTATGATTATTTTTTATTCCTTAACTCTTTTTATTTTACAATTATAAGTCTTTCTGTTAAAGAAAACGTTCTTCAGCTGCATAAATTTTATAGTCTAATCGCAGATTAATAACAGTTACGAACGTACGTCCAGAAAAATTACAACAAATATTATACTATAATCTGTCTAAATTCATAATAATCTTAATATCAAGAGTGTTTATTTATGTTTCGTATAATTGCGGTTTTCGGTGACTGTATTTATAACTTCAAATATACCGCGTTACACGAAACAGATACCGAACACTAAAATATTACAGAATGATCGAAATATACAAACGACTGCAATTGACGTACACGTTCGTGATGTTAATACTAACTAATTAATATAATTTTCTTTTAAAGTCAATGAAAATGAACGGTGTATGTCGTTATATTGTAAGAGCATAATTCGGATAATGTTGAATAGGGTTCTCAGTAGATGAGTTACGTTCCTGTATAATACGGTACGTTGTGTCGACAATCGGGTATAGGGGGGACTACTTTCCGTTGAGGAGGTGAGCGTGCGTGTGCGTCTCGCGGTCGAGACCTCGCGAGAGAGAAAATGAAATCCGAAATGGTTATTGCCGCGCTATGACCCTAAAAAGTAAATGTTTCTCTTTGTCTGTGAGTGAATAATAAACAGTCGGTCAGGCGAAATGGAGGGCAGCGTGTCCAAGAACGGGACTGCAATAGCACCAGGTAAAAGAATGGGAGCGATAAGCGCCCTTACCATCCGCAACGAAGCGAGGCGTGCGGTTCGTTCCTAAGCAGCGTTCTTTCTTACAGAGCTGTACTTCCTAATTGCCAAATTCTTGGCGGCGGGGCCTTGTCGCGAGACCGCTGAGGTGAGTGTTACCTGGCTAATGAAGACAGCGTGCTGTGCGAACGTATCGTAACGAGAAATGTACATTTTAGGTGTTGAAGCGTGAATTGGAGCGAGCTAAGGTAAGATGATTGGTCTGAGTTGACGTTTTGCCGGGGTGACACTATACATATCCATCGGCTCCACATGGTTTGCACGTGGTTTCTGCTTGTCAAAACATTAGAATTTCAAGGTCGGCGACCTTGATGTTCGACAAATTCTGACGCTTTTATTTCGACGATAATTAATCGATCAATCGATCAATTTTTTTATATTTTTTATATTTTTTCACAGGTTTTGCCGCAAAGGATAGATTGGGAAGGGCACGTGCACAGTCAAACATTCGAGGAGTTGGTGAGTAAAGAAATTTTTCGCTTTTGCAAGTTTGGTGTTTGGTGTATGAAACCCACTCATAGCATATGACACAATAAATAGGCTGGTTTTTAGAATAACATTACGGAAAATTTTGTTTTGTTGCGTCGTAAGATAGTCGACGAATGCCGATATATGAAGTACCCCTATTAGGGTGCTACCCCTTTTCTGTCCCACTCCTCAACCCTTCTCCTTCTCCTTCCTCTCTGTGCTTCTAGTGCTGTTGCACAAGATCTCCCCACTACGTTCCTCTTGACCAATAAGCGCTAACTTCCGGCCATCTTGTGCGACTGATCAATGAGTATATCTCATGCTCAGGCCTTATTTATGGAAACTCGTATCATGCGTATCGAGTGAGCCATTCTGATTGGTCGTGTCCGTTTAGTCATTCTGTGATTGGCTAGTGTAGGGACTACTTTACATTACTTAAAATTCAATTATTGGCGCGAATTAGGTGATCCTTCAAATTAATAATAAAATAATTTGTGCTTTTTTTAAAATGGGTAAACATGTACAAAATTAAGGAATTTACATCACTGATATTTTATTATATTTTATCAGTGTGAATGTACTTATTAGACCAGAATTGCACAAAATTTATAAATCCATTGAATTTTGAACTATCTATCTTCTAATTAATTTACATAATTATTTGCCTTAATACCAACATAAGTAATTGCAACAAATTGTATCATAGGATGAAATAAATAAAAATGTAGATATCAATAAATGATGATATTTTAGGAAAAGAAGTATCCTCACATTGGACCAGACCATTTATTACAAATATGTGGAAGAATTGGTCCAGTATTAGAAAAGGAGGTACCTCCTTGTATACCAGGAGCAATATCTCTTCTTGGAGCAGGCAGACAATCTTTATTACGTACACACGAAGGTAGGATGAAAGTTATATATTATTTATGCAATATTGAACTATTGCGACTATATTATATGTTTCTTTTTAGATGTCTTACGTCGGGTGCGTGGCATCGTTTATTATTCTGGAAGAATAGGTGGAAAACCCTTTATGGAATTATCTTATGGCTCATCAGTGCCTAACATAGGTAGTCTAGATACTCAGTTTCTGAGATTTGAAACATTCAGTCTCATGTACATTATATGAATACTATTTCTATCTTTTCTTTTTTTTGTAGTACGTGCACTTCAAGGAAGGGAAAATTCAGGTCCTTTAAGTAGACGAGAGGCAATACTGACGAAGTTCTATAATAGAATGCAATTGTATAGACATACACTAGGACATTTATCTGCAGTGTATTGTGTTCTTTTTGACCGCACTGGCAAGTACATAATAACTGGTGCAGATGATTTACTTGTTAAAGTATGGAGTTCTATTGATGGACGATTATTAGCTACTTTTCGAGGTGCGTCAGCTGAAATTATGGATATTGCAGTCAATTTTGACAACAGCCTACTTGCTGCTGCCAGTCTAGATAGAATATTAAGAGTTTGGTGTTTTCAAACAATGTCCCCAGTAAGCAAATAATGATACTTCTTATACTGTTATTTTAAATTATAAATTTATGTTTTATTTTAAAACTTCGTCATTCCTTTTCAGGTAGCAGTTTTATCTGGACATTCTGGTATGATTACATCTGTGAATTTTTGTCCTATATCCTGCAATGGTGTGTTCTATTTGGTTTCAACAAGTACAGATGGGTCTGTTGCGTTTTGGTCTCATATTAAAAAAATGAATGAGAGAGCAGTGTTTCAGTAAGTTTTCATAAATTTAGTATTCTCTTTATCGATTACGAATTTAACAAAACCGTAATAATTAAAATATGATTTACATCATTTTTTTATATATGTAATAAAAAGTAATGTTCCATGTTACTAATAGGCCAAAACCGATTCAGTACCACGAAAAAATGCGCCCTGGTCAAGCACAAATGATTTCAGCAGATCATCATGTTAGGGTATATACAATGTTAGGAGACGAAGGTCCACGTAGAGTTTTAGAGGTTGAATCACATTCTGATACAGTTGATAGTATACAATGGGCACATAGTGGTTTAAAGTTCATTTCCGGTTCAAAAGATGGTACTGCAAACGTGTGGCACTTTGAACAGCAACAGTGGATGTATAAACGTCTGTTGATGACCACAAAGCTTCCTGGGTATGGTGAAATATTATACATACTTATTAAACAGTCACAGAATATTTGGTTTTCTATTATGATACTAATAATTATATCTTATATTTAGAGAATCAGATGCAGAAGATGATTCTAACAAAAAGGCTAAAGTAACCATGGTTAGTTGGGACGTGAGTGACGAATGGGTTATCACAGCTGTAAACGATAGTTCGCTCAAAGTATGGAATGCAAAAACATGCGAACTGGTGAAGGTTCTTCGTGGACACAAAGATGAAGTTTTTGTGTTAGAATCTCATCCAATAGATCCTCGTGTTATATTAAGTGCTGGACACGATGGACAACTTATAATTTGGGATGTATTGAAGACAGAACCAATAGCCTGTTTCCAAAATTTTATTGAAGGACAAGGTAATGGTGCTGTTTTTGATGCAAAATGGTCCCCAGATGGAAATATGCTTGCAGCAACAGATTCTCATGGACATCTTTTGATATATGGATTTGGATCGGGTGTTGAGAAACTTAAAATAGTAAGCCTCTATTTGTAAGTTACTTCGTTCCTCCATTTTTCAGAACGTATTAATAAATCTGTGTTTTTTTTATTTAGATACCAAAAGAATTATTTTTCCATACGGATTATAGACCACTAATACGAGATGCAAATAATTATGTTTTGGACGAACAAACACAGACAGCACCACATTTAATGCCTCCACCATTTTTGGTGGATGTAGATGGAAATCCTTATCCACCAGAATTGCAAAGATTAGTTCCTGGAAGAGAAAACTGTAGAGGGGAGCAGTTAGTACCAAATATTGCAGTAGGTGCTGGAGGTATAGAAATGATTTTATTTTATTGCGTATTTGAATTTGTACAAATTTGAAATAAGTGTGCAATAAAAATATATTTTATGTTATAGGAATGCAGGAAGTTATCGAAGGTCTTCCAACTCAAGAACCACGATCCAATATTGATCAATTAATTGAAGCTCTTGCACAAAGACAGAATATTAATGTTGAGAGAGAAGGTGGTGGTGATGATAGAGAAGAAAATATAATGGAGCAACCAATTCGTCAAATGGCTAGTCCTCGAGGAAGTAGATCGGGTTTAAGAAGAGTCGGTGATGTCGAAGGTGTACGACAAAGTAGTGGTAATTGGCAAAGAGATAATACTACACCCTGGAATAAACCTATTCTTGCTCGACCCATGAATCCAGCTGTTAGGGAAACGCAATACAGAGCTATGTACGATTCAAAAAGTTTACTACGAATTAATTCACTGATGTTACAATTATGATTTGTTAAATTGTTCAAGATTGCAAATAAATTCCAATACAATAACATTCACAGACATGCAATGGCAGAAATGGAACTTGACAGTTGGAGACGTGAAATGCGAAGAAGACCACAGCCAGTGTCCAGTACTGCTAACACTGAAGGTAACATCGGTAGCCGACTAGCCAATCGGAAACGCAACAGGACTGCTAGGCATGGGTATAGAACTAGGGCCACACGTGGTGAAGAACACGAGGATGAAGAGTTTGAGGTATTTTGGGAATATAAGAAATTAAAATTATCTAAACATGTTCACTTTGTCTTTCTAAGTGCAAGTGATATTACAGAATCCTGATCATGGAGGAACTACGGGAAGTTCAGCCAGTAGCAATAGCAACGACTCCACGGCTCATGAAGAAGACTTGTGTTCTGACAGTTCCACATCAGAATCTAGTACTGAATATTCAGATTGGATTGCTGATCATGGTTTGAATCTAGAACCACCTAAAAGAAGTAAACGTAAACCCGTAAAAAAGCAATCTCTTACACCGCCAAGTGACACAGATAGAAGACGAAGTCGACGTCCTAAGAAGAAGGTGCATACGATCGTTATTCATCTAGATAAATATATTTTACTCGTTCTTTTCTGAAAATCTCTTTCTACTTCAAGGCCGTGCCAATGGCTAATGGTATTGACGAAATCCCAGAAGTTTTTAGACCAACTGAATGGCTTACTGAAGTAATACCAAGAAAAGCTCCTTACTATCCACAAATGGGTGACGAAATAGTATATTTTCGACAAGGGCATCAATTTTATTTAGATGCTGTTAGAAATAAGAAAGTGTACGAACTTAGTCCACGATGTGAACCATGGAATAAAGTCAATATAAGAGTAAGATTCTTACTTTCGAAAAAGTTATTTAATAATTACTATGATATAAAAAAGAATGATTTTAATGAATATTGAATTGAACCGAACTGAACGTTCTTATAGGCACAAGAATTTGTGAAAGTAGTGGGTATTAAGTACGAAATTCGTCCACCTCGGTTATGCTGTTTAAAATTGGCGTTAATGGACGAAGATGGTCGATTAACAGGAGAAAATTTCACCATTAAGTATCACGATATGGCTGATGTATTGGATTTCTTAGTCCTACGTCAGACATTTGATACAGCTTTAGCACGCAGCTGGTCCGAAGGTGATCGGTTTCGTTGTATGATCGATGACGGCTGGTGGATGGGCCAAATACAGTCAATGGAACCTTTAGATGAAGATTTCCCAGAGTCATTCTTCATGTGCTTTCGCGTCAGATGGGATAATGGCGAGTATGAGAGGATGAGTCCCTGGGATCTTGAACCAATTGACGAAAATAGTACGTGTAAAATTCTTACAAATTTAATTCTAATATTGATTTCTTTGTTTTAACAGAACTTAGTTTATGTTATCTTTAAATGATTTTACTTTAGCTTTTGAAATATTGATTACAGGACTTCCTGCAGAACTTGGAGGAGCCGTTCCTGTACTTCCGGAAGAGATACAAACAATATTGTATCAGCCTCAAGCAGAAGAATGGCCTATGGGAGATAGAGAAGCAACATGTCGCAGGATTATACGTGGATTAGATCAAGTTATGAGCCTTGCAATTGCAGAACCTTTTATGGCGCCTGTTGATCTCAACACTTACCCTGCGTACGCGTTTTTTGTGGAGTATCCCATTGATTTGTCAACCATAAAGGCCCGTTTTGATAACCATTTCTATCGAAGGATTACGTCCGCACAATTTGACGTTAGATATTTAGCAACAAATGCAGAACAATTTAACGAACCACATAGTCAAATAGTGAAACAAGCGAGAATAGTTACTGACTTATGTCTACGTATTATAAAGTAAGATTTGGTTTATTTGTTTGCAAACATTTTACATCATTTGAATTTCGTTAATGTATTACAGGTGTACTTTATTAAGGTATTATAAATTAAATAAAAATATTTTCTATTTGCCATACAGAGAAACTACAGAACTGGATGTACCAGCTGTTTATCATCAATTGGTAGACACTTATCATTCGTCTGATTCAGAGGTTGATATGGAGGATGTAAAAGACAGGCCTTCAACCAGTACTCAGAGAGCAACTACAAGTAGGAGTTTACGATCACAAGAAGTATCAAACGATTGGCAGGTAGCTTGCCGACAATTGTTAGAAATGCTATGGCAATGCGAAGATTCGATTCCCTTCAGGTAAAACAAGTTAACTTTGGTAGATCACAAACGAAGAAAAATCTTCGATTCATAAGGTTAATTAGTATACTCGATTCTTGTTGCTAATTTTGAACAGGGAACCAGTCGACAGATTAGAACATCCTGATTATCATCAGATTATCGATACACCAATGGATTTACGAACAGTAAAAGAAGATTTATTAGGGGGTAACTATGAAACTCCCTTGGAATTCGCCAAAGATATGAAATTAATATTTACAAATAGCAGAAATTACAATACCAACAAACGATCAAGGGTAAGTCTTAGATTTTATGCATAAAAAAGGAGAAAGTTTAAGATATTTAAAAAAATATTTTATTACTGGATGTGACTACGTTATAGATATATTCAATGACAATAAGACTATCAGCCATGTTTGAAGAACATATGCGGAAAATTGTTTCAAACTGGAAATCTGCCAGAAGACGTAATAATAATAATAATAGATCAAATGCAAAAGGGAAAGGAAAGAAGGGTAAATCAAGAGTTCGGTTATCAAATGGTACCGGTACGTGTGCTTTTATAGAAGTACCAGCGTTAAGTGGTTTATGGGTAAATATTTCTTAGTACAAATTTAAAAAAAATTATATTTTATACTCAGGACCCCCAAAATCAAAATCCACGCGTACAGATGATGACGACGACGACGACGACGACGATGTAAATAGTGAAGACGATGATGAAGATGTCGAGGAACCTGCGAAGAAAAATAATTCTAATGTTGTCGAACCAGGTGTCTATTTTGAACTTATTTTTTACTTTTCTATATGCTTATGTTTCAATGTTTTATATATTTTCTAGGACCATCGCGTATGACAAACGGCCATATGAAACGAACTACTAATTCTTCACGTATGTTGAAGCTACGAATTTCCAGAGCTCTTGTGTCTAAAAAGACAAAAGAAAGTGAAAGTGAAGCCAGTGAATCAGATGCTTCCATAGATAGTGAAAGTAGTGGTAGTGTACCAGTAAGAAGGACACGAGGAAGAAAGACAGTAGCTAGTGCTAGTACCGACAGTGATTCTGGAGAAGTATATACACCGAATAGTCGTGAAAAGCAAACTCGAAAAAATCGCACGAAAAATAGTAAGACAAGCAAGCAAGTAAAATCTAAGTCGAAGGCATTTGTTGCTGCTGCTGTGGATGATGATGACGACGACGACGATGATGACGAAGACGAGAAAGATGAACGATTTGTTGCGCCCGAGTCATCGGACGAAGAAAGCGAAGAAGAAGTTATTAACAGAAGTAGCACGAGATCACGGAAGCTAGCATCTGCATCAGAACATGAAGATAGTATCACAAAAAATGGAAAAAACAACGAAAGTCAAAGCGAAGAAGATGAAGATGTTGAAGACAAAGAGGAGGAGGAGGGGGAGGAGGAGGATAAAGAAGAACAATCTCAACGTAATCAAGATTCGGACAGCGATGATTCAGATACGGTTTTTGCGCCATCTAGATCGCTAAGAAGAGTTCGCGGAGCAAGGGACGCTCATGTGCAGGATGGTACACAAAACACGAGAAGAACTACGAAACGTCCTCGTTACAATGAAGAAAGTGACGAAAGCAATACAATGCCGGTTAGAAACCGACGTAAAATTAAACGTCAATCTTATGCAGAAAATAGTGATGAGAGTTTACCAGAACCTGAAAATGTTCCAGGCATTAGTATAAGTAGTAGGGGACGTGTACGAAAAATGACAGAAAAAGCACGAGCGTTTCTTGAATTGACTCGAGAATCACCCTAACAGCATCTACTATGCTAGTAATAAAAGTATAAATTATTGATCTTTCAAAAAAAAAAAAGAATGATTCTTACAATCGTTTAAGAATACTGTAAAAATTTTAAATGTTATTTGGTAATATTTGTTCTTTAAAACACACGACTGTATCCATATTAGTAGCATTACACGAAATTTGTGTATGCCAGGATATTATTTGCCTGAGAATCTTAGCATAAGATTATTAGATAGACTGTACGTATGAACACTTGAGATTGTCATAGCAATTCATGGTAAACACTGCTACAAAAGTACTTCCATTATTATGAAGCACATCCATAACATTATTTTTTTATGTTTAAATATATTATTGAATTAACAATATATAAGGCAGACTTACAGTTAGTAGCAAGCGGAAACAGTGAAATTTTATAGCATTTTTTTGTTTGAATAATTATTCATGTGCGTTTTCAAATTTAGTCACGTTACTAATTCTTCATATACAGACACATACATGTAATTTCGAACACTCGTAATTCCCGTTGTTTAAAATGCAATAACAGCTAAATCGTTACGTGTTTCAATGATTATTTTTGCAAAATGTTCCAAACTGTTATTAATATATACTGGTTAAAGATACAGATAGATAAATATTCTTTACAAATTCTGAATTTCTATATGATGATAGCAGCAAACCTAAATAGTACGTCTTAGTGTTTGTATTGCATTGTTAAAAACAATATGTTATTGTACCTAGAATTACGTGAATAATGCGTATCTCGTTCAGGGAATGTATCTGTAAGAATAGCTTAAAAACTTTAACGTTCTGCTGGTTTGAGTAAAGTCAATTGACAAATGAAAAGCTACTTTCATGCTAAGGTCTTAAGTAGTCAAAGAAAATAAGGCATTACTTTATTATATATGCAGTTAATACAAATGATCTGTATCAGTGTTTGTTTGCATTTGATAAAATTACAGTGAATTACTTGCTTTGATCAGATATACACTTTTTAACGGAAATAACATTTATTCGATAAATTTGCATATTTGTACATTTTTCTAATTAGATGTTAATAACAACGTAATTGATTGCAAATCTATTGAATTGTATACGAACATAAAAAGATTTATCTTTTTATCGTATATGTATATTTTAAAACTAATTGATTACATCAAGTGTTTGTACATTACAAAAGAAATTGTACTTATCCACTACATTTTGTAAATTCTATTAAATGAGGCAGTGCCTTTATAAATATGATTATTTATTTATAGAACATAACTAGCACGCTTTTTTTTGTTTTGAGAAAAATGCCAAGGAGAAAAAGACATATGTTTCTTTCATTTAATTATAAGTTAGATTTATTTGAATTATATTAATTTCTTACTAATGGCACTGTTTTCGCTTTTTACAATACACTTAAAATAAAATGTTATTTGTAAATACAAACACACGTTAAAGTGAATACATTTTCTTTTTAACATAACATGTAAAAGAAATGCGTGCTTTACATGATCTGTAGTATGAAGTAGTAACTTTTTACATGTAATTTGTATGTCCATTAGAGGATTAAGAACCAATGCTCGTGCGATTTTAGCAGTTTTTCATATATAGATTAGAGATTTTTCAGATTTATATAACATAACAAATTAATCCACTCATGTAATAGAATACAAATTTTTCAAAATAATTATGCAACTGGCAAACTAATATAACATAAGCATATGTGCACAAATATTGGAAGTCTTGACTGTCTCGAGTCATTGTGATATTAGCTTAAGAGTAATTAAATATATAATGATATAAATATTAATAATTAGGAGTATAATAAATATTTTTTTAATAATGCCTCGAATAAGGGAGTCATATCATGTGGACTCATCAAGTAGAATTTCGGATTACATTAATTTAATGCCGGATATTAATTTTGATTTAATTAATTATATTACAATTAACATGTTTCATATCTTAATCTTCAGAATTAATATAATTTTCTGTACATAAATACTGTTAAATTACAAAACTTAATATGACAACGATAGTTTCGACTTTCTGTAAAGTTTGAAACTTCAGTTGTTACATCAATATGCTCTGTTGTATACCTAGTTTATCAAAACCCACCGTCATAAATAAAAAAAAACTATTAAATTGTTTCATATATACCTGCTTCATTTTAAATCCAATATAATTTTCCTAAAGAATTATTCATATTTATTTTTTAAAAATTGATTCTGTATTAGAAATTGAATTTAGGATGTTAATTTTACGGTAGATGGCGATATCTCTGATCACCATTTTGTTGTACCATACTGCAATCTCTTTGTTATATGTTTTTATAAAAATGAAATAATTATACGTAATATTATTAATATGATAAAATTATATAATCTTTTGTTATACAAAATATTAATTACATTAAATGTATAATTTTTAAAAACCAATTCTATTAAAGAATCTTTAAGAATATTTACGAAAATTCTTATACGTAAACTTATGCATAGAAAATTGGTTTTATTCTGAATTAAAGTTGTTAAATTAATATGTAGAATAACAGTGGTTACATTATATAATTTCATAAGAGAAAAAATAACTGGGACAATTTTATTTAGAACAAAAATGCAATGTTGGTTACACTGATGGCTACATTGGAAGCCTTCCGGTGAGAGGTCGCACATCTCTCAACGTTCATGGACCCTTTTCCGGTAGGGTGACAAAATGACTGGCTTCAGTAATAAGGTATGTACCCTAGGTTTTATTATTTTAAGCATCATAAGATCGTTCCTATATCGAAAATATGCTTATTTCAATAAAAAGGAGATACAGAAAATGTTAGTAAATATGCTAAATGCTGGCTTAACTTTAATTTCATAAAAATTTTGGTATCCGTTGACGATTTCTGCATTCGTATACACGTGTTTTCCTACAACTGTGTCCTGTATTTTGGAAAGAAGTAGTATTCATCATATCATGTTCCATTGTTTTTTTATATTAAAATAATATGTATTATTTGATATATATGACGAACGGTGAATTTTCTTTTAAAATAATTTTACACTTATGATACGTGTTAATTAACTATTGACAGTATCGTATACGAATACATCTGTGTCCCCTTACACAACCAAATAAATTCTACGAGTTATAAATAAGCAGAATAAGTACGAAACATAAATATAAGAGAATATATTTTAATTTCTATAATTGTATGTTTTCAGCCAATATTAATCGATGGCCGTGGCCATTTACTCGGCCGTTTGGCAGCAATTATTGCCAAAACGATTCTGCAGGGCAACAAGGTAATTGTTGTCCGCAGTGAACAACTTAATATATCTGGAAACTTCTTCAGGTTTGTAAGAAGTAATATCTTTCAATTTGCATTAACCTTTATAATTTACCTTTGTCGTACATAATAAATAGCATTATGGAAGTACTTCGAATGAGTATGAGTGTTAGTTAATTTTACATGAAATCTTTATTATAGGAACAAATTGAAGTTTATGTCATTCTTGCGCAAAAGATGTAATGTAAATCCAGCTCGTGGACCATTTCATTTTCGTGCTCCCAGCAAAATTCTTTGGAAGACAGTTCGTGGTATGTCCCTATGTGAATTGTTAATAGAGGAAAATTGAAATTAGAATTCATCAATGATTATCTACATCTTACCTACATTATTTGATAATGGAATGAAACAAATATTTTATGAGATTGTTTACCACTAAAGTTTATCCCTTTTATGAATATTAAAAGATTAATCGGAAGTATAATTTATAGGAATGATCCCACACAAAACACAGAGAGGAAAGGATGCTCTCAGAAGATTGAAGGTTTACGAAGGATGCCCTCCACCATATGACCATAGGAAACGTGTTGTTGTACCAGGTGCTATGAGAGTTATGTGTCTTAAACCTGGTAGGAAGGTAAGATTAAGCATTATTTTAAAACATTCTGTATTAATTATTACATACACTTATAATGTATGTGTTAACTGTTTACAATGATGGTATGGTAATTTGCGCCTGAGCATTATTTGCTTCATATTTTGTGATGTCACATTCTGCTGAGTAAATGTAAACATGATTAATTAAATCATGTTAAAAAGAAATTGTATTAATACTATCGTTTTCCCTTTAGTATTGTCATGTAGGTAGACTGTCTCATGAAGTTGGATGGAAATACAAGGCGGTGGTACGCACACTCGAGAATAAGAGACGTGTCAGATCAATTCTTGAAGTCCAGAAGAGAGATAAACTCAAGGTAAATTGAAGAAAAAGGAATCAAATTTTTATATAATTAGTCTTATACTGGATATATTGTTTTGTTTCAGAAACTTACCAAACAAGCTGGCCAGACAGTTGTCAAAGCTACAGCACCATACACAACAATTATTAATAATTTTGGATACAATTAATATAAAAATTGTAAAAATAATAAAATACCATAAAACATTTTATGTTGATTCATTATTGTATCTTAATTCATTGCAATCGTTATTAATTTCTAATTGTCTAGTACAAAAATTTCAGCATGATTTTTTAATTCATATGTAACATCGATTAGTCATTTCTCAATTTATTATACAAAGATAATAGTTAGCTCTTTCAATACCAATCCTTCAACATTATTTTGGAAATGATTACTAAATTTTTTGAAAAGAAATGATTTTATTTATAAATATATTTACACAATATTCACATATGCTTGTATCTTAAAAAATTAATGTTCTATGCTATCTACTGTAAAAACTACCGTGCCTCCTTTATCATTATCTTCATCATCGTGTACTTCATGTTCTTCTTCATCTTCTGCTTCAGAAGATGAACTAGAGTTTTTTTCATCTCGCAATCGATAACTGTTAACATATTCAGATGGTAGGCCAATAGTATGTAAACCGAGTTGTTCTGCTAATCTCTCTGCTGCATGTTTCGTTTGAATTTTCTACGAAATAAAGTCATAATGTTCAATAAATTTAATCTTAATGTACAAAAACGTAGCATTATTTTATCTACCTGAAGTTTTTCCGCGTGGTCTTTTTGTAGTCTTAAAGATTCATTTAAATTTATAACTTTTACTGCACCATGAACTGTGTTTGGTGGTGTAGCTGCTGTAACTTCCCAATTTTTATTCGACTTTCTTTGTTTCTCTTTTTCTGGATCATGTACATTAGATTTGGTCGTTCTGTATGGCTTAAATGGTTCTCTTTTCTTTTCCTTTTCCTGTGGAAGTTTTTCTACTTTACTGACAATGTATTTAATGTGTTCTGCCTCTTCATTTTCCTCTACTTTGAAAGACTCTATTTCTGCTAAATCCTCTGCTTTAATTAAACTTTCCTCTGGTGGTAGATGGATTAAAACTAACTTGTGCTAATATTTTCAGTGGATCTTCTTCATCATCACTATCAAGTTCAACAATCTTCACTGTATCTTTTGTTTCATTATAATTGCCTGTCCATTCTAATTCATTCATAGCAGCTTTACCTTCAGATGCTAGATTTAGCCTTGAAAGAAGATTAGCTGCCTGTTCAACTTCATTCTTACACTTTATTTCTTTGAGTATCTTATCACGAAATGCTTTAATTCTTTCTCCTTTGTCTGGAAGCTTCAATGTGAATGCACTAAAAAAAAACATTAAAAGAAAATGCTTTAAGAACAACTTTTCTAATAATACACTGTCTACTTCAAGTACCTACTTATTAGCAAGAATTTTATTTTGTCTTTCTAATAATTCTTCTAACTCGAATTTCTGTTTCTTTCCCAAGTCCTCTATATATCCTTGGTTTTCTTTTTTTGGAGGAGGTGGTATGTTACCTGGGACTTTGTTAATAACTTTCTTCAACATTTGTTTTTACCTTGTTATATAAGTCCCTTAAATTATAAATTGTACGATATTTCAGAAGAAATCTGAAAGGTTTAGGATGAACATATAATTCATATTTTTGACAAGTTTTAAATTAAGAGAGACTTTTTGCAATATCAATTTATAAATAAGATATTATAAAGTCAAATTGTTAACCTTCATATAAATATACAAATAACTGATAAAAATCTTTTTGCATAGTATATACATACATACATTACATTTAAACATATTTTTGATAAATAGGTACAATGTAAATCCATTTCATACTCCTTACTAAATATGTCTTAAAGCACAGTTCTTATTTTACAGAAACTGTTAATAAATTGTAACCACATAATATTTATATTAAGTAGGTATCTTTTCGTTTCAAAATTCTGCGAACGTGCGAGGAAGCGGTAACGTTTCATTCAGTTTTGTTTTGCGAACAGAAGTGAACAGAAGGTTGCAACAACGCAAGATGCAATGTGCAATACTTTAATGATACGAGATATCGAGGTTGACGAATCGATGTTCCACGCATGTTAAACGAAGATTCTAATTCCAACCTCAATGTGATATGTCCAAATATATCCGAACGTTTGAAGTAAAATGTTTAATCTGTCAGATTTCGTTGTATTCTGTTTAACTCGTGACGAATGAAAGTCCTAATTTTCGTTTAATAGAGAAACGACGGAGTAGTAAATATCTTCTATCAAAATTAGCTAAGAAGTAATTTTAATATAACCTGGTAAAAGTGACGTAAAGTTGTAATGATTGAAAGCAGGTTCGCGAAGCAATTGCCAATCTTTAGAAATGAATTGCAATGGGGGGTTGTCGATGGGTAATGAACGTAAGACAAACGTCTTTATGGATTCTAAGCCAATTATCACATGTAAGTTCATTGATCGAAATTTGAATTTATTTAACCTCTTTTCTTAAATGACATCGTCGAGCATAATTATTGACGCTCTCGACTAACTGTCAATCTTTATACGAATTCTTTTTTCTTTACAGTTTAATCAAAACACGATTTTGCACATTTCGCATGTGACAGCGCATGATAACGAATCCTGTCAAAATTATGATCTCCTTAATGATTAGCACAATTCTGAATAAACATATGTTATTTCAAATAGGTTAATTTTTTTTATTCGAAAGTAGACTGCAGATTATACACATTCATAACGTGTGTAAGTTTGAACAATGGAATAAAATAGAAACTCTAATGTAATATTACATACATAGTTTTTAATTTTACGTTTAGTCTAATAAATTTACCATTTACAAATTTTTAGTTGATAAAGTTTATCTTAACAAAGAAAATAAAGCCTTCGTTTACTTTAACTTTTTTACCCTATAGTAGAGCTTTAATTATCAATTTGAGTATGAAACCAAGACCACAACTAAATTTTGTGAAGAATACAATATAACATCTGGTTATTTTATATCATAATGTTATGTTGATTCTTTCAATATAGTTGCAGGAGATGAAAAATTATTCTCTACGGTGGAAAATGGTTTGTTGCAAGCCATACCTGCAGACATGGTTGAATGGCGTAGGTCATTCAGTCGACCAATTAAACAGGTCAGACTTGGGGCAAATTTTGTGCCATTTTCTAAGGATGTTCTTCCAGCTGAGAAAGATTGGCATCTGATAAAACAACCTATATTTCACATTTATTGGAGTGAATGTTCAGTAAGTATTTTAATGTAATATAATAAACATAAATACTAATTAATACAATTGCATTAAAAATCACATTTCAGGATGTAGATACTTATAAAGCCAGTATCAAAGATGACATAGATAGTTGGTTGAAAACGTTATTACAGTATCATATTCAAGATTGGATGATTGTTTTAGTAGAAACTTATGATATAAAGAAAACAAATAAACTGTTACCTAGAACAACTGTTCTAGACAAAATTCGCAGTGATTTTGCTTCTAAGAATGGGGACAGGTGATAAAGACAATAATTAATGTATGAATGTTTAATGTATAAGGTTCCATAAAATGTTTCTCTATTGTATATCTTGTGTGTTAAATAGATGTTTTTCTGTAATAAACTCTGTAAAATCAGAGATGCGTTCAGCCGAATCGTGGAGAGGTTTAGTTAATCGTATGCGTCAGTTAATGCTTATGGCATATGACAAAACGTTGTCTCGATTTGAAGATGTCATTAGAGAACAAAAAGAAAACAGGAATCATCCAACCTGGAATTTCTGTCACTTTTTTTTATTGCAGGTAAAATAATAAACATACATCTATCTACATTATTATATAAATGTACAGTTTTTAATCAGAGGTTACCTTTTTAGGAAGAACTTGCATTTGTTTTACAAATGTTAGGCTTACATGATGAAGCATTAGTGCAATATGATGAATTAGATGCTCTTTTTACACAATTTGTGCTTGATTTTAATCTAGGAGGTATGGTAATTTTATTCCTTTTCGTTTTCATTGTGGCCTTAAAAGTTTAGAATAATAAGTTACCAAAATTTTTATAGACACTCCAAATTGGTTAAATTTGTTTCAAACTCCTTTAAATAATTGGGGAGGTGTTAATTTAAGTAATGGTACAAATCATCATCTAAGATACCTTTTGGCTGAGTGTAAAGCATCATTGTTAGATCTTAGAAGTTATTTATTCAGTAGACAATGTGCCATGTTATTAGCGCTCAATAAACCATGGGAGGTAGGTATAAATTTTGTCTGCAATTTTATTTCATATACTTTAAGCGAGTGTGAAACTTTCGACATCATTTAATAAATATTTATGTACATTTTAATATAGGTTGCACAAAGATGCTTATCATTTGTACATAACACGTTAAGTGAATTACGTATCTTAGAAGTTCAACGACCCGAAGGATCTATCGAATGTTGGTCCTTCCTCTGTGCACTGGAGGTACTGCAAGCTTGTCAATTATCATCCTACAATATTGATAATAATGAGCAATTAGATCTATGCTCTCTTCACACAGCCAGTTTATGGGCTCTTGCCAGAGATAAAGTAAGAAGTTGAACAAATCAAAAGTAAATTGCCGACAAATAAAAGTAATGATTAAGTATTACTCTAATTTGTTTTAGTTGGGAGATCTAGGAAAATTATGTGGTTTAATGCCTGGAAATGAACCCTCTAGTGAGCAGTTACACACAGTTGTTTACCTTATAGCTGGTATGGGTGATTCTGAACCACAGATAGAAGGAAAGTTAACACCAACTGATAAATTGAAAGAAGCACTTTCCTCAAAGGAAGCATTCAAAAAACAGTACCTCGAACATGCAGAATTAGCTATGGGTACTTACAAACATGTAGGTCGCATTCGATCAGCAAGGTTAATAGGAAAAGAATTAGCACAATTTTACAGTGAACTTGGGGAGAATCCGAAAGCCGTAGCATTTTTGTTAGATGCCTTGAAAACTTATACCGATGAAGGTTGGAGACATTTAGCAGCGCATACTCAGTTAGAATTGGCACAATGCTACAAAAGGATGGATGACGTTGAGAAATACACAAAAGTTAGCGCAGCAATTGCCAGCTTGAATGTATTGCACGTTACAGTGCGTAACACGTATTTCGAAGAAATGCTTGGCTACATGAAAATGATTTCATCTCCGCAACCATTACTTATAGAACTCGGATGTGCTTTTGTAATACTCAGTATGGAAGTTAAAGTAATGGACAAAGTGGTGCAAGACTGCGTGGTTAATATCGAGATCAGTATACAAAGTTTATTTCCGAGAGAAGTGAGATGCACTAAGGCGTCCATATCTGTTGAAGAAATTCAGAAACCTCAGGCATTGACTAAAAAGAAGGGGTCAAAGACATCTGTCGAACCTTCAATCCCACTGTACGTAATAACTGTTATATTATAGATACTTAACTAAGTATAGTAAAAGAAGGAACTGTAATCTTTGTATTGCTATTGGTTAATTAATGAATTATTTCTTTCAGGTTATCAAAATGTACACTTGAGGATATGCAACCATTTGATCCAAGATTACTTCAATTAGAAGTGTATTCGTATTTAGATTATAAAGAAGATAAGAGTCTTGGATCAGCTAGTGTCGTACATAGAAATACTAAGCCTGTCGTAAGACGTTCTGATAGTACAAAACATAGGAAACCATCTGTAAATGCAAAAGGTGATTTTAGTAAAGCGTTATCGTGTGACGAGTTTATAATGAAACCAGGCATGAATACGTTTACATTGGTCCGATGTGTTGATCAGCCTGGATTTTACAAAGTTGGTCAACTGTCGTTAGTTGTTGAGGAAAAATTAGAGTTTCTGTCGACTGTTTTAAATCCTCAGTTATGTTATGAAGTGGCTAAAACTCAACCAAGAATTACCTTGAAATGCGGCAGAGATTTATTGGCGGGCCTTATTCAAAACATAGAACTAATTGTAACGAGTGGCAGCATAAAAATAATAAAAGACATGAAATTTAAGTTACGTACATCTAGAGGATTAGTAATACAAGTTGTCGAATCAGAAGAAGTAATGTGTAAAGAACTAGAGATATCACTGCCAGTTTGTGAACCATTCCAAACAATGCGGTTGCAGTTAAAAGTTCTAGCCGAACTACCACCAAAGAAAGATACCTTATCGATGGAACATAAGGTATTTCTTTTTATATAGCTTTCATAATGTGTAAATATAAATTTGTCTAAAATACTGGTAACGCCTTTTAGTTGAACATACAGTGTCCATGGGGTGCCGAAGAAAGCATACCATTACATTTCGGACCACCTCTTATGTCAACTATGAAACTTCACACAGCAAACCGAAGAAAATTTCTTCAAATAGTTGTAACAGGATTAACAAAACAACTTTTACAGTTGACTGATCCAGAATTAACAACAGTAACATCTATAGACATTAATTTTCAAAGTTTAAATCCAATTGCGGGACAGAGATTAATAATAGGCAACGAAGTAAACGTGTCGTTTATGTGGGAACTTGAAATTGGTAAAGATGAGAAATCTATGATGCCTATAAAGACTGATTTTCGTGTTAAATATATACCAATTAATGATGCCGAAGAACTGAATGATGATCCATTGCACTTACATAATTTGCAAAGAATGGAAAAAGGAACCAGCGTTTACAGATGCAATTTTGATATTATAGACTATATGGTAAGGCTTTAATACTTCGAAATTTGGTATTATGTACTGGAGTAGTTTGTGTAACTAATGTATTAACTTTTACTAATAACTTAAACGTTATTAAATGTGATATGAAAATGATTTTATAAATGTATCTATAGAGTCTACTTTATACGAAGATACTTTCAAGTGACAAATTATTATTTATAACATCATTTTCCAGACTTTGTTTACAGTGTCCTCAAAAGTTCAGCCAGCTGGAAATGGAGGTGAATTTTGTCGTGCTGGTAGCATGTGCCATCTTTATCTCACAGTAACACGTATATTGCCCAGTCCCAATCCAAATCCTCCGCCTCAATTAATGTACGAAGTTCTTGCCGATCAAGCCATGTTGTGGGCTGTATGTGGTCGTACTGCTGGCATTGTGTCGTTGGAAGTCCTAGAAAAACAAAGTGTCACATTGGACGTGATGCCATTAACCAGTGGTTATTTACCCCTTCCCGTTGTTAGATTGTCGCGATATATCCCAGCATCAGAATCAAAGAGTGGTAAGTATATTGATGTCTGTTAAAGTAATGTATATCTAGTTCTTATAACAGTATATACTTATAACCGTTAATGCTTGCAAATTACAAGATATTTTTTTGTTTCGTATACCTATATCAGTATTGACATAGTTTTGTTCATTTTTTTAAAGACATTCGCAAAAGCGAAATAGCTTCCGTTCCAAGATTAGAACCGTTCAGTCCTGGACAAGTCTATAATGCTAGCAAAGCACAACAAGTTCATGTTTTACCGGCAGCACCTACAGAAGCAAATTGAAAGCATACATGCTGATATTAGGAATGTATCCATGGCATTATCAAATGCAAACTGTACCAATGCTAATTAAGATTCCTTCTACATTGGCATACTTCCTCGATGCTGAATAATATTATCATTTATTAGTCACTTTTCAATCATCATTATAATGGTTTGTTCATGATTTTATATCCTTTCATTGAAATTTGATTTTAGACATTCAGAATTTCTCTTTCTATATATGTATATGTAGCCCTGAATTATATGTTTGTACAATGTTTGTTTAAAAATCAAATTTCATTACGCGTTTATTTTTACCAGTAATAGGTAATCATTAGTTTAAGTTTTGCCATTGGAAGCAACGTAAATATATGACAATATATGAATAGTATGTATAATTGCAAGACGTTTGTAATTATTTTGAAAACGCATAACTGAGAAAAGTGTAATGAGAAAGAATGTAATTTATATTGTAATTGAACAATATTCATTTAATGATATATGTTATACATGGTCCACATATAAAATCTAATGTTCACTTTGGTTTGGTTTAACGTGAAGATAAGTTGTCAAAATTTGTTTTCCTCTATTTTAAATTATGCACTTATAATTTTGATATTATGTACATATAATAGGGTAGGTATTTTGAATTATTTCGTATCTTCAAAATGTTCTATTTTTATGTAATGTATTTTATGTGAAATTCATTATAAACGATTTATACTAATTACCTATAGTATGTTATATAGTGTAATAGAGTATATCACCTTAGAGCCAAGGTGATCAAATATTAAATTTCTATCCCTGGATACAATTCTGTAAAATATGTACAAATGTTTATCAACAATATACTCATCATACAGAATAAGAATCTAAAATTAATTCATAGCATGTATGAAATTATTGTGAGAACATAATAAGAATGTGTAAAATGTAAGTACATGTAAAAAGAACAAGATAAATGTTATCTATGTTACATTTATTTCTTAGTCTTCGTTATTCAAAACATAGATCATACAGAAAGCATCATTATGTTGCCATGTCAATTAGGGTATGATTTTTTTCTTAATTGCATTGTTTTTTTCAACTGTGTAAGAAGGATACATGTTATAATACTCAATACTCGACATTTCCGTATTGTAAAAATGTCAAAATTTGGCATTTTTAATAAATTGTCATGATATTTGTAACGAATACCTATTAACTGCAATTTAGAACAATACAATACTAATGTTTTTGTTTCTATATTATTTATTAGTTAATACATAATTACGATTATTAATATTTGGTTAAAGTTATGTTGCATATAAAATGTTGAATGTTACTTTTAAACGATAAAAGAATAAGAAGTACATGTATACATATGTCACAATATATGTACAAAGCATGTACATAAATGTATCAAATAGTGGACCTAGATTGTTATTCATCATCTTAATACAATACAGTATGTATATTTAATTAAAAGAGTACATTCTAAATATCATTTCTAATCAGTATAGAGATATATCAAGGGATACAAGAATGATCAAATAATGGTACAAGTTTTTTAGTTTATAATAATTTTAAAGTACCTAATGGTTTATAAAATTTTATGTCATCTATCATATAATGTTTAAAGCAGTATAACGAAGATGGTTTTATGTAACCCTGTTGATATGTTTTCCCATTAAAATTGTATTCTATTTGAAGTCATTAGATACTGTATAATAAATTGAAATATAACTTTTATTTTTTATATGTACATGTTAAGATATACTGAATTTTGAATAAAAAGGTATTTATAATAAATCTAATGAATAGTTAATTTATCATGCATGTAAGTTAACAGTGACTTTTTTATTATATTTAAGTGATTAATCTGATGCGTGGAAAATAATTTGTTGGCGAGTTTATATTTAAATTATCAGAAAAGCAAGATTATCAACAAGTTCAAAGTAAAAAGAAAAATAGATGAATATCTATTTTATACCACAAAATTTAATTTCATTCTTATGTGATACAGGTACGATTAATTACAAATAACAAATAAGTGTCAATAAGTAGGTAATGGTTGTTGTGTGAGTAATAGATCAAATCTCCTCTTTAATGTTATTCTTTCTCTTGAATATTTATCTTCTGGAGAAAATCGAGCTGAAATCATTTTCAATATTAAGCAGTTGCTGTGCTGAACAAAATTAAATTAAATTACTTACCTGGATGTGCTGATAACGTGGGTTTTCCATTTGGGTCAACTTTCTGTGAAAATAATTAAACATAAATGAATAAACGAAAATATCTTAAAGGACAGAATATACATTATTAATTTTAATTAATTTCCTTCAGATAAATATTAAGTACGTAAACCTGAAATATATTTAATATACTGCACGAAATAATTTCCTTGTATCAATAATGAATAATCTATCATTTTTACTAAACCATGTTTATTTAATACCTTTAGAGTATACACTCGATCTCCAGTTTCATTTAAATAATACATTAAATACATGTTTCCGGCTTAATATTTAGGCGACCTCGTAAAGGTTATGTTTTACGTTTATCTTTAACTTTTTTACCTCGTGGGTCATGTTCAGTCTGTTCATTCTGGATCTTCTTCCAGCGCATGCGTAATTATTACATTGACTTGATCGAATGTACAAATCGATTTGCGCAAATTTAAATTTAAAAAGTTGTAGCTAAAAAATTAACTGTAGTAAATATAATGTAAATGTAACGTAAGGATATCAAATTGTATTAAAATATGCTTTTTGCCCATCGAGTACCTGTAGACTTTGATTCTTAAGACCTTTTTGTTTTGATATTTTTATTTTTATATATGATTAAATATACTAATATCGATCGCGATGAATACTGTACATTAATTAAAATTCGTATAAACTTACAATGTTCGTATGCACTTTTGATGTCGAATGTACTTAATAATACGTTTCATCAATTTTAACTTCAACTCTGTTGAAAGATTAAATACGATAAATGATACATTTTAACTAATAGTTGATGCGTAATTACGACATTCTAATGAAATTGTAGGATATAATTATGTTTAATGCCAATATTCATTAACTATGCGCATCCTGGTGATCGAATACAATAACTAGCGCATTTCAATTAACAATTGAGGTGAACTCTTTAAAAATTTGCAATATTTATATATCAAATTTTCGAGTCAGTGTATTTTACACTATGTACCATCAAACTTTGACTCCAGCGTCTGTGTGTTACGCATATTCAGGCGATTGAGAACGATGAATGGTGTACTTCAATTAATAACTGAGACGAATTTACGAGCGGTCTGTACTCGTGTCGGAATATCTCGTCGACGGGAGCACTGATTGTCCATGTATGTAAGTGACAGATCCCGTGGGTGTAGAACCTCTGACAATTCTTCTTGGCGAACTCGACGATCAAGCGCGCGTGATAGATGCAACGGACCGGCAGATAGTCGCAGGCACAGGGTGTCACTTCCGTTGACAGACAAATCATTGTCAGTGTGGAACGGGTATTGCCCGCAACAACGTATACAGTCGCCGATCTATGAACACATCGTTTGTACAAACACTTTTCTAATGTTCCGTCGGACAATTGGAGGTAGTTCTTCGCACATAGTTGTTCGATTGTCAACCGATTCATCTGGACATTATGGTAATTCATTATCACGATCACAATCGACTAAGATTGTATCTGTAGCACCAGCTTTATCTATTCGCTGATAAACATTGAAAAACTATCAGGAAATTTTGCGTCGGTCGTAATTACCAAGTACCTACCTGTTCGCTATGTGAGGTACAACATATTGTCAACTAGTTCGTATAAGTTAATATTATTTGTACCGAATGAAAAATGAATTATAATTCGATTTAAGTATCGTTCATCATTTAACATTTAGTAGCTATTCTAATGAATTACACCGTTTTGATTAAGTTCTTTTTCTTATGTAAATTAATATAACGAACTGTAATTAGTTTTTTGAGAATCATACATCTACATTGAAGTGTTTTTCAGAAAAGGAATAAGTTGTATAGAATACTACGCGCACTAAAGGTTACGATTATAGTCGAGGAAACGCATTCCAACTGGTATTATCTGTAAACGTTCTATCCATAAAAAATAATCGTACAACGATACCAATATATCGTCATTAAGTTTATCGTGAACTACTAGTCATGTGCAGTTCGCTGCTGTTCGATCAATGAATCGTTTCGAAGGGATATTTTCACAATTAAAAAGTGATGCGTGGACGTGTCTGTTCGTTTCAGATGCAACCGCGAAAGATACGTTGGATTATACAATTCGAGGAAAATCCATGGCAAGGTGAGAGCGTCGAGGAGCAAATCTCCAGCATTAAATGTAAGTTTTATTTGTAATTTATAAAAACGAACAAGAAAGTGTTTTCGTAAAAGTGAAAAATATTAGAAATTTGAATAAAAATACAACGTACTCAACGGACACTGATTATTCACGGTGAGATCTTATTAGACACAACGAAGTCCCAATCGTATAATAGAATTTCATTCACTCGTTAAAGAAGCACGCTCGACACTGACGCCACATGTCATTTACGTAATTATAAATAGAAGTGATCAGCGTGATCACGTTTCACACAACGTTTTACCTTGTCTTGTAAACTGGGGAGATACGTAATATCTACGAAAAAAAGTTATTATTGTCGTACGATTGGGCGTGATCATTTACGTTTCACAACACTAAATTGTAACAGGGTTTGTTAGGAATGAAAAATCATGCGGTGTGATCATGTAAACAGAGGAGTATTACGTTCTCGTTTTATTCTATTCGATTTTCCTTTCTTTCACATTGCGTGAATTTCAATCGCGTTTCGATCGACGGTTCAAGGTGAAGCAAAGCAACCGAATGTGCCTTATCATATTGTGAAACTTTAAAGTATCGACCTGAAGAGCCTCCTTTGAAGTACTCACAAAACTCTATTTCTGTACGTGTAACTTAAAGACTCCTTTAACAGACGTTTCCAATTAGTGATTTCTTATGGACGTTGATTAATGAAGCTGTAAAAGTTGCTTTTGAATCACGAACATTGAGAACTTTAATATTACGTACATACAGTGTGGTCCATTCTTATTCGTAAATTTATTTATCACCCGAAGTATATTGAATTCAACGTGAATCGAAGTAAAAAATTTCATTTGGAGAACTTGTGTCCTTGAAAGTTCCTTGAACCCTTACCTGTTGATCTTTGCTTTTTTTTTATATATTTTTAATGACTTGAATCTATGTTTTCAATTGTTTTTGGTATGCAAGCTTTTATAGATCAAAATGAGACGCGGTGTATGCAATTTAATTTGGCTCAGTGTTTATTACGCGCGTTCTTTCTTACCGTACACCCATTAACAGGCATTACTCTTTGTTCATATTCCCTCCTATAATTTGCACATGACGGTATTTTTAGAACACGTGCGGTATTTCTGGTAAGTACATTTCGCGATGGAAGGGCGGTGGATGCGTGTAAACCTTGAGACTGAACGTTTTAATCGCATATTTCTTGACCATTTGGTAACATTTTGTCCTCGTACACAAGGAAAGCGTTTCCTTACAGTTTATCGATGATCCAAAAAGGAAGAAAGTCTCTTTGAACGAAGCTTATGTAAATGTTAGATAAGAGCTGCATAGCTGAAAATCCATTACAATTAAGAAACATACCATCATAAATTTATGACAAAATGTCGGATACGATGATACAAAGTTGTATAAAGTATTGTAGTTAATTTTTATTTTCCTAAACGAGATGTGATAGTAGAAGACTTGACTAATTGGTTGTTTACAGTACTAAATTATCGCACGAAATGGCTTACGGAAGCATTATAATTTTTTCCCATGTAATCTCTATGACGGTTAATTAATCAGTTACTAAAAGTAGTATGAGAATCTTCAGTGGTTTACAATTTTCAATAAGGTATATGAAATTCAATACAGTTACTCGATTGTATTCTATACAAATGACTCCTGTCATTTTTATCGGAAACAAGCGATATTGACATTATTTTTCGTTGCATTCGAACAAATTTTGATATTCGATGCGTCGGCGCTGACTTCTGGAAAGAAGATCGCCTACGAGGCAAGCTTCCCCAATACATCGCAGTGCTGCGACAGACTGCATGGACTGAGGTTGTTCCTTTTCAACGAAATCATGAAGTGTTATTCATTGAAATCCAATTAATGCGTAATGGAATAATGTACTCGCGTGAATTACGAAACATTCTCATTAAGGTTCTACGAGATCCCCGACCGTCGTTACTTTATATTTCGTTGGCAATTTACAGTTATTAAAAACCGGAGAATACTTAAATGAGAAATGACAGTTCTATAAAATCCCATTACGAAATGAAATTTATCAACAAGAGTTGAACCTGATACAACAACTGTTTTACTTTTATGTTTAATTCGTTAATCATGTTATTTATCTCAATTTTATTAACACTATGTAAATTAGAGGATCATATTGTATTTATCGAACAGAGTAATTAGTTGATGTTACAAAAACTAACATATGCATCGTTTTAGTAAGAGCAAGTGATATGTTATACAAAGTGCAGTGAGATTTACAATGTTTTGATGCATGTGTAATAGATTGTACATTCAGTGAATGTGGACTTCAACGAAAACAAGTATGGATGATGATATTTGTAAGTACATGCAATTAAATTGCCTGATCTTACGTTTATTTTTGTAATTGTAAAAACTATCGCGATAAATGTATCTGATTATCATTTTAGATACAATGAATGGTAATGTGTCTATGTCTGAAATTGATGTGATTAGCCGACGAATTGCAGAGACGTAACGCTGTGGGAGGTCCCCGATACAAAGATGTAGAAGCAATTCTCAGAATTGCAGTTAATTTCCTTACGTCGCGATTCGATGAGGATTTTAAAATGTCAGGATACGTCTATAAATTGAAGGATTTAATTACTATAGAAAGTAATTAAAATACTTAATTTTATTATCTCTAATCCTCCCATTAATATAAAAATTGAAAGAATTCATCAAATATAAAATGTCATTAAAAAACTCGTTTCTTATATTTTTATCAAATTTTTATCAGATAGTTCAGTAATAAATTTTCTCTACATCTCTGATTGACATTGAACACGTGTTTCCGCAAAAAAAAATAATCTTGTTACGATGATTGGTAGCGCCTGAGGAGTTTGGGTTCGTGCTGCGGGGACCGACGACGACCCACCTCCGTCTACCTGTTTCATTCGAGAAGCCACTTCTTTCGATTTCTGAGATCCTGTTTACCTGTGATACATTGGGCCTTACGGTCCGCCAGGAAGGAGCCCGAGGGCCTGCTCTTACTGCTCGTAAATCCTGATTTTTAACCACATCTTCGGGCCCCGAAATTATAACTCCGAAACTTTGTAAAACAATCCCCACTGTTTTTATTAATCTTAACAATCGGTATATTTCTCACCATACATTCTTTACAAAGTAAGCATTGCATAAACATTGAATATTATATTCAATGATACCAGACTCGAAATTATAGAACAATCGACACTTTATTATCTACAACGCCATTATTTTCGTTTAATCGATTTTTAAATAATTTTAAGTAGTTTGCAAACGACAGGATTATTATTTCAACAATCGTTCCGTTGTTTTCTACGTGGAGATCGACAAAGTCCCAGAATATGTTAGGGAACGGGGCAGCCCACGGTAAAGAAGGAAAGATCGAGGGAGTCGAAGGATTGATCGAGATAGAATCGAGTGTGCATCGCTAGAGGGCGGGAAGGGTGGGGGAATTGGGCCTTACTCGTCCGAGCGTCCGAGGTTGCCAGTTCGCTCGAGACTCGGCCGGTGCGTAGTTCGTTCGAGCGGTGTCGGTTGATGGTCGTATGAAAGTAAGAACGTTCGTCGGTGTTTCTTGTTCGTTTTTCGGTCGCGGTTCGCCTGCTCGCTCATCGTTCTAGTAATTATCATCACTGAATGTTCCTCTTTCTCTGTCTCTCTCTGGCTACCATTCGATGACAGTCGTTCGCTCGACGAGGGAACGATTCCATCGCGGTTGAGCGTGTGATACGTGTCTCGATCGCTAAGAGTATCGTCAAAGCTCCAAAGAAACGCCATCGTTGGTGAGAACGAGACAGCGGAGAGGGTGTAAGACAGAAAGAGAGTCAGAGAGAGAAAGTTAAGAGTCATGTGTGCAAGTGGTGGAGGTGTTTGCGTGGATACGGGTGCAGTGGTCTCTTCTTGACAGTGTCGAATCAACAAGTGTCGCGTACGGAGCGTCATTGTCGCGCGGTGTGCGCGCGCGCGTTTCTAACCTCATCCTCGAGATCGGTTCGGTTCGGTCGGTCTGAAAGCCGCGAGAATTTCTCGTTGTTCTCAGTATTCGCGTCTCGTTCGTGCAAGCTGTGACGGCCCGGTCCCCGCGTGGCGACCGTGCTCGATGTGATATCGTGCTTTCCATTAACGTGCCCTTGGATATATCGTTACGTTGCCGATACGGTGGCTGCGTGTCCAACGTCTCAAGATGGAAGTCGTTTACATAGGTACGTCACCTCACTATTCCAAGCTTTTATCCGCCCTCGGAATCCTGGCGAACGTTGTTACTTTTACTTTGTAATCGGCTGCGTCACGTTTGACACCTCGATTTAGTTTGCGGTCGCCTTTTCTGTCTAACGACCTGTCAGGTTGACTTTAACAGAAATTGCGTATCAACGGAGGTTTTGTTTGGATGTACGAAAGCCGGTGGTGGTTGTGTTCCACAGGTTTATTTACTGTTTGATTGGTGGTTTAATATAGCTAAGGTGTAATTAACCGTTTTCTTATTACAGGCCACTATAGTACCACTTGTGAACCTATAGCTATGTATATACAAACATGTGACGGCACATGTACAACTAGTTCTTGTTATTAAATACGCAATTAACATATTTTGTCAGGATAGAAAATTCGTGTTGTGTTTTTGGAGTTCGTGTGACTGATCAATTTAGTTTTATGTGTCAAGTATCGTCGTTGCATTTCATATGCACAAACATTAAGAATGTACCGATATTAAATGTAAACTGCAGTATTTTATTAACCACCTGTAGATTTTTCTACACTCACCGTCAGTAGGCAATGGGGTTATCTCTGTCCTAAGGTATCCCTTATCTAATCATCAGAATATTTATTCATCATATACGCAAAACGCGTGTATACGTCAAGAAAGTGGTATGGAACACGTGCACGTCAAGAATGATAACCGGGCTGCGTAAGTGGCGTCATTTAGATTAGAATGCGCGCTTCATTTGGAAGGTTCAGTGAACGTATCGTTGACGCACCGATTTTTTATACTGAAGGTTAACGCAAATTCGATTTCTTTTAAAAGTTTCTACAATGAACGAATTTTACATTACGAACATTTTTAAATACATTGGAATGTTAACTATACGGGGGGTGTTCAATGATTGTAACCAACTTCAAATCTGTCAAATAATAGTTTAAGTTTATAAACATGAAAATGTAATGAACATATAGTTATTGGTAAATAATATTTAAATCTAGATTGAATGGTTCATTGTTAAATTGTTTAGAGTAATTTTTAGTTCGAGAAAAAATTGGCGGGAAAATTGCGTAACTCCAGTATTGATTTTAATAGAATGAATACTATTTTAAATTCAATAACGTTTGTTATTATAAATCTACTTGTCTTAATTGCCTCGTTAACAAGTAGCAATCCCGTAATTGTTACGATAATTAACGGTAGTCGTTTCACCTCTTTGTTTCTGGTATTGTGTAAACCTCAGAATATTTGAGCGTGAACAATTGTATCACTGCTGTAACTTTAATTTCTCCAACGACTTATAATTCGTTTTATTTACGTCGTAGACAAATATAAAACATTTTCGTTATTTAAAGTTGAAAGAGACAGTACGTACAGAGTGGTCGAATGCTTATTGCCGTTCAGCTCATCAATCGCTTGGCTACAAGCGGCAAGAATCATTGGAGTACTTGTCTACAGCATTGAAGAGTCGATGACTCACTGGACGTTTGTCAAAATAATGGACTCTTTGTTTCTTTGATTCCAATGAATTCACATGGTCAGCGTGTAGTGGACACGGTTTCTACCTTTTAATACAAGGAATCCATTTTCAACTTGAAAAACACCATATAATGATAATGTGACCGTTAACATTGAAGCGGTGTTGCGTAAAGTTCAATTCTGAAACTCAACAAATCGCAGATTTAGTTTTCTAAATTTTATCCAAGGATTTGAAGAAATACAAAGTAATGAATATTGGCAAGATAATACATGTAATTAGTTTGTTTTCACGATCAATTACCATAGATTCGTAGGATTATTCGTATCAATAAATGTGTCGGTAATTTTAGACCGGATTAACTTGATGCAATCCATGCAATCGGGATACTAATACTGACAATGAGATACATGTTTATGAACATCTTATAATTTCGTATCATAAACTGTTTATTATGGGTGTTATTGATTTGTATTCTTTAACTCTATCATACCTATTTGGTACGCCATACAAATCGATTAACATCGTCAGAATCTAAACAAGCTGCATAAAATTACAATGAAACATTTGTAGAAAGTGCATGGAAATCGTGTCACTGACTGAGATTCAGGTTATCATATTATATTCCTCGTATTACCTAACCAAGATCTAACCCAGACCTACTGCGAGTAATACTATCTGGGCTCGGGTGCTTTTCTCATATAAGGTGTGTATCTTTAACCTTACAACGAGGATGTAGTAAATCTGTTAGGACAATGAACAGACGTTCCCTTGAGGCTTGGGTCCGGTGGTGAATGAAAGTATATCCTAGTATTTACTAGGCAACAATCCTGAATATTTGACAAGGGAAGGACCCCAACTGTCGTACTTCGATTTTAACGGAGTTTTGTAAGATGATAGCATACAGTTTCCCAATGATATATGTACAACATTAGGTGTAGACACTCCATAATTTTTTGAGATATATTATGAATATAAGTCAATATTATCGAAGTTTCATTGGCAGAATAAAACAAAAATATTTCGATGAACGAGAATCGATTCCAGGGCTTCTGTTTTACCAGTCAAACAACCTAATACTTAGATAAGTTTTACTTATATTTATAGTACATCTGAGAGGTACGTAATTCTAATTGTTTATATCTTTAAAATTATCGACCGTCTACACATAACATTTCATATACAATTATTTAGGAACCTGCATACTATCATCTTACAAAACCCCGTTAAAGTACAAGTCGGACAGTTGGGGTCCTTTCCTTGTGAGTGAAAATGGACCCAGGTACCATTATTATAGGGTAACGCGTTTAGTCTGTTACAACATATACGAGTAAAGCCAGACGGCATCGAATTCCTCTAAGACCCGGCCTGGAGTTGTCATTGGTCTTAAATACTAGGGACGCCAAGGGTCAACGGCGACGCGTTCCCATCAGCTCGTTTGACCCGCGAACTTCTGATGACGCGCGTTTAGGGCCAACGACACGCGTTCCAATGTGAACAGGGAGAGATGATGCAGTCCGCGCAGAGTCGGTAGTACGCATTGTCATCTCGTTTAAATGATTGTTCGCACGGCGTGCATACACTGGCAGCGATCCGGGACGGCTCGACTTGTTTGTAAACCATACATGCTGCTGCTGTGCTTCTATTCAGCCTGGGCGGCGCCAATGAATGAAAAGGCGACGTTGGATGGAAAAGCTTCTAAAAGCTAGCGCGACACCTTATTGCCGTGTAAAGTATATACACATACAGGGTGTCCCAGCCAGCTTGATCATTTCGAATAATGACTTAATCCCTCCACCTACAAAAAAAGCATGTACCTTATAAGATGTGCCCCAAGATGCCATTTAAGTTCTGCGCCTCAAAATTTGCATAAAGTGTACCGTTAAGTCATTATTCGAGGTGATCGAGTTAACTGAGACACCCTGTATAATCCATTCGAGGGCAGATAACAAGGGGGTCGAAAGGGGAACGTCTTTCTCTCATCGTTCGTTTGACAAAAATTAGACTGGATACCAAGAGTAGGAATAAGTACCATCTTACGATCGTAAAAGAATCCGACATAAACGGCTGGGTTACTAATAATAACCAGCGAAGAGAAAATGAAGCCCCCTCCCCTGGTTATTTATAGACTAATTTTCCTCCCTCCAGCGAGGGGTTAAGAGCCGCTCGATCGCGCGACACGGGTGTTTACGACGAAATTGAGGTAATTTATCGCGAAACGACAGCGCGAGCAACAACCGTTCACCCCGCTGGCTCCTTTATTGCGTCTTCTCGAGCTACCGTTCACCCCTCATTTTCTCAGCATCTGCATCTTTTTAACGAGAAGACGCGCTAGGCTCGAGCAGTTTCCAGCCTCTTATTCGGAAGTCTTTTTGATGACGCCTTAACGATCGCAGCTGGATAGGGACAGCCAGGGGAGATCGTTAATTCGACTCGGCCAATAGGAAGGGGGGGGGGCGATGCAGTTCCTAAGGAATCGAGTGAGAGTGGTTTAGATCGACGTGTAGAATTGCTGTTCGATGCGTGTAATTCTCTCGTAGAGAGGGAGAGAGAACACGTGAGCGTAATGATATATGGATGGAGAGCATTTCTCCCGTGAGCGGGGAAGCCTGTCTCGCGCAAAAATGCCCTCGCGTCCTTGAGGTGGTAACCGACACTCGAGATCGCGCCGCGACAGCGATACTGCTAACCCAGCGCGATATCGGTGGCGTAATGAAGAACACTGATGTAATCGGATGATTAATGCGACTGTAAACACAAAATCGCCCGGATGAAATTCGGTTAAACGTACCCTTGCATGGTGAATCGATTCGTCGACAATCTGCGAGGGTATCGACCGGGTTAACGACCACGTCAAATTTTATTGGATACGTTGGGTCTGATGTCTTTCTCGATAACTTTGTCAGTGCTTTGAAAGTTACGAACTCTAAGTGGATTTTCGAAGGTGATGCAGTAAAGACTGCATGAGAGTTCGAAAGTCGGGACCCCTTTCGCATTCCTGATTTACGGTATTATTATGACACGACGTGTCGAGATCTCGTTTTAGTTTCCTTTCGGGAAACCCGGACGTACGTTAGCAACCTCCTCCGCGTGAGCCGTTTGTTTCGTTGATTTGCTCTAACGAATGTGTGTATAGCGGCGAAGAGACCGCATGTTAGCGAGCATTTAGCTAAGTTTAGCGGTGGTTTCAGATGGCTGCCACTGTTTTCTCGACGATGTGTTATCGAGGCGTTAACAGCATTACGCGTTCCGAACTTGCGGTTCGTTCAACCCTCGCAATCGCCGGGTGGGCGGAGGGGGGTGGGGGGTGGTGGAAATTGTTAGCGAGTTCGAAAGCCACTTGAGCGGGAGCATTGAAACTGGAATCCCGATTGAATCAGATATTGAACAAGCGAAATGAAGAGCAATCGGAAACTTTATGGGCAACTCGCTTTCCGAAATTTCACTTCGCTCGAAGCCCCCGCGAAAGAGTTCTCCGTTTGGCTGAAATTTCCACGTGTAATTTATTGTTTTCTGCTTATCAGCAAGTATAATTAGTTCTGGTGGTACGTGTCCGTACAATTTTGGAATAAACTAGCCCCTCGTATACAAAGGTTCCCTTGATTATTTCACGGTTCGTCACTACGTTTACATTCGAAAACGAGCGAACAGATGTGCATGTATAAACAGTTGCGTCTACGGTAACAGGGCTCTCGGTTCTAGAAAATTGTTGAAATTCAGTGGATCCGATTGAAATTCGATCTGTACTCGATTGTATCCTTTTTGCTCGGAATTTTACTTGTTCGGGAGATTCGAGAGATTTCACCGATCAAAATGATTTTATTCTCGAGGAAGGGATTTACTCGAAGAAAGTATGCTGTTCCATTAAAGTTCTATTAAGAGTGCACCTGCAATTTTGCAGCCAGGGCGAAGAAAGTGAGACTGTTGAAAGACAGATTCATTATACCAGACCACTTTTTCTTGTACCCCTCTTTTCTATACTCAATCAAAGAGAAAACATGACTCATTCCAATCTCACAGGATGAATCAGATGAATAATTGTTTTCAATATGCTCGAAAACTAATTTCAAATACTCAGTGATAATAATAGTGAATCCTTTAGCCCATCAATTGGTTAATTTTTCTATCATAAACGATCGCTCAGGTGTAGTCAAATGTGTAGAAAGGGAATCTGATGCACTTTGCACTATAAAAACCATGAATATGATATACCTTACACTATGTAAATACTATGAATTATAACTTACACCACAGTAATATAAATAGATAAATAAACGAGCCAACGATGGTACAAAGATTCAAATCCAGGTTGGACAACAGCTCGAACTCACATTTCCACCAAAGAACACCTAAATTGCCTCTATCGAGAAGAATCATTGCCGAACGGTGCACATCGGGCATCGCTGTTACAATAGTACCATTATTCTATTTGTACATAGTAAATTTTTTTTCTGTATCCCGTAGCGCTTGGGTAACCAACATTCATCTCCATCGAGCAAGATCTATTGGTCATTATTCTTCGTCCGTGTAGAATGGGTTGTAGCCGCAGGAAGTCGCATGTATACAGGGTGCGGCCCTGAATTCGTGGCACAACCGGAAATAGGTGGTTCGTTATGGGAAAATCATCCGAAAACGATAATTGTGTGTGTTTTTTTTATCTTCAAAAGTGCCTATCATAAAGGTCAGCGTTCCAGAAACTTCAAACACGTTAACACTTGGTTGTGCAAGACTGTCGAACTTTTCTGCCCTTTATTATTTAACGTTTATTTAAAAGGTAACAATGTTATGTATAAAAATAAATCGAAAACATGAAATAAAATTATTATCCACAGAGAATTCCACTGAAATCCGTAACTAGTGCAAGACTAATAAATATTTTCTGTGCATTCGTGTGCCTTATTTAAACGTGTATTCACTCACGAAGAAATAGTATTTCTGGCAGTGATATAAATTATAACATAAAAGAACGTGAAATTTACCGATTCGTATTCCACGTTCACGTTTTACTTTTCCCATCAGAATCATCCACCCGTCCGTTCGAGCGAGAGCCGAACGAAATTTACGAAAGGGATCACGCCGGTTTTATTGCCGTACCACGATTTCAGATCCGCACCCTGTATATCGCCGTTCCGTTTCCTGACACCGAACGGCTGCGCGGAGATTCTCTCGGTGAACATACGACGACGGCGGCGGTCAGCACGGAAAGAAAACTGGCGATCGCGCGCCGGTATAAAAGAACTCGATGCACCATATTCGGAAGCGGCACGGTTTCGTAAGGAAAGCTCCACGTCGGCCGATGCTAGCGATGGGACCAAGTTGAAAAATGAATTGTTCGTTTCAGCCGTTCTAGAAACTTGTAACGAGTATGTGTAATGGGAAAAAGTGATGTAAGGGAAAGACCTCCTACCACTTGGTCTCGGAGTTACTGAAATTTATGCCAAGTTAACATTCGATTTAACATTTATTTCAGTCTCTGAAATAAATTTATCGAGCAGTAGAGGCCCTAACCCCTACACTACTTTTTCCCCTAGTGGAAGCCGAGTTTTCTCGTGGGTGTACGAGGCTTGAAATTGCATTCAAACGTGTTTGAAATAGTTCAAGCATCGAACCATTTTCTCTGATACTCGAGTCTATGGATTTTATATACATTCTATCGGTATACAGTGAGTAACAAAATTATTCGAACCGTAAAGACATGGAAGTATGTACTTATAAAAGGTATAAGTATATTCTATTATGGCTCGAGTACCTATAGTGATGATTTTCGTGTTTCAGAGTAGTTCCAGAAATTTCGAATGTCTTTTTCGAAGTTTGAATTATACTTTCAAGTGGATCCTTTGTTTTTCAAATTGTTCACGAAGTTTCATCGTCAGGCATCGATACTTGCGACGTGTTTGGTCCCATCACTGCTCGATCCCTGTCCAGGAAAGACACACGGTCTTGCGCGTGTATCTTACGGCATACTTTACTTCGTCGACGTGATCGTCATTCGCGATTCCTTTGCCCCTTGCTTCCCACCGTTCCCGCTATCTTGTACCCGTTCGAACGTAAGATAAGTACTGGCCGTTCATTCATTCACCCGCCGGTTACGTCCACGCTGTTCGACGTGCATCTTCCCATTTAACATTTTCTCGAAATCTGGAATGAGAAACTATTATCTTGTCCGAACCATGGTACGAAGCCTCCCGATAGCGTCGTGATTAATGCACATCCGATGTAGATTACACTGATCGGGTCGGCATGCCTCATGTTGCAGCTATTTGGAGCATTCGCTAGATTAGAAGAGCGACGATAAATGCGGATCCATGAGGAGTACAGGGTGGACGAATGAAATTAACAATTGACGGGGAGATTGTTTTGGAAGCAACACTTGATCCAGTAGTCGAGCTACAAGAATTCGAGTCCCGATTGATTGATCGGAAGAATACAATTAATCCTCGATGAGCGTTCGAAGTCTCCTCGGCACTGACAAGAAAGGTCCCCAGGTGTAACGATGACTTTTTAATGAGGTTTAGCACAGTGATAGAGCTTGGAATTCTGAAGCGAATAATATTGGTTTCAGCCACATATAGTTATTAGTTTAGGAAATATTTAACGTTCAGTGCCGATGAGCCTTCGAACACTCATCAAGGATGTACTGTATAGATTTTATACGTGTATAATTCTTAGGAATGAGCAACCGATGGAATACATGCATTAATGTAAATTAATAGGGGGAATTAGTGGTAGAAGGATAAATCTTGGCTCGCATAGATTCTGCATCGAGTTGAAGAAAATGCTTCAACTATGCGGTAGTTATGTAGGCTCCGATAGTAAACGCGCTAGTTTCCACTTTTTACAACTGCGTCCATAAAAATGCACACTTGCACCACCATGTGTGGCTTATTAATCAAGTTTACTAGTGGAATATTTGAGATTGAATTCTGGATCGAAAGTAACGAACGTGAATTTTTCCTTGTATCAAATTGTTACCTCTGCGAAATTAAGACGTAACGTTACAGATATACGTATGTAGATTCTGAATAGCGTCTGGCTTTCAATGACAGACTATGGTTTGCGTAATCACTGACTAATACGAGAAAGGATTTTGTGTTCGTTCTGTAACCTCCAGCCACAGGTATTTAAGAACTTGGCTTATGACTTTCTGTTTGCCGACCTAAATTTCGAGAGTTTACTGCTGCATCTACCGGGGTCAATGAGTGTCAACGCGATAGATGACGAGCCGTCGTTGCCACGTCGACAATAATTTCGCGATGGTGTCGAAATGACAGTGAATCCACTGCTATTACCGCGGAAATAAGATATTCCGTAATGGAGATGAGGTTTTTCAACGCTCGTAATAATAACTATGATTCTCGATGTTTCCTAGTATTTTGTATCATTAAGCGTTTAGGATATCAAATGACTTGACGCATCGTCTGCTATATTATTGTACGACATACTATCATACTACTATACTATTTTGTAGATGTCGAACTATACCTGTCTAGCCAATGCTATGCAGTAGAAATATTATCGCACAACTATTCTGTTAAATCCCTAATAAGGACAAATATAAATTATCCTTATAACAGTGCACTATTGCACTACTAGTTTACCCTCAACTCTCACGACGCAACTGCACTTTTATATCGTCGAAAATTATCTTATGTTATCGGAGTACATTGCACTACAGCTGTATAGCGCCACTATACACATTATGTTACGCAATTATCCAAATACATTCGTAGTATACGTGTACTATAATGTCATATTTGCATCAATAATGTGTCACCGCACCTGTATGAATGAACTGATCAGGTTGTAAAGTATTATCTTTTAATTAATATGTAATCATATGCTTGTGTGTTACAGATGAACGGGAAGACGTACAGAAAAAAACGTTTGCAAAGTGGATAAATTCGCAGCTGCTTAAGGTAAGTTTTTAATATTTTTAATTAAAATTATCGTGTATTGTTTTTGAAAGGTTAACAAAAATTGCAACTCAATCATATAACCGTGTTAAAGAAAAGTGTAAACGTATTCATGTAATCATCCAATGTTACGTACAATTTCTCCACGCAATACAGTTCCATAACACACAACGGAATTATGGAATTAACAATGAAATATTCTTCGTAGAATCAGCACGAACCGATTACAGACTTATTCGTCGATTTAAGAGATGGCAATCGCTTACTGTCCCTTCTGGAAGTTCTCACGTCGAAAGTTTATGTAAGTACACCCACTGAAAACCAATTTTCCAGTGCTGTTCCTTAATAGTAGTAATAATTAGTAATGTAAATGTGTCTGTTGTTGATGTAAATTTGATAAAATTGATCATCGACAGTTTACGTAAAAACACTGAAAACCAACAATTATATAGTAAAATACATCTGTATGCATGTGATGCATTTCGATTTTATGTGATTTCATCCGATTTATTATGCAAAAAGTTCATGGTAATATGCATATATTTGATATTTATAATTATACCTACAAGTAGACATTTTTTCACGCCTTAATTGTTCTGTGTCAGATTTAATCATTAAACCATTCCGACTGTCGTCTTCCTTTTAATCATCCTATCGGGTAAAGCCATTCGTGCGTACGTTATGAGCTCCGCTAATAGAATTTCAAACAGGTGCGCGTATCCAGTATTACGAATATTTGCATAAGAGCGGCGATTATCTATGCGCACAGTGGGCGTGAAAGTATGCCTGGAGAGAAAAGTGCGTGTTGTTCCGCGTGTTTACCTCGTTTCATAGGTGTCTTTATATATCCCGAAGATTCACTTGGGCGTCTAGGCTCTTTTTATAAATCGTGAGCCATATGGATCTTATTTTAACGATGATTTCAGAAACACGAACGGACGTTCGAAACAGAAAAATCTAACTCGTGCCTTAAACAATTAACTCGTTCTATTTGCAGAAAAGAGAACGTGGTCGAATGAGAGTTCATCATCTTAATAATGTTAATAAGGCGTTGCAAATTCTTGAACAAAATAATGTAAGTCCAATGGATCATGTATGTATGTGTCGCCATAAGAAAACAGGTGAACCTGCATTAATCGAGGCATTTTACTTTTTATCATTCTCAGGTGAAACTTGTAAATATTAGTAGCAACGACATCGTTGACGGTAATCCTAAGCTAACATTGGGATTAGTATGGAGTATTATTTTACACTGGCAGGTCAGTTTCACGATCGATTCGGTGTGGGTAGAATTTATCAGCGTGCATTGAATATACTTTTCTTTTTTCACCAGTTTTTATTTTTATCGAGTATTAATTGCATCATTCATTCAGGTACATTACCATCTGAAGGATCTTATGACAGAGTTACAACAAACAAATCTGGAAAAAACACTTTTAGCATGGTGTCGTCAGAATTCACAGGTACAATTCTACTTATTAACAAACACGAAAAAAAAAGCACGCTGTTTCGCTTGCTAATAAAACGAACCACCCAGTGACCGATTTTGTATTTCATCACTTTCTCAGAATTATCCCGGAGTTGATATTAAAAACTTCACCACATCTTGGTCGGACGGTCTAGCCTTTAATGCGATTCTTCACCGATGGAAATCGCATCTGTTCGATTTCAATAATATAGCCCGTAAACATCCTAACGCTAGACTAGACCATGCGTTCCGAATCGCTCAGGAGCAGTTGGGCATCGAACGGCTGCTGGATCCAGAGGGTAAATTGGATTATTATTTGTAGTACAGTATTGCATCGATAATAGATCGCCATTCAGTATGTAACTGAAGTGTCGTTTCTTATAAAGAATTTTTGAATATGAGAGAGGGGAGTAATGATAGTCTAGTAACGAGGTCTAGCGGGACTAGTAGCGAAGCATTACAGTACATCTCGAAATTTATACGTTCAATATTATTTTACAGATGTAAATACATCAGTACCAGATAAAAAATCTATAATGATGTACGTTATGTGCCTCTTCCAATTGCTACCTCATTCTGGAGACGATATAGGCGAGCTAGATATTTCAGTAGCCAGCGACACTAGCCCGGTCACGACACCAGGGGCTGAGGTAAAAGTTATTACATTGACTGATAGGATTCAACCTTAGGTTTCGTGTATTTCTGAAAAATCCAATACTTCCACTTGTAGAACCCATTATCGTTCACAAATTTCGGCACACCGGCCTCGAGACCAATGAGTCTTGCCACAAACGTGTCGGTAGAACTTGGTGGTTACCAAGTCGCCCTTGAAGAAGTGTTGACCTGGCTTCTGGAGGCTGAAGATAAGCTAAATCACGCTCCAGAACCAGGCTCGAGCTTAGAAGTACTGAAGCAACAATTTCATGAACACGAGATATTTTTAATGGAACTGTCCGGACACCAGGACGGAGTAGGTGCTGTATTGGAGGAAGGTGCGAGATTATTGGCGGAAGGCGGTTTACACAAGGACGAGGAGCACGAAGTTCGTGTTCAGATGTCGTTATTGAATTCTCGGTGGGAAGGACTTCGTATGCGTGCAATGGAAAGACAAACGAAAATTCACGAGGTATGGAATTACAGAAGATTACGGCGAGAAATTACCCTTAACTTTGTTATAGTAATATTTAACTCCAATGTGAAGCAAATAAAATGTTAAGATTCCACTGATCTACTGCAGAGACCACATAAAGCAGATCATATTTGCAGGTTTTAATGCAGATGCAACAGGGCCAGTTAGACGCGCTCAGGCAATGGTTAACAAAAACCGAAGATAGGATTTCGCGAATGGCAGCCGCTGAATTGAATCCATCTGCCTTGGACGAACAGCTGAAACAATTAAGCGAATTGGAGCAAGATATCCAGGCGCAGCAAGGAGTTGTCGATGGTATGAGGAATATGGTGGTTGTTGTCGACGAGGAGAACTCGGAAGCGGTTTACGCACAAATGGAGGATCAGCTGTCCGCTCTTGGAGAACGATGGACTCATATTTGTCAATGGAAGGAGGAAAGAAGGCAACGTTTGCAGTCGCTTTCTCTGCTTTGGCAGACTATAAATGACGATTACAAGAGATTGGTCTCGTGGTTAAATGAAACTGAAATCACATTGAAACAGATGGAAGCGAATCCAGCGTCCGAGATCGGCGAAGTACTGGAGAGAATAAAGAAGGTACAGGTACTGAGGATGGAGATGGATTCGAATCAGAAGAAATTGACCTCTTTGCAAGAATCCGTTCAGGAGTTAGAGGGTCAGAGCACTTCTCCCGAATGTGTTAATGTATTGGAAAAGATTGAAAACCTGCAGGATAGATGGGAAGCAGTAGGACAAATAATGGAAGTTCAATCTCGAAGGGTAATGCATAAAGATTTGCATGTTTTTCTGTGGAATTTTATTTGATTTTCAATTGTACAGGAGATAAGTTTGTTTTTGTATTATGTTAGATAACTAGTTCAGGATTTGAGTTTGATCTGAAATCTGAGAGCGAAATGACAATGGTTTCTAGTAATGAATGGATGTCTGAAACCGTGACGAGTATCGCTTACAAAGAAGAAATCACTGCAACGGTATATTTACATCCAAAGGATTTTTTAAAACTTCCCCAATTTTTAGATAGTACAATCCGACACGAGTTTGAGTCTGCTGTGAATAATCTGTACAAATGGCTTGATTACGTTGATCTGGAAATTGGTCGATCGGAAGGATTGTTTGACGAATTAAGCGTTGAAGAAAAGAAAGTAGTGTACAACGATACGATAGTTGATATACAGTCGCACAAGGATGATTATAATAAAGTTTTGGAGCTGGGAAAGCAACTTCTTGAGGAATTAAAGAACGTAAATGAGTCGACTGAGGCGGAGGAATCGAAACTCAAAGATGTACAGAATTGTTGGTCGGCTATCAATAATCGGCTTGACGAGATAAAGTGTCGCATAGAATATCTTGAAGAAGTAAAAAAGTTTAGAACAGAATTGGCTAGCTTAAATTTAATGCTGGAAAGTTATTCCAAATGGTTGGATTCGAATAAAGGGAATAACCAAGTTGAACCATTTAGGGTAATTATGTTGTTTTGCATGTTAGTTTTAACATGTTTTTTTAAGCGATAATATAAGATATTAATTTAAGTCTATATTTTGCAATGTAGGTGAAAATAAAATCAATGAAATCTCACGAGGAACGTATTAAAAAATTGACGGAAAAAACCAGCGAGTTATTGGAAAGACCAACTAATACTAATGAAAGCTGTAATCTGAATATGGATATACAAACCTTTGTTTCTAACTGGGAAGCATTATATAAATCGTAAATAACTTTTTATTGATTAATTTATATAGTTTTTTCAGCATGAATTTAATTGTCAAATATTGTTTTAGACTGTCTGAAAGATTAACGGAAATAAATGAAGCAGTAGATAAAACACCGCCAAAAAAATATATAGATTCAGTTGCCGATCTTACTTCTTTTATTAATAATGTGGAGAGTACATTGTTGTCAGAGCATATAGTAATGTCAGATAATCAGACAATGGCGGAGCAGTTAAAAAAATTTAGCGATCTTCAAGATTCTCTGAAAGAACATCAAGAGATTTTTAATTATGTGAACAGTGTTGGACAAGAATTGATTATGAAGACTGGTGGAGACTCTCAGGGACAAAGACTTAAGGATGAGCTGCAAGATCTTAACACAAAGTGGAGCGATATACCTATAATATTAGAAGAACGTCAACAGAATTTATTGAAAGGTATTTTCGTATAAATTTGTTTTTACAAACACTTTTCTGATTTGAAAAATTAATTTTGTTATTATATAGATATACAGTCTTTGAAAACTTTTAACAATGAACTTTCCAATCTCGAACGTTGGCTTGAGAAATCATATCAGGACTTAGAAGAATTGGCAAAGGATGGTGTAACTAACAACGTCGAAGCTATGGAACATAAATTAACACAAATTCAGTCTCTGTCCGAGAACATAAGTCAAACAAAACCGAAGATAGAAAAACTTCAGACATCGACGAACAAATTACTCGAAAATTCTGAGCCAAAGTTTGCAAGCGTATTAAATAGTAAATTAGAAGTTATATCACATAAATGGAATGCTATTGTGGATGGTGCTAAAAGTTTAAATGATACATACGAAGATGCTTTAAAGAAGAATGATGAAGTACGTAACAAATATCTTCCTGAAGTTTAAATATATTTCATGATTTCTAATATGTTGTTTCAAATTATAACAGATAATAAATGGAATAGAGGACTTTACAAAGTGGTTGTCAGCTCTGGAGAAGGAAATACCAGCTGAAACAAAAATTACATCCTCGGTTGAATTGTTTCAAGTTCGTGGTCGATACCAGTCGTTGAAAGAAAAGATTGATAAGCGAGTAGAAGAATTTAGGAACCTTAATGAAATGGGCAACGATAAACTGTTAAGCTCAGAAGGATCCTCAGTACAGGAACTTGGCAGACGTTTTACGTTCTTAAATGCTCGGTGGACTGACGTTACAGATCGTATTTATGAACGATACAGACATTTGCAAAATGCTAGTCACGAGTACGGTGAATTTCGTGCTCTGGTTGCCCAAGAAAGTGATTGGCTCGATAAGTTAGATAAAAGACTTAAGAGATCCACAGAAAGTGCTGCCGATGCCGAAGAAATTTCAGAAGAACTCGATGTAAGAATGAAGCTTATAATTGTAGAAACTGATTTATTTTTATAAAATAATCTCATTATTTTTTCAATAGGATTTGGAGAATTACATTCGAAATCATCCAGAAATGAGGCTTGAAAAAATCCAAGAAATTGGTAAACAACTGACTGAAAGTAATATCATGACGCAATCCATTCAAACAGATGTAGAAAGCTTAACAAATCGATGGGAAAGTTTAAACAATCAGGTATGTCAGCGTTGTGTGTATGTAGATAGCATTAATCTGTTGATATTCGTTATGCAATATGTACATTCGAAATGCTTGAGACATTAATTTTCTATTCTGAATTTTGTGTTTAACATTCGAAATTTGATTCATCCTTAACTGCATGCATAACTGCTGAAGAGAACTTAAAGATTGTTCACGTAGATGGACACATTGAAAGATGTTTTGTTGGAAGATTATTTTATTCTGCTTTCAAAAATTGCTTTGGCTTTTCTGAAAAATTATTTTTCTTTAGATTTATATTATAATTATTCTATACGATTTATTATATGGAATCGATTAAATTTCAATGAATTTTTTTGCACTGACTTGTTAAAATCTCATATTTATCATTTAATTTTGCATATTATTTACACTATTCCGAATTTTAATAATCGTTGGCATTAAATTAACAATATAACGATATATGTAATAAAATATGTTGGAAGAAGTTATGCGAGAAAGTTAGAATTATATTTTGAGTAGGCAGGGCAGCGAGCGAAGCTGCTGGAAGGATCAGTGAAGCAAGCACAGCAATCAGAAGGACGTATCCTTGCTCTTCAACACTCCTTAACGCAAATAGATTCTGAACTAACTGCACGTCTTGACTGCGACCTTACCGCTGATGATTTGCCTCATGATTATCAGGTCTGTTAGTCAAATTTTTGTCATCTCCCTCCTAGTTGTATCAATAAGAAAATTATGAAATTCATACGTAAATGAATCTATCTGTGCTTTCACTTCAATGAATACTGTACATAAAGCATTGTTTATGAGAGTGCATGTCAGAGAGAATGTAATTTGTACATGAAATGAAAATATTTGTCAACATGTTTGACTGCACAACACTTAAGTTTTGCCGCTTCTAATTAATGAGTAGTTAAACCTAGAGGAATTGTAGGATACAATTAATGGAACAGATTTTTTATTTACTCCAGAAATTAATGGAGAAAATGGAACATCAACGATCAACTCTTCAAGATATGGCAGTACAAATTGACTCGTATAAAGCTGCGGGAAAGCATGAAGTCGCGCTTAGGCTGCAAGAACAGTTGTCTCTTATAGAACAAACATTTTCTGAAGTACAAAAAAAATTCCAACGTTTTCGCTGTCCAATGAATTTAGAGCCAAGGTTATCACGAGCATTGCGTGAACTTAGAGGGATAGAAGAAGCAACTTGCTTGTTAGAGTTGTCTTCAGAAGATCCAGAAGCTATTGAAGGCCAACTCAAACATTGTCTGGTAATCAGTTATTCCAATTGTATTCTGTAGGCTTTATGAATATATACACTACAATAGATTGTTCTATTTTACAGCGTTTTTACCAAACGTTAAGTGAAATTAAAAGTGAAATAGAGACTATCATTCTCACTGGCAGAAAATTGGTAGAAGATAAAAATGTTGTTGATCCAGAGAAATTTTCAAAACGAATTGATATGTTGAAAGAACTGTATAATAAGGTATTACGGATATATTATTAATTTCATACATGAATTACGTCTAGTATTAAGAATTACGTCTTACATTTTTATTGCAGTTGGGATTACATATAACTGAGTCGAAATCATCTTTGGAATTAGCTTTAGATTTGTCACGTGATATGTATAAAAATATGTCTTACATTAACATGTCCATAGATAGTATTAACAAAGAGTTAGATACACAGAAGAACATGCCTGATTTACCAGTTAACGCGATATATGTGCGCGTAAGTACTGAATGCGTGGTTAAACAATATTTAAATAAGAAAGTTAAGATGTTTCTTTAATGTATGAGCCTTGAAATATTCGAGCATAAAAGAAATCAATATTTATTTGAATAGGAGACTTTGACAGAAGTAATCCCAAGATTAAACGTTGTAAAAGATAAGTTACTGAAATCCCAAGAAGAGTTTTCCAAGCTTTGTGATCCAATGTATTTAGAACAACTTAAGGAAAAATTGTCAGACGTTGTAACCAGATTAGGAAACACTGAAAAGAGATTAAAGCTTTGCAGTGCTCCAGAGGTAAATACAACATGTAAAAAGTAATCGTAATAATATAACGAAACAAACGTTTCTAATTTCAGGAGGAACCGAATGTTGACGAGTTAAATGCATGGCTCTTGCAAGTTCAAGAAAAATTGAATAAACTAGACAGTGTTCCAGTTGATCAGTTGACAGAAAATCATTTTGAACAGTGCAAGGTAATTTTTCATTACACAAGATTTTAATTTGTAAAACAGCTGTTATTTCAATAACAAGATATTTGGTAAATTAAAAATGTTTGTTTCTAGGCTGTCCAGTGTGAAATGATAGAAGCAAAACCGAAAGTCAATCACTTGCAACGTTATACTTATTATCCGAAAGTGGCAGAAGTTTGTGAAAAATGGGATGTAATATCTAATAGAATACAAGTATGTATGTTTTTGAAAGTTTTGAATATCATCCATTGCTTATATTCTCATTGCTTGTATTGCTTCTTCTGTATCTTAACATCTGGTATATGTAATTCTTGTGCTTTATAGTACCATTACGTATATCTCATTCAAAAGAAAATCATATTTTATATGTTTAACTTTTTAAATTCTTTAGTATTGATTATTAATTATTTCTTGATAGTGGCTTCTTCAAGATTACTTTGTAATTAATTTTAACTTCTCAAGTACCAGATTATATAATGTAATAATTATATAAGTTTAATTATTATTATGTACACGTTTAACACTTCACTGCTGATTATGTGTAAGTTACTATGTCCAAGAAAGAAATACTTTGTCCAAGAGGTGTCTCTAGCTATGTATATACTACTTAATATTAGTGGAGAAACAGATATCATCTTTGGTGGATGGCAATGCATTGTTGCTGGTCAATTATCTATGGCATTGTCTCTCCCCTTGTATAGAATTTCATAGAGAGGTCTGAATATGATTTACCAGAAAACAAAAACAATAAGGAATGAAATAAAATGTGCTCCAAGTTTGTTTGTATTGGTGATGGATACACGCAACAGAAAAAGCTTTGTTTGCACAATGAAATTGCATTGTCACTTTCATTTGGCCATGCTTGATATTGTCACACTATTAACATGCTCTTTCAATTAACTGTCCGCCTGTCCATGAATATTCTGTTACCTATCATATTTTCACAGGAATGGATCCACAAAATCACAGACAATTTATTAATAAAAAGTAAGGTGGGAGAGACTAAGGGGAGAGACAATTACGGACGCATTAAATCGTCTAGACAACCGGAACAGGCTCCGGTGCAGCTAGTTAAGAAAGAAACTAAGTTAATAGATGAGAATGAGGAAATATACGGGATAGGATATCTTAATCCTGCGTTTGATGATAATCAAAGTAACGTTATACATACACCAAAAAGCTCGCCAATTCCTATCGTTCATCGAAGACGAAAGTCTTCTATAAAGGCAGAAAAAGTAAAAAGCAAAGTTGTAGATGTTAGTAGGACCGTTAGACGGAAGTTAGACATGAGTTGTATACCGGACGTTGTTCCGACCTCTCAACCACAAGTTGTTCACATTGACGACGATTTACTCTCTTCATCCCCTGACACAGATGCATACATGCCCGACGAAGAATTCTTTTTATCAAAAAATAGTACCTTGTTCTCTCAAGTATCAACCAATACCTTGGTTACGACAGACACAAAACCGTACAATATGTATAGCGCACAGACGAATCCTTTCTGCATCGTAGAAGTGAAAGAAATGGAAATTAAAAAATCAGTCGCATCCCCGGAAGATCATGTAATATTGTCAAGTGCGAATGTCAGTGTAGGATTAATGCCACAGGTTGTCGAAAGAGTAGAAATTGTCGAGGATACAGAGACAGAACCGGAATCAGTGGATACTGATACTGAAGACAAAGAAGCTAAAGGACAGACATGTAGTGGGGGGCAAATCATTAACAAGAAGAAAGAACTCATTCCTATTTTAAAGAAAAACAAGTCAGTGGATCCATATTCTGCAAAAAATATGAAGAAATTAACTCTTAAATTAGACAGGGGGACTGTTCAATTAGATCGACAGATATCAAATAGCCAACTAACGAAGGTAGAAGATAGTACAGCATCAACAAATACACAATCATCTTGTAAACAGGATAGGTCTGAAAATATTGCATCGTATATGTGGAAAGATAAAGACAGTGTCGCTGAGTATCTTATTCTTGACGACTCTGAAATATGTTTAAAATCAAACACCGATATCACTGACATTTCTTCCCCATTACCAATCACTCATATAAGACGCAGAAAAGAGCATGCTACCGATAAAGAATTAGCCTTCGATAAAGGCATTGAGGTTTCGAAACCACGTCATAATGAGAAAGAAAATTTGGATTCTGAGAAAAGTCCAAAGGCTTTGTTATACAGACGCGCAAGAAGTATATCGAAAGATGATACACTAGAAGACTGTGAAAGTTTCTACGGAAGCGACAAAGAAACTGATGATATTTTAATTTTTTCCGACGATACTGAAATTGACGTTGGAAGTTCCAGTTCAGAAGGGGAAGACCCACATTTAGGAGAACATGTTGAGCACCTCTTGGGCAAGGTAATCTTAATGGCCCTTGCGTCGCCATTGAATGTTTCATAATGTCTGTAATATTATACATTGTAATCAGTAACAATCAATTAAAACATTGTTGTGAATAAACAGTGATAGGTGAAGGTTAACGTATACATAAGTGAGTATAATGTTTTTTAAGACTGTTCTCTCATAACTCTGTTGTGTATAGATGCAGGTTGAAAAGGTATCACAGGAATCGCAACAGAAAGCCGATGTAAAAGTATCAGGTGACAAGAGAGGTTTCAAAGTTTCAACAGGCTTATCCAGAACAGCTTTGGAAAAATGCATTTTGGAATTTGAACAGTTTGCCCAAAAAATGTTACATAGAATGGACGTTATGCTTATGAGCATCAGTGGCATTATCAATGAAAAAGATCCCACTAAGCGTTTGGAGGTCTGTATGAATGTGTTACAAGTTATATACTTGTGTATAGAAATTTACGATTTATTAATATTATTTATGTTTTATATTTCAGGTACTAGAAGGCGAAGTTAGTACTCTTGCACCAGACGCAGCAGCTTTGATTAGTAAAGGTGATGGTCTAGTCATGACAGTGCATGCATCTGATCCTGTTAGAGCTGAGAAGATAAAGAATGAACATCAGGATAAGTTACGGAGTAAATGGCATCAAGTTATGTCTGAGGTTGAATCGAGAAGAATCCAAGCACAACGGGGCGAAGAAATACTACGGCAATATAATAATTTAATAGCAGATTTTGAAGATTGGTTTAGAGACGTCCCATTGAAATTGGAACAAGTGAATAATTACGAGGGTCAATTAGAATCTTTTACAGCAGAGTTTGATGCTAAGCAAGAGCAGATTCATAAATTGAACGACCTGGCTGTTGAATTAAAAAAATTGAACGTTGGTTACTCCGAAACTGTACGTTATAGTATCAACAGTAGGTGGCAGGAAGTTAGTTCACAGTTTAAAAGATATAGTGGTAGCAAGGATAAAGACAAACATGTTACTGACAAGAAAGTTGAAATGGTGGGTATAAATGTATGAAATATTAACCAAAAGTTTACTGTAATTCGAAATGTTATACCGCGTTTTTGCAGGATGTGGGAAGGATTGACTTACAAGAGTTCACCACGAGAGTTAATAAGATTAGAGAAGCTGTCGTGACAGTGACCAGATCACTAAACTCAATGCCTTTGAATGGCGATGATTACGAAATGTTTGCGAACCAAGAAGAATGCTTGAAGAAGATTAGTAATGCTTTGAATATTCTGAAACCGAGTATCGAAGAAATTAACTTGGTTTTTGAAAATGTTGCTTCTCAGTTAAGGAGAGATCAAGCTGAACAAATTAGACGTTTGAGTGATAAACTACGAGACGAATGGATGAAAGTTAATCAAAGTTACGTAGATAGATATAATCGTTGGAACAAATGTTACGAAAAATGGAAAGAACTGTACCACACATGTAGAAGCTTTTCCGAGTGGCTAGACAAAACAGAAGAATCTTTAAAGAAACTAAATTCTACTGGACATTCCAAATCATCAAAGACAAAAATATTTGAATTGGAACAAGAGATTTCTAGAATGCAAAGAATTGTGAATAATATTAACGTCTCGAGTGCTAGTATTTTAACTCGTTCCAAAGCTGAAGATATGATGGAACTGAAAGAAATGATTGAGATGATAAAGCGTCGCTGGCAAAATATAGTGGCCGATTTAAATTCAAGAAAAGAAAAGTGAGTGATTTCTGTGTTAACTGTTCAGGGTTTCCTGTTGGGTTATATTTGATTATTAAGAATAGAGGTTTTGATGGACACGTTACATTCGAAGCTGTTCTTCCTATTGAGCTATTTCAGTTGTGATTTGCCTCTGGTGCTCTCTTGTTCAACGCAGAAGAACCTCGAATGCAATAAGAAAATCACATATAGTGTTAAAAAGTATTGAGCTTAAACTTTCGTTTTCAATGTGATCGCAAAATTGGACCAATTTCTTTCGAATTATTAGATCGTACTTATATCGGTACTTCGTATTTACTTCATAAGAGTGTCTAAGATCTGTGTTTTATCGTTTAAGAAATTTTGCCATGGAAAGGAAAGTAAATAATGAAGGAAGAATTTTGGAAAGTGTTTACAACATCTTAGAGCAAATAAATTCCTTACTGGTGTCTGCAGCAAATCCATCAGATGAAACTTCTCTATCAATTAGACTGTCATTGATCAAGGTAAGTCGGTGTACTTCCGAAGTATGTAGTTAGTTTTGTCTTTAGAAGTAGTGGACAGTATTAATTGAAGAAGTTAATGTTTATTTAGCACTAGTATTCACTCATATGTGTTTAGTTGAAAAATTTCTAAGATTGATATAAACTTAGTTTATGGTTTCATTGAGTACCACTTAATTAATTTTTTAATTAAAAAATTAATATTCGTGGACCACTGCCTACTATTACGTTATTAAATACACTGAATCTGAACCTAATAATACATTCTCATGCCATGACTGCACAAACGAAACTGTGCCAAGACATAAATAGCATTGAACTCTCCCTTTTTGTCTATTTTCCTTCCAAACATAAACTTGCCATTCCAGTGCATAGGATTTCAGAATTAGTTTGCTATGAAATAATTAATACTTTTAGGCCAAACAAGAAGAACTTTCTTCTCGTAAAAGGGCATTGCAAAATCTAGTAAATCAAAATGATGTACCTCCAGGAGAGGATGACTGTAACAAACTCCTTGCTGATGTGGACAAAGTATTTTTTAAGATTATATATTTTATATTAAACAGAAATAAAATAAAAATAAAATTGCATTGCGATTTAATCCTAATTTAATTATTACAATTAATTGTATAGGCCAATTCAAGTCTCTCGAATCATCGTGAATATGTTGAAAATAAACTTGCCTCTCTTAAGAAATATATTTGTACTTTGGATGCTGTTATGGCATGGGTAATGGAAACACGAACAAGAATCAGTATATCTCGAGAATTATCTGAACAAGAACGGATCGAAGTTATTGATAATGTTATGGTAAGTATTAGTACATGTGCTTGCTGCAATAAAAAATATTGGTATGTTAATTGTTTAACAATATTGAGTGTGAATCTGTGAAACAACCAATTTCCGTGGAATTACAAGTAAGTGCAAAAATGTGTTGCTATAAATTGAAGTAATTTTCAACCACTAAATAGAAATAAATGTATTTAAAAATTTGAATTTAAAGCATTTCCATTATAACGGGGTGCCAACCTTTGAAACATTTATCCCCAGTTTTCATTAAGGGAAAAATTATATTCACCAGGTGGCACCCCTACAAGTTAGTTTTTTCGAATTAACGGTCGCGCGCGGTCAGAGGAAGTTTCTCGTTACCGGATAATTGTTGAATTTCTTGTTTAATTTCGAGTTTGTAGTGTAAATGTGTTTGTAACAGGAAAAGTTGAAGAAACTGAGGGAAGACTGGCAGTTTGTTAAGAACAGTGGTGAATCCCAGGGTCATGAAGTTAAATCCGCAGTTACAACTCCGATCACGACCAAGGAACCAGGTAAGTTCTTCTTATTCAAAGTAAATTGTACAAGAAATAACATTCTGAATACAGGTTTCTTTATGTTTTTAATGACTCTGTACTATTCTTGACACATTGTTCACCGGTGATGTCTTTGTCTTTGGTCAGCTCGTCTTTTGTCGCGTGAACGTTATTAACTGGTGTCAAGTTCACCCGTTTTTACAGATGCATGTAATTCAAATGCATGCTTTCAACATACATAGACTCATATAGAAAATAGCAGGCTTCAGGCATTAGTTTCCGCGTAACTTGCCTGATCAAAAACGTGTAAAGTATTCTCAAAAGTACACTTCATTTTCAAATCGGGGAGTTCGTTTTTCTCGTAACGTATTCTTGTAAGTCTTTGCCCGGGAAGTTTAAATTTAACATTACGGCTTCCTCTATGTGATGATAGGTGGCAGCTCTTCCTATTATCGACAGAGCGTTTCCTTAATGTGTTAACCAGTTGAGTTTTCAACCGTAAGTGTATCTACAGTGGGCGTAATTAAAGACGAATGAGATCAATCAGATGAAGATGCGGTACCGAAGAATAGTTGGCGCTGAATATTAGTGTTTCTTAACAATTTTTATCTTAAAAAATTGCTCCCGATTTGCTCCCTCGGAATCTAAAATTGCTCCCATCGTAACGTTTATATTTAATGAGATATTGTAATATTCCTGGAATTCTGGCCCTGTACAGCCCCGAAGGCTGCAATAAACGAGCGTCTATCGTATGACGTATACCTAACCTGTATGCAACAACATTATTTCAATTGCTCCTCGTTAATAAGTTGTTATTGAGATATCTGACTATTGATTATTATAAAACAGATGGGAGCAATTTTTTGGTACCATAATATTTGTGTAGAAAGACCATTTACATATTATCTACATATTTTGCAAAAAACAAATTTTTGCTTTTTCATTTGCGAATATCTCATTAAATATAAACGGTGCGATGGGAGCAATTTTAGATTCCGAAAGAGCAAATTGGGAGCAATTGTTTAAGATATAAATTTTTAAGGAACACTAATATTCGGCGCCAACTATTTTTCGGTAGATGCGGCTGCAATAAACAATAACAATAGTTAATAAACAATAGTGCAATAAACAATTAATGCAAATGTTATGGTAAAATTGGATTGTTAGTTAAATGAATAAGAAAATTAAAAGTCAATTTAAAGTGCAATCATATTAATTAAATCGTTTTCTCCAGTTAAATAGTTTAAAGCTCAACGGCAAAGACGACATATCGTGCCCGCTTTCAATTAAATTAGATTACTTAATCGATCTATCCTACACTATGCCAGAACTTTTCAAATACTCCCTTGTTTATCTTTGTGCGATGTGATTGCATTACTTATACAATGTGACTGTATACAATTGTAGTAGCAACTGATAAAAGAATGGTCGGATAGTGATCGATTCTCCCATAGGAATGCGCTAGAAACGAAAGCAATTGTAACTCACGCTAAATGTACTCCTTCGCAACCGTTGGAGGATTTTCGAAGGAAGCTTGGAAACTGAACAAGAAATAGTGCGTTTAGTCGCCCCGGTAAACGTGGCCACATATCACTTCCGCTCCATTCAGTAGAACGATATATATCCGCCACGTTAAGTGCAGTCTTTTCACCGAACACATCGGTGTCTTTTCTTCTACTTTCGTTCTCGGATCGACTCACGTATTGAGAATCTTCGATGTCTATGAATTTCGCTGAGTCACCATGCTTTTAGTCTGAATTCCTTTTTCTTAAATTCAATCATGGTAGTTAATCCTGATATCAAATAAACAAGATCTATAGTAAATTATCGATGAGCGTTCGAAGGCTCTTCGCCACTGAGTGTTCAGACGTCATCCCTACTACTGGGCGCTTGACTGCTTCCACGAGGGTGTCCTCCAATGGTGGGGATAACGTCTGTACACTCGGTGCTGAGAAGCCTTCGAACACTCATCAATGATTTACTCTATTTCAAATGAACATAAAGATGACGTAAGAAAATTCTAAGTTTTCCTTATGTAACCCACTATTTATATTTTTGGATTACTCATTGCTACCCTTAATACCGTCAACAATACGACTACTGTATCGATACGTCTCGCTTCCAATTGTCACGGCAATTACGAGACGCAGTATATCAGTTCGTTGATACAAAGCTATTAATGGGGGTGTATTAAATTCCCCGGCAAGGTGCATAATTCAGGATCATGTCGTTTTAATCGCGATGATTCAGTAAGGAAGAACCGTGGGGTCTGTTGATCTCGCGGCGGAGAGCTTAACAGGAAAGGTCGTAGGTTTGTAGTATAAGCGCGATCGTCGGGCCGCATAATGAGCGGATAAGCCGTCTAATGTAGTCGTGGTAGAATATCACCAGACCGAAGATAGCTCGAGTCTGCCGGTTCTCCGTTCTTCTTCCACCCTCTGTTTTCTCGGCTCGCTTCCTTCCCCTCTATTGTCTTCTACCTCTGGCTCGCGGTGCTACGTCAAGATGAAATCAGAACTCGTTTGACGAAACTTTGGGGGACTACTAACGGATTAAGCTAGTGCGCTTTGATGCATCGTAACATAATATTATCTCGTTGCACTTTGTAGTATGCTTCGGCTGCGTCGAAAGAACCTCAAGAGCAGTTTCGTCGACAACCTTTTAACGATGTTTTTTTTTTTTCATAAAGATTTAGGAAAGAAGCCTTTTACCTTCACCTTTGTCCTTGAATGAGTAGAGATTTATCGTCGTTTTTCGAATGGTAGAGTAAAAGATTTTGCTTCAAGTAGTTGTTTGACAAATGATTTAAAAATCAAGTCGTTGAAACTTTCAGTGAGAATTGTTGGAAGCTTCGCGATCACTGGATAGACGGGACAGAGTCACCGTTCGTCTCTCATCCGGATAATCGATCTGGGAAGAATCTAGGTGGGTAGCTTTTTATGTCTCCCAAAGGAGCATAGGGTGGATAGTCGTCAGTTCATTCTACCTTCCCCATAACTCTGCCGAATCACTTCCATAGATTCATTCCCCGCTGTTAGTAAACTGGTTGCATTAGCCGATTGATTTTCTAGTTCCTAGAATTCTGAATTATATTATTGTCAACACAGTTTGTTAATTTAAATATCCTCGTCTTTCAGTAAACTGGACAATGTTTTGCTTTTTCGCCGATTCCAGTGACCTTATAAATTCTCAATAGGGTTGTGCCCTATATTTAGGAGAAATTTCACTGTATCAAAGTTAGGGTGTCCCCTATCGCATAATCTCGAAAGTACCATTTCGTGATTTCAAACACGTACTTTAGGTTGTTGTCAGCAGACAAATCTCTACCTAATTAGCAGAATCTTCGTCTTAACGTTACTCCTGTAATCAAAGTCTTCAGCATCCTACATCATCTTCAGTCAGCAGTAAGATCATAGTCGGTCACCCGTATTTAATCCCTTTCCCTGCATCTAGCGGCGGCGAAGTTGATTCAACAACCGGTCCGCGTTTAGCGACGCAGCCGCGAATCGCATGAATTCGTAGACTCGTGTGGAATCGATGAATATTCAGTTGTTCATTAGCTCGGCAGCTAGCCAATAATTGACTACAACGGCGATACACGGTATCCCGAGGTAAAGCTGATTAGCACAGTGGTCCCCGTGGCACCCAAGCGGGAACATAATATTTCGTTGGTCCAGAGGCGATGGAGGCGGATCGGAGATTGATTCAAGCTGACGCGATTAACAGAATATATACATATATGTATACGCATTGTGAGCCGTGATCACGTTAACGGTGAATTACACCGATCCCGAGAAAAGCTGCTTTCAACGAGTCTGGGCTCGCGTCGAGGATGGAACGATGTTCACCCGAACGAATTCGTTCCTCGTTAGCGAGAGAGCTCATTAAGGCTTTCATGTTCCTGCGGTCACGTTTTGTGCCTAGCGTAGCAACATGGATTTTTTCCACCGAAAAAAAAAAAGGACAGAAAGAAGGAGAAGAATGTACGTCGTGAAAATCGTGAAAAAAAAAAGAAGGAACGAGAAGGAGAAGGTAAAAACTGCTTGGTCGAGTGCAGGGTCCACGTTAAATCCATCATCGGCGCGCGAGATGCGTCGGGTATTTCTTTATTCATTTTTCATTCACCGTGGCTGGTCTCGTTACGTAAAATATCGCGCTTGCGCGGCGTCGCGTCAAGTTTCAATCACGTACAAAATACCGGCTGTACCGTATATGTACAGGTACATATACAGGGTGGTATACGAAACGTGATCAGCTTAGATTATTTTACTGCTAGCTGTTCGATCGAACATTTTTTTTTTTTTAATAATATAACATGATTGAAGAAGAGCTTTAAGAGGATTGTACCAAATTTTTTTGGCAACCCTCTTCTAGACAGAGACGAATTCCGCATGCATGATAAGAAATAATTTGTTTTCTTCTAAACCAAAAAAAGATTAAGAAAATATCATTTACCTTAATTAAAACGATGTTCAAAATGGTGTCTAAGTTTATGTTCGGTACCATTCAATGTATTTCGATGTACCTACAGAAATAAACGTTTACAAATAGTAACGTGAAAGGTCAGATTGATTTCGAAGAAAAAACAAATTTGTTATCATGCTTGCTGAATTCGTTTCAGTATCCGCTAAAAGACGAGCGTAAAAAAATCACAGGTTTATCTATAAAAAACCTGAAGGTAACCTTGAAAACTCTAGAAAAGAGATTCGACAAAAAATTTCGTACAATCGTCTAAAGCTATCCTCGAATCATGTTATATTAGCTACGAAAAATTTCAATCGAACAGCTAGCAGTCAAATAATCTAAGCCGATCACGTTTCGTGGTCTACCCAGTATAGTTTCCTCCGCGCCATTTTTCACCGTTGTTCCATCGTTTTTCCTCCCTCTTCCTCTTTCGTTGACTCTCTGTACAACGGTCGTTTCGGTGGAAATCAGCCCACCAGGAGGCTCCGTGTGTTTACGATGCACGCCCCGCGTCTCGTGACTCTCGGCGGCGACAATAAAGAACAAAAAAAAAAAAACGGATAAAATTTTCGCCCGCGACGCGAAATATCGGGATGTTGTGACACGGGGATCGTGCTGTATGACGCTCCGCTAATTGCACACCGGGGGTGTTGTAGGTATATACGAGAGAGAGACAGCTTTTTATGCCCGCGACTGGTAATGACATCCGCCCCGCGCAGCTGACCCTCCATTATTTCTCGCCGGTGGTTTTCCTATCAAACGAAAATTCCCCGGCGCGGGTGGAGCGCCGGAGTATTCGATGTATCTTGCATCCCTCACGAACTTTCGTGTTTCCTGCGTGGATGGCTGGCCCTCGGTCGTATCGGTGTGAGTGTGAGAGAGAGAGAGAGTGTGCGTATGTAGGATGAGTGTTTCATTCGAGAATGTCCAAGAACGTTCAGGATCATTCGAGGGCGAGTTGCCGACGACCTATTTAGCGCAGTGGAACTAAACTAAGGAAAAACCGGACATTCATAGATGCGACTTTAGCTCTACTACTTTTTTTACATTATTAACTGGTTTAATACTAGAACTACCAAACCAGTCAAAATTACTGGTCTCTTCGACAGTCGTTAATTACATTATCATGCGAATGTCTATTTCTAATACTATTTTTTCTATTTAAAGTGACGAAAAAAGTATAAATGACGATAGTTTCTAATAGACTGACTCTTCTAGTATTACTTTTATGTAGAAATTTGACTGACTTCAAGAAAAAAAAAATTGGATCAAATATCCGAGAATTTCTTATGATCATATAAGGACGCGACACATCGTCAGTGTATTGCCAGAGTTGTCAGTGGGATTTCTGTTATTATATTCAAATACATTTACCTTTGTTTCATATAACCTGAAAAAGTTATTCCTTCACCTGATGCGACTACCAATCCCACATCGGTTCCGTCCGTATAAATGCCGTTTGAGTGTCCTGGGCTTGGAGGCAATAATTCCGTCGAACTCCTGACCGAATATAATGAATCTCGAGACGAGAACCATAGGGCTTGTTGTTCACCGTGACCCTTGTTTCCGTCTGATTATTCGAGGGGATTTGCTCTTGAATCAATTATTATAGTTCGCTCGAGTAGTTGTATACACGGAAAATTGGCTTATTAGGTTGTTGCCCGGTGATCACGTTGGATATGTAGGGAACAGATAAGGACTTTGACTCTGAGGTAGATTTCGAGGGGATGTGGAAAGCAAGCAGGGATAAGAGGGATGTCTGTTCTAATACCAATGTGAGATTCATATTTGAAAAAATATATTGAAATAATACACCATTTTTTTTTACCAATGATAGACTGTTTTACTAATTTTTGAAAAGAGGAATGTATATTTCTTACTCACAGTTGTGGTCTTCTGTGTGATTTATCGAGCTCTTAAGATGTTTATCAACACATTTCAATTAACTTCCCATTAACCCTGAAGGTAAATGTTTTCAATGGGAATGTCTCAGACATTAATTCAGTTTCATACCGTTATCTCTTCGTTTTCACGATACACTCGAGTTGATTAAAAATCGTATCCGCATGAAACTGCGTCCGAGACCAGTTTTATGAATTCTCTCGACTCGATATTCCATTTTTCCATGCGCGGCACGCCGGGTTCTTAATCTGAATCAATAAAACCGTCACGTATCGACGTGCTCGGGCGTCGGAGGCAAAGAATGACGCGAGTCCCGTGGATTTACGTCGGAAAATAAGACGAAGAGGCACTTCGTCCTGCCTGGGGGGAGGGGAGGGATCTAATAAGAGCCAGCTTAGCCGTGAAATTTTATTGTATTACGAAAAAGCTTCCGACGGTGATGGCGGGGATGGGTGGTAGTGGTTTCGTTCTGCCATACGTTACTGCTACGCATGAATGCCCGTAGAACGCACGTGTGGGTGGTGCGTAATATGGGACAGCGGTCCAGGAACCACCGGATACCTATGTCCGCGGAGGGACGAATGACGAGGGGACCGGATGGATGAGCGGAATAATGGTTTTTTGAGGGACGAAAGAGGGTGGTGGAGCAGTTGTGCGTTGGACGCTGAAATATGTAATCCGGCGGTGACCACGCATTACCGAGAATGAGATTTCGTATTTAAAGGGTAACGCGAAATTGTCATTTAAATTCTCATTTGCGGGGGCCGGCTTCCTCTGAATATCAATTTAAACCGCGGCCCTACGGCTTCTCGATTCGGCCGTGTGTTTGAATCACTGTACCCTCGACTGTATTTAGCTACTTAACCCTGGATCACTAAATTATCGCAAAAATTACGACCTCGAATTCGCGATTTTCAGAAATCGGCACTTTGCCGTCAATTTTGTCAATATATACTTATAACTAAATAGACTGCGGATTTTATACATTTATAGCCCACATGGCTCTTTGAAATACAATAAAAAACCAAACTTTCAACGGATCCAATGATTTTCCTATTTTAGTCTGAACCCAATAAGATACTTAAGAGGAAAAATAAATTTATACATTTGCCTCTATATCTATAAATTACTTTAGAAAATGTTATTTTGCATAAAAATCCGCAGTCTACTTATAACGTAGGCTTGTACTTCAATAGTAATGATATTTCTTTACAATATCACATGTTTCCTTTCAGTTGCAATTTTTACGAATGATTAGTAATAACGTCAGTCACACGATAGTTTAGTGATCTAGGGTTAAAGGAATAAACAGGTGAATATTGAAGTCCAATACTTCGGAAACTTTCATGTATCGCAGCGTGTTTAGGGTATCGGGATCTTTTCGCCTGCCGCCAGAGGCAAAGAATTAGTGTTGGTGCAGTGAGATTAGATCGAAAGGTAAATGATACTTGAGATGCCTCCTAGCACTACACAGTTTCTCAAATCTGGATGTCAGGACTGGATACCGCCCACCCTCGTTTGCTATTCCATGTTATACAGACGTGAAAGCTTTAGTGCCTTGCGGGCTGTTCATTAGATTTAACTACTGTCCTGCGCGTCACAAAACGCTTAACGTGAGACAACTCGTAATTGGCTGGTGATTTCGTATGTAAACACACACTGCGGTACACATAGGCTATAAATTAAAAGAAGAATTTCTTGTTTATAAATTGCTTAATACGATCTCGTAATGAATATAAAAACGATAATAAATTCAAGAAATATTAACGTACAGGTCTGTAATCGCTACGAGACCAGGAAACACTTTGCATTCCGGAAATTGACAAAAAGATAAGAATACAATTAGGCAGAGTTGGGCTCCATTTTATTTGAATAATACACAGTGAAAAGCAACAGTTCTAAGAATGTTATCATGATTTTTAAACTGTCAATGGAATCAAATAATTGTTTACCAAGAGTCCACTTATTCAAGAAGAAGTGTTATTTTATTATAAATATTGGAATTTCCACGTTTAATTAATTGAAAATGGTAAAGTACTTGTCTTTATCTTTTATTTATTATTCTAAACTTCTTATCTAGATAATGAGTTTGCCTATCTCTGCAATCAGGTTGGAAAATGCTAGAGAACTATATTAGAATTGAAAAAATAAGAACGTTACGGGGTCGAAAAAGACCCGAAGACCAAAGGTTTCGTACATTCGCTCGTTTATACCTTCCATTTTCTCGTTTACATTCTTGAAAATAAAAATGTTCGTAAAATGGGATTTGATTCCGTCTCTTTTTGTCTTATCTCTTTATTTTCCTTTTTTTTTTTTTTTTTTTTTTTTTTTTATTTCTTCAGTTTCTTTCTGCAAATGCACTCGCGTTTTACGGGGAAGCATCGTTGTGCCTTGTCTCGCTCCGATTCGCGAGTCGGTATTCCGTATTCACAGAGCAAAGATGATTCGATCCGACATCGGAATACAATTTCGCGTCTACGACGAGATGAAGTGCATAGATTCTTTCGACGTCAACCGATTGGGATACGTTGGTTTAGAGGGCTCTCTCGCAGCCCTCTTATATTCGCCTTCCATTTCATTTTTTGCGAGGCACATTCGAGATATCCCTTGTTCTTCGTCGCAATTTCGATTTCAACGGGAACGTACCCGCTCTACGAAAAGAATTTCCATGTGTTCTGTCGAGTAACTGTACTGGCTTCATAATACTCGTTCGTGTATATTTCAATAAGCATTCGCACGTATAAAAGTGTATTTACAAAATGTGATAACACGTTAAAAAAAATAAACCTACGTACAAAATACTCTAAACGTGTGCTGTGCGTTCGGATGAAACGACAACCAGACTAGAATTTACTCCTCCATAAAAAATAATCAAACAGAAAGACTAGGAGATGCAGTAAACTGTAAATCAAGTAAAGCCATATTATAAAGTTAACCGACGGCAATGTCTTGACCTCGCGCTGATCTTCCATTGTTTCGCGCGAGAACATGCAAGAATCCCTGAAAATGAAACGTATTAGAACATCTGTAAAGATTACGATGTTAACCCTTTCGTTTCAAAATCATTTAAAAATTTCCAAGAAAATATTTTGTTGTATTTTTATGTATATTATATTCACATTTTCAAAGCCATTTTTCAGTCGTTGCCATTTGACAAGTTTTTTACTTTTATCACAGTTATATATAATAATTCCCACTATAATGTTATTATAGGTAATGAAACCCAATATTTCTCTTGAAATATTTGAAAGAAATTAGAGTTAATGAGTTTCTATTGTAATATCCAAGGATTAAATATTATCAAATTAAAGGACCAATAGTGTCTTATTTTACTGATAAGCTTTTAACTGCACATTCAAGTTTGTGCCATGTCATCCATACAAGACTAGAAGAAACTATTATGTACTCACAGATATGAAAAAATACACTATATTTATATTTTATTTTGTAATTTAGTGGGAGCGAAAGGGTTAATTTTGTAAGATAAAAATTCGTCAACCGATCGTGGGTAAAATCATTCGGGACGCCTCGACACCATGTTCGTCTCACCTTTACCGCTTTTCTCGCGTTCCTGATCGCGCCTACGTGACAGACTCTTTCGATCATTCGGCCCGTGAGACCGTTTAACGGCGATCGAACGGTGGTCCGCCGCGTCATCAACGTTTTATTCGGATCGTAGCAGCTCGGGGTGTATTCGGTCGACTCCGAAGCGATCACCAGCTGCTTGTGATCGAGATTTCTCGTTAACGAGATCAACCGTTTCGCGTAGAGATCAATGATAGCCTCCTCGAGTATCAGTACCTGTTTCAATTACTGCCGAATCAACACGTTTACTGTCACGGTGGTAACCATTGATCGGAGCCATTAAATTACACGAACCATTAATTAAACATTTAATTTTTAAGCAGGAGTTGTTTCGCATAAAAATTGTACAGTTCACGTATCGCTGAGAATATTGCCTGATTCTGTAATATTTCTCCTTTACAAAAAGTAAAACGTCTACAATTTTTCGTCTATCCTTGTTCGGTATTGATTATTTCATAGAAATTTCACCCATCCCGCGATCCCCCGAGTTTCAATCTAGCCTTCCAGACGGTAACGGTGAAAAAAGGAAGTTTATCGAATCGAAGCCGTACCTGAGGTTTCTTCACGATTCTCCCGATCCAATCGGGCATCGAGGTCGTCGCGGTCTTGCTGAAGATTCTTTTGCTTAAGAATTTACCATCTTTAATTTCTCGATGCACCGTATCCTCCGACAATACGTGAGAGGCGTATGGATTCGGGTAGCGGTCGAAGAACCCACAGCAAACGGCGAACCAGGAGTACGGTAGGATCGTTACCTCCGCGCTTTCCTTCATTGACTGAAACTTTCAAGTTTCTTTTTCTTTCTTTTTTTTTTGGTCCCGTGATCCCCGGGCTTGTATCGAACGCCTCGACGTGGAAGGGAATTACGTAAATACGATTACGCAGCGACAACTCGTGACGTTTCGCTTCTCCACGACATTATCTCGATCCATCCCCTGTATTCACATGAATCTATTGTGTCACCAACGACGCATACTCGTTCAATCACACCCTAACCCTCTCTTTCTCCTCCTCATCTGACCTTTCTTTCATCCACCCTTATTCTTGCAATTCATTAGTGAATCGTCGGGTGCTTCATCGACAATAGACGCCTCCTCATTAACGTAACCTCAATGAAAATAACGCCCCCGCGATTTTAAATGCCCCGTATCATTCTGTCCATCATGGGACAATGATCGTGATATTACGCATGGAGTCAGAAACGAAGTGGAATCTTTCGTTTGTAGCGTGGAGAAATTTATTGTTTATTCGGTATCGTTAAGTCAGTGTCATTAAAATCGTTTCTGTCTATAATTTCTAATGCTAGTAGAGGTGTAAAAGTATATCAACGGTGTAAAAGAAGAATATTCTATTTGAATTTTCATATTTAAAATGAACGATTCGGTGACTTTTCCCGTTTTGTATTATTCAATTTGTCGATATTAATACCTAACCTCGAACACGGCGCTACTATGTATAACCTATAATTATTTAGTAATGACTCAATAGAAGTATTTATGACGTTTCATCTATTATTTAATCACGAGAGATTTAATTAGATTGTTACTTTTACCTTCTAATTTTGCTTTCGATTCGTCATTATTTTATACACGTTTCTCGCAGTTGCCCTCTCATCTCGATTCATTCTGAGTGTTTACAATCACTCCTTTCTTTTGTCGAAATCCAATTTTTCTTGTGTCATCGTTTCTGTATTCACGGTAAAGTAGACCTCGATGCTTGATTAAAGCCTGGTACACACTTGTCAAAATACGTTCCATCATAGTTTCAATGCAATTCCACCACCATCGATTGTCATCTCGATCATCGACTCAGACGTCTTTTTAAAAGATTTCCTCCACGTTAAAAAAAAAGGGGTCGATGCTTTCGATGTTCATGTTCAATGCTAGTTTTCGAAATTCATCTAACACGTACGTATTTGTGTTTACAATAAGTAGAAACGGAATCTAATGAACTCCGATCATTTTCTGATTTTGTTATCCCTGATTGAGTCACAGTTACTCCAACTTACAATACGGCCATGGACACATCTCTCGATGTCCCCACTCAAGATTTTTATTCATACCCTCGCTACATAGACTCCATATAGAACTTATACCATCAAAAACACTATACACTCACCCTACAGCATCGACGAGACACATTTTCAAAGTATCTACGTGTCAGGCTTGAAATGTCTCCGAAGCTCGAGAGACTTCGCATTGTAGTCCGGGTGTCGAACTCGAGGACGTGCAAACTGTTTCCCTCGGGCCCGAAGATTGTGTCGCGTTAAACCGAATATCTTTGGCCAGGTCCCGGTGCAACGAGATAACAGAAGCGATTGCATCGCGGCGGACCCGTGGAGGAAGCCGTAACAATTACCGGCCGCCACGGTGAAGATGAGGTTCGTGGTTGGGGGGTCAGGTTTCGTCGTCGGTGTCTAAGCCCGCGTTCATTACTGTACCGACAATCAAGCTGCTCCCATGGTCAAGAGGGGGCGGTGAAGGACAAGGGGTGGTCCTCCCTCCCATTGGTTGGTGGGCAGAGGGGCAGCGAGGAGGGAGTTAGGGGTGGTTTAAGCGAGTGTAGCCACGGCGGTCAGGCTTGTAATCTGACGGCGGTGGGTCGTTCGGGCTGGTCGGGGTAAAACGGTCCATTAAGGCTGGGTAGCAGTTAGTGGGCATGCTATAGGAAGGCAGACCGGCTTACTAATGCCAGGCCTCCGGGAATCCCCGTAAGGGCCGTTAGCCAGGGTGGGTCAGCCCTCTGAGGGTGAATTCACCTTCCGCGAAAGTTAGATTTCGTTACGCGTCGCATCAATTCTCCCTTGTTTGTCTAAACAAGAACGATGCATCACACCGACACGACGAAGGCTGTCCTCTGTTCTCGATGTATTGACTTCTTCCGGGGATTCTTGTGTATCTTCAACATTTAATTTATGAACGCTAGTTCATTTTTGCACCGAACTAACTGATCTTTCAATTTGATCTAATTGTAAAAGTGGCGTAAGAGTAAGGGCCTTTTAGCACTTGGTAACTTTAATTCAAGTAATGAAATAAATGTTAATTTGGCATAAATTTCAGAAACTTTCAAAACCAAGCGGTAGGAGGCCCCTTCTTTGCGCCACTTTTTCCCTAGCAGAAGTTTGCACGTCAGTGTACATGTTACTAAAGACTATTATTTTACTGTATCGTATTATAATGTTGCACATTCAACGGTAATACTAAAATACAAGTCGTTGTCTGACACAACCTAGTAGATATAGTTTCTATAAACATTCTTTATCCTTACGGTGTCGGCTGAACACGGTATGTACATGTTAGAAAGTTTAGCTTCGGTGTAACTTGAACGCCGGACATCAAGTTGACGATGTTATCGGTAGGTATGTGTACGCTCGAACAAATTACCGTACGTGTACGTACTGCTCGCACGGATATCCGAACAGCTCGCTCGCGTACACGCTGTGGGGGGAAGGGTAAGCAGAAGTTACCGATGCGAAGGGAAGAACACCCCTTAAACGCGGCCCCCGGCCTCCGGTTGGGGTGGCTTTGCCTTCACGAACCAAAGTTTGATTACTGTTTTCACTGCGGGACCACGATAGAACTGGAATACATAGGTACCGTTCCAACAAACCCGATACATTCTCGCATCGTTACTTTGCTGACGTTAGAATTCGACTGGTTCTTCATGGTCGTGTTGTTAATACGTAATTATGCGTTGTTCGTTCGTTTCAGCGGTTGTAACTTCCACTGCAAATAGGTTTAAATTTTCTGTTTGAAATATGGATTCGACTAAAGTCTCCTATGTCTGCTTAATTTATATTCACGTTCTTTTAACTCTAGATTACTAAATTGTTCTAAAAATTATATTCTATATAAAATTATATTCTTATATTTTCAGTATGTGTCCAAGTTGTGCCGAATAATTACTGTCTGTATGTTTTATTATTTTCAAAAGTCTGATCATCATAAATATTATAACGTAGGTTTCTACCTCAATAAAAATATTTTTCTAAATCAGATGTTTCCTTTCAGTCGTAATTTTTACGAATGATTAGTAATAACGTAAGTCACTGGATAGTTTAGTGATCTAGGTTTAATCTAATTAGTTTTTCTTTTACAACGTACGTCTGTAGAGAGAAGGAAAGTCTATACTTTCCTTCATTACTACTGACTATCTATATAGTCACTAGTTAAGTGCCAACGCAAAGGGGTTGAGTAAAGGTTAATTGAAGTGTCATGGATGCCTAGTTTTAACGCGTTACCGTTTATGGAATAGGCCCTAAAAATTTTTCGAGCAATCTGCGTTTAAACTTCCTCGCTGCACGATATCGTTCCTCTTCCTCAAGATGTAAATTCATGCAAGTCGTGTGCGTTACAGTCGCGTCTTCATTTGAATACGCTGACGATTATTCTACCGGAGAGGTCAAGCCTTAGCAGTCGATGTCATTACTCGGACGATGACCTTTCGCAGGAGTATTAAGCAGTGTCTCCTGTTTCATTCTATTATCCTATTTACTCTCGACTGAAACATGGTCCTTTGATCGTGATCTTCGTGAATCACAGAATATCATTCGACTTCCCACGAAATTTATGCCTCTTAAATTTCGACCGCGTAATTAATTCGAAATGCTCGTGTCCGCGGAGAGAAGTTCCCGGACCCAAGTTCCGGGATGGAAAAGGATATATCCTGAGGAGGTAGGACCGGTCTGGGGGGGAAACTTTGATTTGACTTGCACGCGACGGGTTTCGCACGAGACTGCGGTTTGCGAGTTCCAACGGGGGGGCTGCTTTATCATCGAGCCGGGTGATAGTGGTTCAATGAAATTAGAAATCTTGTCTGCGGTCGAGATCGGGTACCGAACTTCTCCGCTGGAAGTTGTCCTGGATGGTCGTCACGAATTCCAATTTCCTCGAGTTCGTCTGTTCCGATTCCATTTAAAAGTGCCTCACTGGTAAATCATTATTTTCGTTTCATACAACCGTAGTATATAGGGTGGATCATGAAACGTGATTAGATTATTCTACTGCTAGCTGTTCGATCGAAAATTTGTTTGACTATGATAACATGATTCTAGGAAAGCTTTAAGATGATTGTACCAAATTTTTGTCAACCCTTTTTTTTCCCCAAACTTTTCAAGGTCATCCTCAAATTTTTATCCATAAATCTATGATTTTGTTACACCCATCTTTTAGCGGATATCGAGGCGAATTCGTCAAGCATTGTAACAAATAATTTTGTTTTCTTCTAACCCAAAGAAACATTAAGGAAATATTATTTTGTATATTCTTGGCGTTCCGTTTGACAAAAATAGCGTAGATTGGCGTTCATCCGCAGAGAATGTCCTCGTCCGTCTATATCTTTCTCAAATTCTATAATTCTCGTCCACTTCGAATTCCCCCAGCGATTAATATCGCGAAATTCCTGGAGTGCCAAGTTTTTCGGCAGTTCCGTGCCGATTGTGCCGCAGTTTGATCGTAATTTCCTGTTGGCATATTCGATCGCCGAACTTTCGCGAGGTACTGGTCCTTTTTGGATGACACCTCCGTCGGATTCCGCGGCATTCTCCTGGGCAGAAGTTCGCGGGACAGCGAGCACGGGGTCGGAGGGTGACGGGGGTGGACGACACCGGGGGAATAATACGCAACCGTTCCAGAATCCGGAGTTTCGCGCGAAGGGAACAATGGGCAAGATTAATGGCAAATGGCGTGAGCGGAGAGGCAGTTCCGAGGATCCTAACACAAGCGTAACGAGAGGTCGGCCCTGCATAATCTGTCTTGCGGTATAGCCGGAAGCATCGCGACGCGGGATTATTGGAACATTTATGGAGGGAATTCCATATTACGGGGATGATCCTTGAAATCACTTTGAAAATCATCGCCGTTGCCCGGAACGTATTTCACCCGTAGGAGCAGCAGTTAGGAGCAGAACCACTCTTTTTCGAGGGAATATAATCTATCCTTTTCTGGAGCATTATTTCTCAACACGATTTCATACATGGCACACGTAGTTCGTTTTTATTTTAATCCGAGTACGTAAGAATTTTAAATTTTAGGGTGGTTTTCTAGTTATGCCACGCAGTGTATAAACAAAAAAGGCGACGACTATTTAGGTGGGACAGGGACAATAGGTCAGCCAATAGCTGGGCTTAACATACGAATGTTTCTTGGACGCTTGTCATAGGTTCTAAATCGTAATCTACTAGGAATTCAGTCTAATACAAGTGTTCCATACAGGGTAATAAATTCCAAACATTCTGTTTTCTACACCTCAATTTTTATATCAATGTTTCCTCCTATTTTCCAATCCCCTTGCTTCCTGTTGCTCGTTTCGTTCCAGCCTGAAATCGAGTATCGCGAAAAAAAAGTTCAGATTTCCTATTTACTTTCCGCGGGTCGCGTCGCCCGCGAATATCAACGCGGGAATAGATCGCGTGAGATTGACGTTCGTTTTATCCGTATGGTTGAAAGCCATTTGTCGATATCGATGCCCCCCTCCTCGGCCTAAATGCAATCCACCGCGCGCGCAAATCGAGAATTCTAATAGACAGACTATATGGAATATCTCGGGTCGATCGTCGGAACTGTTCTCGGCCGGAGCGTTCTTCATCGTCCCATTCGCCGTGAAGCGAAAATCCCGTCGACGAATTGATTTATGAAAAAGAAAAGCTCGGAAAACGAGAGGTGCAGAGAGGAAACGGAAATGTAGTTACTCATAAATTTGTTCAGGGAATTCCGCCATTTCTATTTGACCAAATTATATATAAAATTGCAAATTTTATTTCAAAATTCAGACAAATTTATCACGAAAGGATGATAAAGATAATGATACGGAGACTATGTTAATGGAAATTGTATAAAAGTTATTATACCTAATTGTTATTTTAGAAGTATGTGAAAAAATGTGTGTCACTGTATGTCTAGTTGGTTGCCAATTCTATACGCGGCCTCGGTTTATTCGAAAACATATTTCGTGGACGACGATGGTGTTGCGCGTTCGGTGGTTCCTTGACGTTCACGACGGACCAGAGAATAGGATATTGAAAAATCTCTGTCTTACATTGACATGCTTCTGCTCCACCCTGGTCTTTCTCTACTTCACTTTCTTTTTCGTCTCTAGCCGGTTACCATGCCGTTGGGGGGACGAATGCTCGCTAGGGTGCTGCGAATGGTAGCAGGTGCGCCACGTGAATTTATCGCGGCGAGGGAGCCTCGACTTATGAGCGCTGCTTGTGATTTGAATCGGCCGAAAAAGTTCACCTCCCTTTGGTCAGTGATCGATACTCTCTTCGAGTCGGCGAAAAGACTCAGCCGGTTTCGAAATATTCGTCCTTCGTCCAAGAGGGGGGATGATCGATTTCACGGTGATTCGTGAGGATTCACTCCAGGGAGGGTTGTCGCAGTCTGGTAACTTAATTGCTATCAGGCTGTCCTGTAATCTTTCTTTGTACTTCTTAAAACTGAAGTTGGCACTCTTCTTGCGTTAAGTGCTGTAAATTTCGTGTCTGAGGGATGAAAATCTGCTGCTTGGAAGATCAGAGAGGGAGAAAGTAATCAGGGAGAAACAGGGTGCTCAGGAGGAGGAACTTTGATATCGAATATCGACCAAGCAACAGGCTTAGAACGGTTTCCTTTATTGTGTATAGTTGTTTAGTTACATGGGTGGTAACATTGATCGACAAATTTTATTACAATCCACTTTCGTGATATGCATGTTTCTTCTTTCGTATTATTACATTACAAGGCCGTGTCAAGATTGAACCCTACCTTTTAAGAGCATCGTAGAGAAATCTGAATTCGCACAAACATCGACAGTGTATTGTCTATGGCAGCAGTATATTATAAATATTAGTCGAATTCCTTGATTTTTATTAAGAACTGTATTCCTCAGACTCTAGGATAAATGTCCTCTTACCAGAAGGCACCCTTGTCTTCCCCGCTCCGTGCCCAGATCCTCCCAGGAGCACTGTCCTTATTCCCAAGACAACGTAACGTCTGGCTGCTTACCATCTTTAACATTCCCTCATTTGTTTCACGCGAACAAGCCTTCTTTTTTTAACGTGAAGGAAATCTAGAAAGACATCTGAGCCCCTTGGGGATGAGGGCACAGATAGTGTAGAATTTTTACCTACTGAAACCTCCATGGTAACTTGTCTTTGGCACACTCGATGTCACGTGCACAAGCCTACGTCACAGATAGACGAATAACTCAACATGGTCGTCCGCCACTATATGATTCCAGGTCTGTTTAATCTTATGCACTCTCAAGACCGCAGTGCATTCTAAAACCCGATCATAAATCCTTCAAGATAAATCCTCAATGAGGTACAGGCCATCTGCCTCCGACTCCACTTAAAACACGTTCGCCCTACCAAGTAATTTCGAGTAAGTATCTATAAAAAAAATACTTCTGTAGTTTCATCGAACGAAAGGGTTAATGTTACACCGACGAATAAATTCTGCGCATCCACTGCAAGTATGCGCGTCCGCGGCGTCCACGTCCCCGCTCATAACGCCCTATACAATCTTGGCGCAAGAAGCGTTCTCGATATTGGCACGGTCAAGGGGGTGGTGCTAGAGGGAGGAAGTAAAGGTGAGACGTTGGAAACATTTGAAATCAGTGCGTTCCCCGGGGGACACCTCGTAAATCGTGGCGCCCCATTGTTGGCGCCTTTCCACGTGCTCCTCCTTCCTCCACCCGGCCCTTACACCTCACCTGTTCATCTTGTGTGTTCTTTCTCTGTTTCTCTTTCGCGCGAAATCCGAGGAAATCCGAGAAAAATCGCGTTATCGCTAACCCGTGAAACAGAAGTCGTAACGGCGAAGAACAGAAAGACTTCGGATCGCTCGGGGCGAACTAGTCTTACGCGATCCAGAGTATTGCGATTTTTATTCTTTTCCTCTTTCCTCTCTCTCCCTCTCTCTCTTCCCACGAGTAGATTTTTACTGCTGAGTGTGAAATACGACGATCATTTCTCGGCGGAGTTATCGGCGTCGATAAAAGCGGACAACGACACTGATAATTTTTCCTGGGGTCGTTGCCGAACGTCTTCATGATCGGATAGCTGCGTTTCTGGCGGTTTTCTTCACGTTACTGGTTTAGGGAGTGATCGCCTTAGCGGATCGATAGTCTGAAATTCAGTTGGAGCGTATATTGAACGAAACAGAGATATACATTCCTGACATCAGGACATTTGTGGAATACAGTAAATCATCGATGAGTGTTCGAAGGCTCCTCGGCATTGAACATTAAATATTTCATAAACTAATTGATATGTGCGATTGAACAGATATCATTTAATTCCGCTGGCTGTGGTACACCGGTTCGATCTTTTACAAATATTGATCCTGAGGCAAAAAAAAAAACAGAAAATAGTCTGTGTCTCCGATACAAAGATAGTTACAACTTCGACGTGGAATCGAATTTTTTTTTCCATCGAGGATCGAGTAATCTGGGGCACGGGTTGTATCAAGCGGTTGCTATAGAACAGTGTCCATTGTTCGATACAAATTCAAGTTCTTCCGCCGGGCGTTGTGAAAAACGCAAGCAGCTCAGGGAGATATTGAAAAGGAGTTCAATATCCAGGCTTCTTTCAACTGAAAATTGCATATCTCGACCGGGCTGAACGAACCAACCACGATAGGGGATTAACCCTCTTCTTTTCACGTAAATCGTACCGGTCACGTGAAAATATAGATCACGTAGGATCCATATAGAATGGATATCTATCACCTACTATATATTACCTAATGTATATTATACATATAATAGACAGTAAATCATATTTTTTAAGACATTGGTCTTTTTAAACCGATTTTTACTAGAGTGAGGTGTCTTTATGTACGATGATATTCTTTTGGAGTAATTTATGAGGATAGGAGCTAAAGAATCTGGTTAGTTTCGAAGAATTACGAACGGTCGTTCAATTTTGTGTCCTGCCGGAGATGAATTCTGATTCACGTATATACGTTGCATGCATAATCGCGACGCGGTTGTCACCGAAGTTAAGACGAACGAGAAACGCCAGCCGATGTCGATTCCGTTAATCGACTGCAAGCACTACGCCCCGACTGGTATCATTTCCGCTAGGAACGCTCCGTAAATTGAGTCCGCCGTGGTCCGGCGAATTAATGTCTAACAGCCTGTCCGGAGGATGGAATTAATTACTTCAACTTCAAGCGGCTGATATTAAATGCACGAATTAACGTCTCGGGATAATAATTGGACCGTTAAGTTTCAAGCTTTACACGGCCAGTTCAAAACTAAACTCGATCGTTTGATGGTTCTAATCACGATCTACACGAATCTTTCGTGTAACAGGTTACAATTAATAGGTTAATAGAAAGTTCACAGGACGTCCAAATATGTTAGATCAGTTTAATAAAACAGTAAATGTGTTATAGTAAGAACAATTTAGAGGGCGTACATATACGCCTTTCGTAGTGAAACGGTTAATGTTCCCTTAACACGCTAAACAAAAAATATAGGATATTAAAAGTGCAACTCCATTTATAAACATTTAATAATTTTTAAATTTATTTTTTGCATTTCTTACCTAACAGTCATTCACTAGTCTGCAATATTCAATCGCTGGTTGGTTGACCCTATACAGAATAAAAAAATTCCAAACATTCTATTTTCTCTACCTCTTATTTCCATCTATCGAGTGTAAGTCCTCTATCCAAGTACCCTGGACCCACAAGCAACCATAAATCCGGCCATCCAACTGTTTCGGACAGGACCATGGCGTTACCCTTTCTTAATCAGCCCCCACCGTCCCCCCTAAACGTCTCGAATGGTCGGTTTCGAAAATGGGACGTTTCGGGGGGCCGTGTGTCTGGCTCTCTGGAAAGTGGCTATATCTCCGTGTCAGGAGCCGGAGTCAGGGATGTCGGGTGACATTGACCGCGGGAGCAACCCCCCCGTGGAGGGTCGACGAGGTTTTCGCTGGCGCGTGGAAACCGCGCCTGCGCAAACATCCGGGCCGTTTCTCTCGTGCAGCCGGGTTCGCGAGGAACGGGGCGTACGGGGTAGAACACAGTACGACCCCGGACGGCCGAGGGGTAACGACACGTTTTACGAAACATATCTCTCCCCGTTCTTCGTTGACACCCCGAGACACCAGTTCCCGCGGACCAGTCGGTCGGTCGTGCTTCTCGCTGGCCCGATAGCGAAGAAGAAAGTTAAAGGGGTTGGCTGGTTTCGGTCCAAGTGGTAGAGAAGATACATGTCGCGTGTGCCTGTGCTTGATCGTGGTCTCGTCGTGTCCGTTTTAGTTTTACCCGCGTGATATCTCGCAGGATCACGGGCAAAACGTATCCTCCCCCCCCCCCTCGTGTACTCGTGAAATACACCTAGCTCGTCCGGTGTACATATCGTTCCTTTGGTGGGTGACCAAGTGTGTTGTCTGGCGTGAAACCGGTGATTCTGGCGGAGTTCTCATGGGTTTATTATGAACAGTATCATGTAAGTAGAACTGTTTTAAAGAATATACTTTTGGAATCGTGTTCTGTTTGGGGATACTGTTTACTTGATAAGGAGTTCGTGTTGTGAAGCCTGGCACCTCGTGGCTTCTTACATTGGAATCATTTTTTTTTTTTATAGAAAATATCTGTGTCATCCTGAAAGTGTTAAGAGAATCATATCCAACTTTATTACAGCCATGATCTTATAATAGTAGAGTGCTACAGAAGTATTACAGTGTAATAGTTACACGAATCTCACCTTTGTAAGGTGTATACTTAGCTTTGACTTTCACTGTACATATTGTACACCAAAATCGTGGATTATTTATGGAAATTATGGATACAATAATACTTGCCCGTATATACGATTAATAATCACTGAGCTGTTGTTTGTTGCATGGAGAATACGTGAACATCGCAGATAAAGGATGCAAATTATTGACAGGATAAAATTTATCGGTTAATTCCCTGGTTGCGTACGCGGTACAATGTATCGCAAAATACGAAGAATTTATAATGGATGAATTGTTACGGTGCAATGAGCACAGAAAAAAAAAAATTACCGATACGTGACTTCGATGGCAATCTTATCGGTTTAATTCGGTCTGGCAGGTGAGCTTGAATAAGACGTCGACTACCCCGTACCCTCTTTTCTCTCCGCGCTTTCACCAAGCTTTCACTAGTCTCTGCATATCGAGGCGGGTGAATAGACGCGCGGCTCATATTCGACAATTCGTATGCAAGGCTCATCTCGTCGAACGTTCGATTGGTCTCTGCCCCGAAGACTGTTGTTAATCTTCGATGGCTATCTCGATACGCTCTGTTAAAATAGAACTTGTTCTTTTTTAAGTATTCAATATTTAAAATATGTTATGGTGAATTTTGGACCTTGATTTAAACGTAACATTTTTTTGCATATCATGCATCATAGGTTTTAATGAGAGTAATTATAAACAAATTCACAATTCAATTTTTTTTCGTAATTTTCATCACTTTGTAATATTATTTCATTCCTTCTTAACACTGACAGTGGCCTCGGAAAGCAAGCTAACGTTCTCTCTGAAACTCTAAACCATGTGAATTTAGTTTGAAGTTAGAATTTATTATGTTCTTTTTGTCATTGGAAATTCGCTAATTTATTCAGCATTTATTTTACTAGCATCTTGGCGAAATATTACATTAACCCTTAGTAGGCAAATATATTTGACACTTCGTGGGTGAACTGGATCGTTTCTGAGTTCGGTTTCGAGAAATTTGAAAAAAGTACATAGTAAAATCATTCGTTAAATCTAGTATTAAACTTTTGGTCAATAAAAATAAAAATTCAGAGGAAAGCTGTGGAAAAATGGGAATGTGCTTGGTTCGTCAACGACTTACATCGCCTACGGATGTTAAATACGGTTCGTCGTGAACCACTTCTCAAGGTGACTGTATAGAAAATGAAAAAAAGAAAACAAAAAAAAAAATGACCGGCTGATATTAGTAATGGGCAATCGTTTGTTATTAATTGATTCGAAATGAACCGTCCAATTACCACGAAATGGCGATGCATAGTCGGGCAGTAGCGGGCGTGTGACGGTGTCCGCATGGAATTTCAATGTCGGCGTGTCGCTAAACGGACAGATAAAATATTTGCGTTCAATCGATTACGTTTGAAAAGTTTCGGTGCGGGTACGCGTGAAGCGGTGCGGCGCGCCGCGGATCTGCGCCTCGTTTGATTCATCGACGACGGCGGAGGTGGCGGCCGCGTTATTAACTGGAATTCTAGGTTGATAGATTATTCACGGGGCGCTTGTAATTGCCGAAAATTAATTTATTCGACGAGCGACCTAGGGGGGATCGACTATCAGAGCCGGTGACGATTGAATTACTAACATGGAAATTAGAACGCTGTTGTTAACACCGCGAACTCGTGACTAATCTGTTCATGCGTTCGTCTTGTTTGTAATGTTCACATAATCCTAATTAATGTCATACTATATTGCGTCCTTTTTGAATATGAAATTGAGTTGATGACATTCTACCACGTATTTTCGACCTTACCGTCGTTAAATTATTAGTTTGTATCGCATTCTTGTGAAAAATAAACGCCATTATACCAGATAGTGATGCATGTATAAATATTATCGTAAGTGGAAATATCCAGCAATGGTCAGACGAGCGTGTCGGGTAGTGCTCAAGTGCATGTGATTAGTTTTCGTCATAGATTTAATGAACGGGAGTCTTTTTCGAATTCGAAACAAATTCTATATATTTTCGCAGCTCTTATAGAGGCTTCACTGGGAATTTACATTCAGCAAATGACATTTTAAAAACAGAAAGCATAGATAATCTGTTCTTCAAAATGATAAATTCTGTTGTTCTTTCCTGGAATAACTTCAGTAAACGGATTTCCAGTGGCCAGGGTCCAGGCGTTCCACGCAATTAGTTTAACACTTAACGCGGTAGGCGAATCATGTAGCCTGTTAATTCGGATTTGCTGATGCCACAGTGATGCATTGATTAAGCAACCGCATTTGTGTCCTAGATGTGTATTATTCGTGGATATGAGTCTCGAATTTCGCGCCTTTCCAGTGTTGGTATTCCAATGATAAATACAAAAGTACTATGATTTCCGAAAAATCCAATCGTTTGTCATTAAATATCAAAGTTAGTAATTTGTCGCAGTGTATGAGTACAGTAATGATAATATTGCTCCGTTATAGAATCATAATTAGACGTTCAAAGGCATATAATCAAATTGCAGCAGAAACTTAATGTACGATCCAACACAACGTGGAGCACTATTTAAAGGAAATTATATCTATCACAGAGAACAATTTTCCGTGACATCAATTACGTTAACTCTGTTCGAACGCTCTCCCAGATATTAATTCGGACACCGAAAATGCTCGTCTCATTATTTATACAACGTTTGGACAGGATCCGTTCGATTTTCCCCCGTTCGTGTCGAAGACCGAGGCAAGAAGAATCGAACGGGTGTCTTTTCTTCGTAAGCCTCCGATATTAATTTCGAGACAGGCCTCCCTCTTCGTTTCTTTCTTCTTAAACGCCCCCGGATCCCTTTTTCTTTTCGGCTCATTTGCGCGCACGGTGGCCTCCGCATTTATTTCTGGTTCGTCGCTCGAAAGGACACTTGAATTTCTTCGATCGTGGGTATCTTCAAACTGGTTTTTCGAAGCTCCTCTCCCTTTTTTCCTTTCTTTCTTATACATCAGTTTCGTAAATTGCAAACTTTTTTACTCTACGTCCAGTCTTGCAACTCTCAATCCAGCCAAAAAAGAAAAAAAAAACAGAACGAAAAGCTACAGAGGCGGTGTGCACAAACGACAAGACGCTGGCTGACAGTCTCTATGTTTACGTATTCGCTTTAGAAAGACGAAAAAGCTGGGCTTTTCAGAGCAAAATATTCCGTGGGACGGTGGCACATGTCAGGACTTGGTGCGGCGTTAGTCACGAACCTGTGACGGGGGGTGAAATTGCTCGCACGTGGCGATGTTCATGCGGTGGGTACCTTTGGAAACGAATGTTTAGGAGACAGATCTTCTGATTTCGATATCCACCTACGAATATTTTCTGTATTGCGGTTTTCTCGTGACAAGCTCGTGATTGTGCCATTTCTCGTTGAAAGACTAACCTTCTGACTGCGAACAGCTTTCTTCATTCATTGTAACAGGAAATTCGGAAATGGCCTTTTTTGAATCTTTCATTGCTCTGCATTTATCGTACGCTTCTTCTGTGATAATTATAGTTGTTATATTTTATAAAATTTATACAAAAAATTGCACGTTTTTTAAGTTATTAACAAAGAATATTGTAATATCTCTTGCTTCCGAGTGGTTTGCAGTCTACTGGTTAATATATTCGAGCTGGTGGGAGGATGGTGTGTGATTGTGGATGGTAAATAATGTGCCGTGATTTCGAATAATTGAACACGACTTGGTAATACGCTTAATTATGGCGTGGTTCAGTTTCTGTTCGGTTATATGATTTGTGTGGTGATGGAGACGAAAATTTCTGTTTGGTATATGTTTGTGCGATCGTATGTTAAATGATAAACGACGAGGCGAACTGGGTCTAGGACTTGTATTATTTCTGGGGTTTTTGGAAATCATCGCTGGGTTTGCATAAATAACTGCTTGAAGGACAGTGAATATTAGCACGTGATGTGCAACTGTCTAAGAATCTACGTTTATATCCATTTAGCTGGGCCAGAGACAGTTTCCTATATCTCAGCAAGCAAATATTTTGGTTATGTTTATTGATTCATCTCGTTCGACGGACCATAAATCATTGCGACCCTTCGTTGCCTGCGTTAAGTCATAACATTCAATAAATTCTAATTTACAAGTAAAAATATCATCCGTCGAATATCCGATGCTCCCGTAGCCAGGTCAGTTCGTATAATCGTGATTTCATTGTGTTTCAATTTAGACTTCAATTTCGTTCGCCATTAACCGCGAAATGCCAGTAATAATTAGAAGTCGCGTTCGAACCAACCTCCCGCCCCCCTCCGTCAGATATCTAGGCTGCCCTCTAAGTGTAACACGATCCGCCGACGCTCTCGATATATGGAGCTTTCATCGCGCGCCGGTCGGACGTTTAATTCACCACAATGCTGGCCCCCGGGTCGTGCTCGGCTGTTGCATTCAACGAGAACGAATCGATGCCGCGCTTCGAATCGCGGGCGTACTCTGAATAAGACCCGACCTGAAATGATGAGATGATTAATGGAAAACCCGTCATAAAATTCGCCCGTTCGCGTTCCTCTTCGCCGGCGAGCCTGGCTATCTGTTGGACCTGCTCGAACGAGACCGCCTGGAGCCTCTTTTTTTTTTTTTTCATTTCAGGGGGATTTTGAGGGTACGATCGGGAAAAAATTGGGTAAACTTTGCGACGCCCTCGAACAATCGAAATTAACGATTCTTGGTGGAGGAATACGGTTATCATGTTTGCGATAAGTCTCATTGGATTTGGATAGTGAACGAGTGTTGTACTGTCTTTTTCGTTGTTGGCAGGACTGAAATTAGGTTTTCCTGTCCAATCATCCGTCGACCCTGTAACGGTTAATATTACCTGTTAAAATGTCGTTTATTACTCTACGACGTACAGTTGCATGACAGTAGAGGAGTATACTTTCGGTTTTGTTAACGACTAGCCTTTATTCATGAATATTCATTCTTATCGATGAAAATTTGTTTCGAATCAGCGAGATAATTATTGGGATGAAGAGCAACACGGAAATGGGATACTTTAATTGGACGTGTACGATCTTCGTATTTATCGCGCCCGTCACGTAACTTGCTTCGAATTGGACAGGGTGGGGGGTAAGTTTCCGCCTGCAAATTAGGAACGGTAATGGAACTAAGCAGTTCCAGCTGGGAAGTAGGTGCGGCGAACAGACTAGTTTCGCGTTAGTTCGGAGACAATACCCGACAAATCCCCTTTTGCGGACTTCTCTCCTCCCCTCTCCTTCGGTTAAAACAATGCGCGATTCTTCCGTGAAATCACCCGCCCGAGACACGGTATAAACAATGCTCCGACTATTGCGCGACCGTGTGCCCCGAGAAAATCAACGATGTATAGTTCCGATATTCTTTTTACCTAGCAGTTCATTGTCCCCTAAAAACGTGGAAGAGGCGGGATAGTTTAGCTCGAAAGTTTCCAGGGAAGTCTCCCGTTGAATCCGCTATCGACAATAATTTCTTGTTAGAACAGTTTTGAAGAGGTGAGAGCGTCTTTCGTTGAAATTCGTAGGAATACAAATTTCAATGACACTGTAGTTTTTTTTAAAGGGGGACATTCAGGTGAAAATCAACTACCAGTAACTTCCCAGATGAAACTTTGAAAATACGTATTTTTCTGTTCCTTTTTCTTTTACGCTCAATTCAGTTGTATGGGAATTAATTTCGTAATAAAAAATTATCGCTGTTTAAAATGCATACCTTTATTTCTTCATTGTCACATACGAAAACTAAAAAATGTTCAGGGTGCACATTTCATTTTTGTCCGAGTTATTTTAAGTTTAAGACGCCTTTAGATACTGTAGCTTTTCAATATATACGAATCGAATAAAATTGTGCTCAACTCTGGTGGAAACTATGTATATATGCCCATGAAATATGATAGAAATCACAAATTGTAGACAGCCACTTCACCGTTCCGAAACGTTTCCAAACTTTCCGGACGACCTAATACTTGACATTTTAACGATGCCGCGGCGTACGTTCACACAGCTAATCGGAAAGTAAGGGGAAGGGACAATTTAGCATCGGGCCCGGATATCCAACCGAGTAACTCGCTGTCAAGACGATTAAAACACCACTACGGGGCTATCGTTCCGCGCAGAGATCCCAGACTACCGAGTCACTCTCACCCCCCTCTCGACTCGTTTAATTACCAAATGCAGTCGTCGTCTGTGATCCGAATACGGAACGGCTTTGTACCCCCTCGGTGTATCCGTTTTTAGGGGAGGATTTGCTCGGGAGCCACGTGGATTAATCGAGCCAAAGGGGGAACGGTGCAGGGCGTTATCAGTGCGTCCTGCAGATAATGCGTGTCGGGATGCGACCGCAGATACACGCACACATACACGCATACACACGTGGATGGAGACAGAGATGTACAGAGAAGCATAGGAGGGGTGGAACGAGGATGGAATCACACGCGTGTCTGTCCATTCGACCCCACCGTGCGAAATAGCCGAGCGTGTTTGCTCCTCGTAAACCACCCCCGACACGCGTGTGGTCTTCTCCAACCCTCCCATCGTCCTCTCCTTCGCCCCACCCCCCTAACTGCATACCTATGTTGTGTCGCGGCCAGACGTCGTAAACGGCGTTGCATAAATGCTCTCGACTGACTCGTGTTTTCAAGAACATCGTAACCGCGATTAAATCGTCCCGAGACGAAATCGAATCTCCTGGAACGATGTGCAATTGGAGAACTCTAGGGTTGTTTTCTGTCAACTGCGTTTTTTAGGCGGTCAAGACCGGTTTTGGGATTGTCACGCGCCGATCATTTGTTTACAGCGGATATTGCTGGGGAGGATTGGATTTTAGGATACATGGAATTTCGAGGCTGACCCCGTGTGGAGGATGCGTGGATTGCATGCGTGATCGGTTTTTGGGAAAAATGTTTCTAGAACGATGGTGCGTGGACGTATCTAGGATTGGGTTTGTTGATGTAGGTGTGGGATTTGTTTTTTTGAATTTAAATCGGTTGTGTGCTGTTGAAAGATTGTAAACTGATCATTTAATGTTAGATGGATTGATAGTTGGGGATGTGAGATTCATTTTTTTTTTTTTTTGGTTGCATGGACGGGAAGGTGTATTTTGGAGTAATTCTGCCTTTTCATTTTCGGAATGGGAAAAACGCAGCACAAACAACAAAACCGGTTTCCTATCTGTTATGGTGGTGCTGTAAATAAACGGAAATGAAAAAAGGGTAACCTTCCCGTTAGTCATTTTCAAAGTCAACTTAAAATAATTTAATCTAACTGTAATGATTATTTGATTATAATGAATATGAAATTTCAACAATCACGAATTTCTACAAATTTATGTAGTTTTGAGTATCGTAATGAGATGATACGTTCGAAGTGTAATTTGAAAATACGTTTAATTGTCAAGAGACCCCGACGTTAATGTGATATCGAGTAACGCGTTATATTTCGATTCCACCAGCCTCACAACGCCGCGATCTGTGGAATCTCGGGGCATCAGTGATACCCTCGTATTCCCTGGCTGGTATCGCCTGGGGAAATGGTAAGTTCACGCTGTTTTGACGGGGTATAATAATTTCTCTGGGGGCCACGTTTCGCCTAATTCATGCAACGAGTGCAGCGACGCGTGGAAGACGACGAAAAGGCCGCCGATTCTACCATCGATCGGGAGGGTCGACGGTAATCGGCAGAACCCTGAACGCTTTCGATATTCCAAATCCATATTTCATTATAACGTGGAAATTATCCTCACGCTGGTGGTGGGTTCGAGGCTCGGGGAACGATTTCGAAAGTTTTATGAAATCGAGATCCTTCGGAAAGTTCGATCCCCTCGAGGTTTTCGTCCCCGTGGTATTCGTTCACGCCTATAGTTTCATGTTTGCAAAATAATTTTCCAACACAGCTGTTACTGCTTCTTTCCATTGTCATTGTCTTTCGTTTATTGGGGAAAAATAGACAGACACAGTGTCCATTGATTTTTATGGCGGGTAGATGTCCCTAAGTAGATTAGGTCCGCGATGGGCAGACTTTGAAACTATGCTGGGATATAGTACAGTAGACCCTCGATTATTGTCAGGGCACCCAATATCGAAACGCTTTGTTCACCGAACATTCTTCTATGAATTGTTAACGTAAAAACGGAAACTGTCGCTGTTTTGATAAAATTTGTTATTCATACCCGACGATAAAGAAAACACACATTAATTTTGATTCCTCATAATTGCATATTTTTAGCAGTATTTTCGGACGGTACCCAGAAAATTCGTAAGGTACTATAACGGCTAAGATTGCCCACATCTTACGATCGGAATGTTTAGCATTTTGTAATGAGAATGGTATTAATTACTGAGTAAAAGGCGTATAAAAGAAATGGTTACAATCGGAATTATCATGTGAGATTCCAGAAAATTAAAAAAAAAAATAAGTGCCATGTATAAATTGCGGCTTCTGTGCCTAACTTCTGTTACTTTCAATTTCTATCAAGTTTATCCGCTAGTCATCGTGTTATATTATACAATACCTCACAGGTGCACAAGTATGCAATATCATCCAGGAAGAATGATACAAAAACGAAGAGCAAAACAGTCTAATTTTCACCGCGCAAGCTAAGTAGCCCCGTTACACCGCATTAGTAACCCACTACCTCTTTGAGTCCGCAAAAACCAGCCTCGCTTCTCCTGTTTCTTCAGCGTAACCACGATCCTCCAACTCTCGGTAGAGCGATGTTTTTCCCAGAGAGCTAACCCAAAGCCTCATGCTTTCGGCCAGTAGAGTAAGGTCTATTTACGAGTCGAAAATTTACCGACGAAAGAGAATCTCTGTCTCTTTTTCTCCCTCGAGAGAAAAGAAACAGCGCTGGAACTGAGTCGAGTAGTTTCGAGGTTATCTTGATTGGGATATGGTAATGCGCGGGTGGTGGGTAGTTAAGGGGCAATTTCTATGGGTCCTTGAATGCATACCGAGTTTCCGTGTGCGTCGAATTAAACGATAGAGGTGAACGGAGTGGAAAAGAAAGAAATAAGAGAGGCGCGATGAGGAGGAAAAAGAAGGACGATCGTGAACAGCGACAGGAAAACGGAGAGAGAAGAGAAGCAGCTGGGGAGGATCGAAGAGGGAAGAAACACGAACTAGGCGGGTAGCTCGGCATGCTAATATGGGATTTTCCCCGTGCGTACGGTAACCATCCGCTCGGGAGACGTTTATTCGCAGTTTTATTTTCGTTATGTGCGCGGACGGATGTCGATGGATGGCGGAGGAGGAGGAGGCAGACATTGAAGAAAGGAAAAAAAAAACAAGTCGAACACACCTTGGACAATTTCTTCTTTGTGAGTTATCGCGAGCAGCGAGACCGGGGTGATGAACATCGCGTAAACTTGACCGAAACTCGAGGCTGACCTATCGTGACATCCAAGTACAAGGGTCTTCGACTTCCCAGGGACTCGTTCCATCGTGCGTTTTTATCGAACTTCCGAACTGTCCTATTGTTCGGGGATCAAATTTTTCTGCCTCTTTCGACCTGCCGCGTCGTCAAGCGTGTTTTCGGACAATGCTCTCTCTTCTGTTCTTTGACTGGGCTTGCCAGGATCGGGTTAATTTATTCGACGCGTAGATAACAAACGTCGATCAATTTCCAGTCGAACGGCTCCGGCGTCTGCTCGTAGCCACGGAAATAATTCAGCTTTCAATTCGTTCCCGAACACACACTCGGTCTTTTTTTTTTTTTTCAATCGATCGCGAGGAAATTATTTGGGGTTAGAAAGCTTGGAATTCGTATGGCGGGTTGGTTATCACGCGAAATAAGGGAATTCGATTATTTTTATCGATGCTTTCAAATCATACAGATTTATTCGCCGTACATTATGGACATATGTGTATGCATACAGTTTATACTTTAAGGTTACAACTTTTGAGAAATGCTATGATAAATGATAGATGCACATTCCAAAGATACAATGAACATTATTGTAAATAAACACTCACTCGGAAATTCCCTAACAAAAAGTTGGATAAACTACCAATTGATTGTCATTAATATTCACATATATATTTTAAATAGATGCAGCTGAAAAAGAAAATTATTTTTTTCCGGTCCTAATACTTTGTCCCTGAAAAGGTTAAGGTCACATTCAGGGGTAGCTGTAGCTCGAGTTTTATGAGTTGTTCGATTAGTTCTATTCTTAGAGTGTCGTATAGAGGACATTACCAGATAATATGGTAAATGTCTTGATAGCTGTGGGAACATACGCATTTTGGGTCGTTTATTATGGAGACTCGGGCGATAGACGCAGCTAGGTTGTAGTGATCAGCTCTGTACCAGTTAACTGTGACTATTAATTCACGCGAGAGCTTTTGATTGTCAAACCAGGGTTTCGAACTTTCACTGGAAGTTTTGAAAAAAAAAAAAAAATGTTCTAAAAGGAATTCGATTATCGCTCGAATAGCTTAATCATCGATTGCTTTTTCCTTCAATTACGGAGACTGGTTTCCGTTGCGGGAGAGCTATTGGGAACGTTACATGGTCGGGGATGAATGGTAACGAAGGCACTTTGTTCGCCCGGTTGCTATGTGTGCTACTCGTCAAAGGGAACGGCTCCTACAGATCCGACGATGGTTCTCTCGTATTCCCATTAATATTCCAGGCTTTCTGTCTTCTTTTTTTTTTTTTGTCAGCAAAGGCGTTAGGGAATGATTACAGGGAGACGATGGCCTCCTCGGTTCGCGTCCCGTATGTGGGCCAGTGGAATGGCGCCCTGTTGCTTTTAGTTGATGAACCGTCCCTATTTCCAACGGGTGGGCTGCCTTCTGCCTGAGTTGCTTCTGTCCTGTTGCTCTCTTTCCCGCTGCCTCGCTTGCTGGAGAAAGCTTTGCGATTTTAGTGCTTCCGCGCGTTTTTTGACTTTCTCGTACACGCTCGAAAACTGTTTCTCGTGGAAAGCATCTTTTTTTTCGTTGACGTACCCTTTTCTACAGAGCAATTTTTTACCGTAATAGGAAAATACTCGATATTAGACCTGCGTATTTCTTTTCTTCCACGTTTTACTTAATGAATAAATCCTTTCTCGATACGTGAATACATTTGTGTAGGATGAAAATATGGAAAGCATAGCCCGTACATTAAGAGGGATAAATTATGGAAAAGATTTTTCTCGGATTACTTTCAGAACTTCCGTGCTTCACAACTACTCGTGGCTTTCAACAGAACCTGTTGGTGGAACATTTTTCCTCTACTTTGTTTCTCTTTTATCTTTACCATAGTTTGTGCACAAAAATTAACCTGTAGAGGACGGGAAGCCTATTTTTAGACGCCAGAATGGTCGCTTATTTTTTGTAGTATAACACTATATAACAAATACACGCAGCATTATAAAAATACAATGTTTTGAAACAAAAGAAGGGCTCATAACTTTTGGGGTACATAGTAGTTGCCAAATAATGAAAAAAGTCCTAATAAATACGTGTCGTAAAATTAATATTTTTAAAGTCACAAACAATTCTATATTTCGGTTAAAGCTGCTGACTCTTTGGGAGCTATCGTACTGTACGAAAACAATGAATTACCTTACAATCTCTTCCTTTTCCGATTACAGAAAGAAGGTTTTGCACAATCTTTATTAATTCTTTCATAGTTTTCTTCACTCGGTTTAAAAGTTCTAACTTGAAAATATAAAAAGTGGTAAACTAACCTGTCTGTCCTCTAAGGGTTAATCGAAAAAATGAACCTGAAGTCGCACATGATTTCAAAAATTCTTCCTTATTTTACGCCTTGCGGAAATAAATCGAGGCCCAGTTACTGTCTGTCATAAATCGTCCGCTTAACACAAGCAAATAAGCCGTGGAGGGTGTGCGCGCGCGATGCTTAAGTGAGTCGTTAAGGTGTTCAGCTGCGCGCGCCAGTATTATTCAAGCGCGAGTACCAAGCCAGACCAGCGTGTATTCACGAGTCCGTCTGTTTTCTCTGTTTCAGGTAAGTTTAGCGAGGCAAACGACCATCGTTGTCATCCCCTTCCCTACAGCGAAGTTCCGTTATCGTAAGTAATGTCTTCCATTATCAGTGGCGGGCCGCTCGAACGGGGGTTGCGCGAGACGCGTTTCGAAAGCGTCGTACAAGAACCGACGTTCGTTGTTCGTCTACGAAAACTTCTTGCACACGATATTGTGTGCACAGGCCGTTCTACTTAACGCGGTTCGACCAGCAGAATTTCGCGCGTTTTATACGTGTGCTGCTCCGTTTACGTAGAACCACCGCCGTGTATATACTATAGGGGGCAAGCAGCTTTGAATTAACAGCTCAAATTGCGTCCCTGTCGACGATATTTTAATTACCGGCCGGCGCGCAGCCGTCTCCAGGTGAAACAGGGATTTCAGTTAATGAAAACCTCGGGCGTACCCGACGTCGTCAAGAAACGTTAAAACGACCTTTTGATTTCCGCCCTTTTCTACTGTGAACCTTCCTTGTCCATGGTCGAAACGAGGCAGCAAGTCCTTCGAATCTCTCGTAGATTCCCGCGAGCTCGGCAAACCTGTTAATTGGGCATCAAGGGTGTAACGTCTTTGATGTTGCGACCGTCTTTGATTTTTTTTTCTCTTCCTTTTTTTCACCTCTTCGACCCCCTCTTGCACACCGGCAGCGTGTTTAACCTCGTTAGAGCTGAACTTCGGGGTACTTTCGGTTTTTTTCTTCTACCTTCACTGATTCCGCGAGGTTATCGATTGTTGGATGCTTCTTGGACCTTTTGGTGATGGTTTCACCTTTTTCGTATTTTTTTTTTCCTTTTCACACCTATTTTAGGTGTACTTGTGCACGCGGCTAGGAGGATTTACTGTAACTACAGTCGCTGAACTGTGTTCATACGACGACGCGAATATTTCGAGACGTTGGTATGAGTAATTATTTACCCATCCGCCGCCTTTGATGCTACGTATTCCGAGGTTTAATGAAAATAAAGCAATAAAAATAATCTTTACTACGGACCAGTGAGAGATACGGAATTTAAAATATGCCAGGGTACAGGAGAACGAATCTTTATGGGAACTCAATTTCAAGCGATCCTTTTCCATTTTACCTGGTTATTTTCAATGGAAGCGTCGTGAAATGTATTCGAATCGATTCTCGATCGACTGATGGCGGCACGAAGGATTTAGTGATTCAGGGGAACGACTTGTGCCCCTGCCCGTTAGGTACGTTGTGCGTGCGACGATAATGGCTGATGTGGATTGATCGAACCGACCAGTGATTTACCGTTAATGGTCCCGGCACCATGTATCGGGATTTGAAGTTTATGTCCTGATGGATGGTATCAACCCCATGAAATTTGCCGTTTGCTCGACCGAGTTTAATAAGTTTATCGTGAACGAGTTTCACTTTGACATTGTATCTGAATTTTGGACGGAAAACGAAGATGTTCTTAAGCGACTCGCGGTGGTTAACACGGTTGTGGGCGTCACCAGGGGAAGCGTTCACGTGAAATGGCGGTGCATTTTTCGGTTGGACCAATCGAGACATTTTCGCGTGAAATACAGGCGCTACAGAGGCTTTTACCGTCGCGGTACCTAAATGACGGACGAAGTGAACGTTTAAGTCGGTTTCACCGCGACGCGGTGAAATTGTGCATCTTTCTCTCTGCGCTTTCGACGGAAGGAGGACAGTTTCCGGTGAATTTTCGGTGCTCGTCCCTACCATTACATTCCCGCTAAATTGTATTTAACGCGTCGACTGCCGCACGGAATTCGTGAGGTCCGGGTTGCTGTGACTTGATAGACGATCATCTGTGTCAGACCTATAGTTTTTGTTCTTTAATATTGAATGTTGTTTCTTTTTTTACACTTTTTATTACAGTGTGAATAGATGAAGGGTTTCGAATAATGAGTAAAACATAAAAAAAATATTTTCCAATTTTTAATCGATTATACGTGGTAACACCAATTTTTATGATAAATACTTCTTCTTGAATGAGTAGACACTTGGTATAAATATAATGATTTAATCTCATTAACTGTTTAAATGTCAGGATGACGCTGTTCGATACTGTTGCTTTTCATTATGCATTGCTCGAATAAAATTGTGCCCAATTCTAGTTTCATACTAACAATTTATGCAAATTCACAATTTCCGATACCAGTATCTAAAATACTGAAATGGAGCAGAATTTAGAATCTTGTATTAGTAGCTTTACTAAGGTGAAAATAACGTAAATATTATTAAAATAAGGTTTGCTTTCCATTTGAAGTATTCTAACTACTAATTATATATCGACGATCGTGGACGTACATTACGATACAACGAGGGACAAAAGTATTCCTACATTCTTGATTTTATACATAGACGTTCGCGCTGTGATTTGGTTTTTTGTATGTAAAACTAATCGCTGTGTCAATTATAATCGTGTCAATTTACATTCCCGTGACAAAATTTAGAGTCGGCTTGAAGCCGAAGTCGGGGGTCACCGGTCACTGCGAAATGACCGCCGTTAAGCGGTTCTAAACAATAAATCGTGAAACCCTTTTTGCCACGAGCTGTAATCCAACAGTTAGCTTCACATATGTTACCCGCTTACGCGAACATCCCTGTAGAGCTTAAAGCCTGTTTGTGCCACACCGGTACAAGCGGGGAAAGTTGTTTTGCCCATGCACAAAGTACAAATGCCATTTAGCCTATGAATTCCTTTGTCAGACACTGCTTCTGAGCAGTCCACCCCGTTTCTTTTCAGACAATTTAATTCCAAATATCGGTACCCATAATATCGATATTTTATTCCCAATATACATGTGTATCGATACTCTATCAATACGTATCCATACCAAATATCGATATAATTCAAATGTATCGCCATCGCTACACGATACACATTGGAATCTGCAGCAGCGAAAGGGATAATATCAACTGAAACGAATTTGTCAACTCATTACAACAAATCCTATCTACTTATTAAAATTTATCAATTGAATTACTTCAGACGATTTCCCCAAAACCGTCTCTTTTCGACTTTTCCGCAAATTCTCACCCTTCTATATCAGCCGTAAGACCACTACCACCCTGCATGTTGCCCACGGAATCTCTCTCTCTCCACCTTTCTGGTAATAAAAGGGTGGCGTGTAATGATCCTGCAGATCCTGGCCATTGTCGGAGGGGGGTCGGTCAGAAGGAGGGGAATCAATCGGATTCTATTTCCCTCCGTTGTCTTTCGCTGTCGTACGAAATTTCTTGCAGCGTGGAAACAATGGGCCAGGGGGGTGGCAAGGTTCGTCGAGGGGGTAGGTTAATTAACTGGAGGAGAGCTATTAGAGTAATTTATCGGCGTGGTGCGCGGGGTGGCACAGACGCGGAAACCGGGATGACGGGGACTGCTACTTAGTGTGCACGGGGGTCTGAAGCGAAGCAATCCGCAATACCCGGGTGCGCCGGGGGCCGGTAAATCCGCGAACAATGGCCTCGCCACAGCGAAGGAAGAGGGGGGCGACGAGCAAACCGCGCCTCGAGAGAAAAAGAAACCCTGGGATGTGGAGGTAGGTGTTGGGGAGAACACACCGGGGCTCCTGCTGCTGCTGCTGTCCGGATATCCGGGGCCTGGGATGTACAGGGTGTTGAAAAAAATTTGGGACACTTCCACAGGGTGGATTTTACATGCAAAACTAACAAGGGAAGGCACGGAACGGCCCCCCCCCCGATTTTGATGAAACTTCGTATGTTTGTTAAGTAGTAAAAAATAAGGGATACGTATCTTTTTTTTAAACGGGGAAGGGTTAATAACTCGGAAACGAATCCTCGAATGCAATTTCGTCATTCTTGATTTTTGTCTCAGTTTGGTGTGTAGAATCCACCCTGTGAAAATGTTACATTTTTATTAACACCCTCTATGGAAATCAATGTTTGATCTCGCCTCCGGAACTCGTTATTGCACCGGGTAGATTTACCTGGAAGAGAGTATCATCATCGGTTTCTGAAACTCGGAGGTGCGCTTTGTGTTCCAGGGTGGTTTTCTTGTATTCTCTGGAATTGGGGTAGAATGGAAAGGAGGAGGGTCGTGCGCCGGAAACAAAGCCGGCCCCCGGAAATCGAAAGATGAGAAACGTCTGTCGGAGCGATGTTTACTGTGATTGTTTGGGGTCACGTTATGATGATGGAAGATGGTGCGCGAAAATATTCTAGCTGACGACACGCGTCGTGTGTTCCTGTTTTTTTTTTTTTTAATTTCTATTTGTGCATTGTGCATCGAAGTTTGCGGTTGGATTTAGAATCTTGATTTTTAGAAGGCGATTTTGAATCAGTGTGTTTTGTAAATGCACTGTTTGCTGAGTTTTGTTATTATTTTATCTATTATTAATTTTGTGCTTGCTGGTTACAAAATGGTTTTCCATTTATTCATCCATAGTATTTAAAAAAATTAATTCATAAAAATCTGTATCTGTATAAAGATCTACTTAATCACTTTAGAGCGTTCACGTGAATATTTTCTTTCCTTGATTTATGTCGACTAATTCAGACTTGTCGGATAATGTTACAAATTCTGTAAAGTTTGGTATCGCCCTGTACGAAACACGAAATGGTATCAGTGTTTGAAAACTCGCGTCGTCATCTACCGGGGCGCATCGGACCGTTATGAATGTGTTTCGCGTCGAGATTTTACATCGATCGATCTTCCGGTTTATTCAGGTTGCAGCCGGAATTTCATTGCACGTGTTATCCGCCGTTATTTTTGTCGCGATACGAGATTCAAACTCGAACGTACCTCCGTGGCTTTTTACGAGCTGCCGCTGGTAGTGCGTCATTTTTCGTCTTTTTTTTTTGCACGCGAAGCTGGGCGGTTCGAAATGACGTCGTCGCTCGGGTAGACATCGCCTGTCGTCGGTGGGATAAAACGACGTCTAAACCGCGTGCTTGGTAGATAGCTAGGGCGAAGTAGCTTAGACTGGAGCACCGGAACAAGACTTTTCCTCTTGGAACGATGTCAGAGACAAATCGCCGCAGATGCACTGCCCCCGTTCTTTATCGCGTCCTCTTTGTCCGGCCTTGTCCGTGTGGTCACATTAAAGTGTCGTTTCTCAAAGGCCTGCAGAGACAGCTTCGTCGACTGCATCATGAATTTCTACGCATTCGTAACGTAATTCATGAATTTGTACTTATTCGAGTTATACGCTATTCAGGAATACAAGTGGATCCCGTTTATTTGGGCCATCGTTCAATCGAGGTAGCCGTTTATTTGGGACAAAGCGCAATGAACAAAACCTAATCGAATGTGAGGTAAATGTCCCAGTTACTGTCGGTGTCCCTAGTAATGGCACTTTTATATGTATATCTATTGTACAAAATGAATGGCTATTATTAATTACTTGAATTTTTGAGGTGACAGTTACAGGGACACTGGGATTGCTCGCAGATTTTAATTAATTATCAATTAATCTTCAAATTTAATATATAGAACTATTTTGTTTAACGAAAGAAATCTTAAATAATATTGTGTTCCAAACTGAAACAATATTTAGATTAAACAACACGTAAAAGATTGATTCTTCCGTTGTTAGTATATAAAAAAAAATCCACATGTCCTCGCCAGATCGAAGTAATCGCAGTGTCTCATGTACTCGTGTCACGTGAGATGGACGTATCCCGGTTTTCATAGACTACAGGAAGCCACACGTAACTTTACGAGTTCAGGATTCGATTTTTCGATCTCTGGGGGGTTGTTACGCGTGCGATACGAGCCGCTGCGGGATTATTTTACCGCAGCCCTCAAAAGGGGGATTTCGTAGGGGCCAGGGCGCCCTGTAAAATCCCTTGCATTCTTGTCTTTCACGTTCACCTTGTGCGCACGTGGCTCGTGGCGCACTGTTGTCGACGATGCTTAGCTAGCCTACGAAGGGAAAGCTCACTTGTGTACATGATTCTCTCCCCGCGATGTTAACGCGTCGACCCGTTATAATCTTTCGTGTAATCTGGAACTCGCACGAACCACACTTCGTTCTTTTCAGCCTTGAAATATTATTCCTATAGTAGCTTTTCTTCACTGGTTCGTCATCAGGATATTCTAATTCGACTGTTGCAACATCGTCTTTCGAAATCTTGAGGAAGAAATATTAAATTTGACAACATATAGTGAACTACAGTGACTATACTACATAATTTGTTCACATAATGCTATCATTTCTATTTAATAAAATTATTAACTAAAATGCGATTTTTATTTCGAAATTAAGAACAATTTATCTCAGAAGGATGATAAAAGTAATGATAAGAAGAATATGTCAATGGAAATTCTATAAAAATTGTTATTTCAGAAGTGTATGAACAAATGTGCGAATCACTGTATCTAATTGTTACAGACTTGGTATGATGTAGAATTTCAAGATTTCTTTAAATAAACCAGAAACATTATTGATTTATATTATAGCTAGAATTATACATAAATGTTACTTTTAAAAGTTAATATCGAGGATATTAGGGGTTCAGTGAGTGTTTCTGGAAACGATTTTTTATATGGAAACCAGTTCGAATGTATTGAAAGATCCCTTATAATTATTGTATATAATATTATACAATTTTGTAATACACCCTAAAGATTAGTGAACACACTATAAAGTTCTCTAAGTCTAATTGCTCGTAACTTGATGAATAAGTCAGCTGTCCGATCTTGACGTTTTTAAGTGTTACCTGTGACAGCCAATCGATTTTCCGAGCACAAAGCTGGCTGATCGGTCTTCGCGGTTCGTTTGATGTTCCGTGGTTAAGCGAGTTAATGGCTTTGGGATTCACCGATCCATTTTTTCGTTTATTCGATGGTCATTTAAATTGTGTATCCACCATCCGCGAATGAGGGAACGGTATACACATATATATGTATACTCGTGTATGTGGACAGGGATCTGTAAGAGAAATGTTTCCGATTGTTTCATTCTCGTCCGATGGAGTCTGAGAAATTCGAAACTGTTTGGAACAGGGAAAGTTTTCTGATCGAATAAACATAAATCCAGGTTTCCGTACAGTTACCGTGAAAATATTTGAAACGCAAGGGAACGCGTTGAGTATAACTTCTATGAAATTGCGATGCGTTTGTATCAGTTATCAATTGTATACAGCCAGCCTAGGTATCTTTCTTCGAGAAAATTCTGTTTCTTCGTTTGTTTACCTGAAATTTCTTAAATTTAATTCTATGATCAGTCACTATTTTCTATCTTGGTCCTATGGATATTATTGTGGTAAAAATCTTCCAATCAACATGTAAAAAGAACCCTTATCAGTTTTTGTCTTTTTTTTCGGGAGAATAATAAAATACTCTGGCATGTTTAAGAATCTTACAAATCTATCAACTTTCTTTTCGGAATAAATCAGGAATAAAGGACATAGGTTGTCTATAATATTACAGGTTCCACTATGTTTTCAGTCTTACCTCTGACTACTAGAATCTAATGCTAGAATTTAATGTTGAAAATATATAAATTCAGCAAATCTATACCTCTTGTTCCGTCTCTTCTGTTCGATGGATGCAACAGGACCGCCTACATTAGCGATCCCCTAATTCATTTCAGCAGCGTATACACTGTGAAATAATTCCCCTAAAAAAAAAAAAAAAAAAAAAAAAAAAAAAAAAAAATAAATAACGATCTTACAGCCACGCACAATAAATTCCCCACAACTGAATTTCCACCAGAATTTCCAGTCCGTGCTTCAACTATTTCCAGCATCGAATGCTCGGAAAATCGTGTCCCGGTCGGAAAACAGAAACGTTTCACATTACTCAGTAAATCTCCGTAATAACGCAAGCTTTCGATTCCGTAGTGCGCATTCCACCGACCGCAATTTCTTCCGTTTCGTGGTGATGCTTTGATAATTTCGCGTCGGTTGCACACGCGAGTCAGCCGACAGTCGTTTCATTGTCTTCCAAACCCGATCGTTCATCCGTACGGTTTTGCTCGACCGGGCTCCAGTTGAAAGTAGCGATTCCGGGTATTTACATTCATAATATTGCTCACACGTGTGTGGTGTGTGTGTTCTTCTGTCTGCCGTGTGTAGACGTAGATCCCGCATCGTCGAAGAGACGAGAGAAACGCACACGGGGAAATAGGACGAGGGGAAGGGGAGGGATAGGCGGCCGTCAAGCAAACAGGTATGCTTCAGAATCAATATTTGCTCGATACACGTCGGTGTGCTCTGCTCTGAATGCATCCACCGTCGGTCTCGCCGTGCACGAGCACACGTCGCCTCTTACTTTCTGTCCGCCTCGAATCACGCCACTTTTACGCGACACGACACAGCCAGCGGGTTTTGCGAACGGCCCTCCTACGACTCAACGTGGCATCGAACCCCCCGCGCCTGGTGTTTCCTCCTTACGAAAAGTCGAATTTCGATCGCGTTCGATCATCCCCGGACGATATGCTTCGACGGAACAGCCGCTTCTCCCCCGTTTATTCAAAGTCAGTGGATCCTTTTCTTCTCGTAAGTCTTGTGTCCATGATGGAGACGCACGCAAACGAATCGAATTATTTCTCCGTTTCGTTGTTTTGGTCACAATACTGTAGGGATTGCATAGGAGTGTGGATAATAAGACGATTGACACAGAACAAATAATAATGTAAACTGTGTTCAATATGAAACTGTAATAAAAGGCTAAATCTAAGCCAACTTAAGTGACTAAATTAATAGCATACGATGAACGACTAATGCATATCAACAGACTGACCCAAACTCTGCCCTCTTTTAAACATTGACACCTACAACACACATCAAACCTTGCATCCCCTTGCTCTCGAAATGCGTAGCCATTTCTAGAAATTCCAATCACTCAATACAGTAAATCATCGATGAGTGTCCAAAGGCTCCTCGGCACTGAACGTGAAATATTTCCTAAACTAATGAAAACAATTCTATCACTTTGCTAAACTTCATTAAAAAACTAGCGTTACATATGGGGGCCTTTCCTTGTCAGTGCCGAGGAGCCTTCTAACACTCATCGAGGATTTACTACACGCATACCCTAACCCCCAACCTATACAGTAATGTCTCCACAAGTGCGACGAACTCGGGTCTACTTCGGTGCATTCGTGACAAAGTGGAAAGGTTTTCATCCCCTCATAAATTTGTTTTTTGCACGAAGTTCAACCTTTCCTTAGCTTCTGTTTACTCTGTTTTAATTAGTTCCAGAGAGAAACCTCTCAGTGGTGGGAATAACGCCGTTGCTTGTCTTGCATTCATTTAAGAATCACTGTACTACATTCGTTCACATATCACAATACAGTTCCTAATGTTTCTCTGAAACTGTTGATAGAGCAGCCAAGATTAACACGGTCCTCTCCACCGGCTTATTTTCCGCGTCACCTTGACTTGGCCATGTTCTCCACGTCCTCTCTTAATAAATTCTCTCGTCTCGGATCTGTGTACCAACGATCCACATGCTTCCCCCCCCCCCCCTGCGATATTAAGCACGAGACCAGAGGGGGAATGTCGTTAAGCCGCCGTTCGAATAAATTGCGTTCACACCCGGGATTCTGCTCCACGGTTCCTCCTTGCTCCTTTCGCTGGTTCCTGCACCGGCGGCGGGTTCAAAGTCGTTAAAAGTTTTTTCGGACTTAAATTGGCCTCGAATTGACAATAGCGTTTCCGGGGGATTGCTTTCCCTCTCGCTCTTTCTCGCTGAATGACGCCAGGTTTCTCTGTCCGTGATAACGAGAACAAGGAAGCAACGGTTTACATTGATTTTCCGGGCGTAAACGGACTTCGCAGGTATGAGGGATTACTTGGGTAATGGTTCTTCTATTATTCTATCAAGAGCACGGATCTCTCGCTGCTACGTTTTCGGGATTGATTTCCAGTGAATCCTGTCGAGTACGTTTCGGTTGGTTGCGACGTCTTCAATGTGTGGAAGAAAGTTTGGAGTAATATGGTTGTAAAATTAATACTGAAAATGAAACTTTGGACAAAATTAATTTAACTTGGATTAACGAAATTCAGTAAGGTTAAAGAACAAGTCGTCGCTCTAGTTCTTAAGTGCTCTATATCCAGTAGTTTCTTAACTAAGAAAACTGAGTTTAAAATTTATGAAGTTCAGTATTACAGAAGCAGGAAAGTAGTGAAATAATGAAACACGCTATAATATTACCTACTGAATAAGTAGCTATTTATTACAATATTTAAAAAAATTATATCTTGTTATTAACACAAATTTTTAATTGTTGTTGGTAGTTGAAGATACAACCATTATGAAAAAAAAACTTTCAAAGTTTCAGAGTTAGGACTTAAAAGAATATTTGCTGTTTTCTAGGTTGAATTTTCTTTATATTATGGTAAATTTATATTCTCTGGATCAATGAAGCGGACGTAGATCGATTAACTAAATTTGTTTGAAAATGGAATTAGAATAGTTACGAACTGGGGCAACGGAGTATTGAGACAAATCTCCGTCCGTGTAGTTTTATTCAATCAAGAATACGGATCTCCCACTGCAACGTTTTTAGAATTGATTTCCAGCGAAATTTGTCGAGTACATTTTGGTTAATTGTGTCCTGATTACTTGTTCCTTGAATAGAACAGTTCAACGAAATTCTATAATACCAACTCAACTTGTCATCGACGCATTGTCTGCCGTGTTCTTAACGAGTGGATGACAATTTTGAGTAACATGCTTACAAAACTAATTCTGAAGGTGAACTATTGAACAAAATTAATTTGTCCAGGATTCACGAAATTCAATAAGATTAAAAAACATTACGACGAATCTCCATTCGTGTACTTCCCATTTTGTTAAAATAGAAGCATCCGGTTTTCTGCAGTATTTTTATTCAATTCAGAACGTCGTTAAGAAACGAGACACGAATATATATTTTTACATTGTTTTCGTGCTCCTCCTCGTTTCACCAGTGAAATGGCTGCCACGTGTTACGGAATAGCCTGGCGGTTTATAAATGAAAGCACAACCTGCAGTTGTAAATCAAGCGTGAAGCGGGGCTCCAGAACTTCCAGAGTGAAGTCGACAATATTTTTTTCTTTTTTCACTCCTGGAAAAGGGTAAACACGGGAGGGAGGGGGTAGAGGTTCGCCGGCTTAGGCGAATTAACGCGGTCACGGATCAGTTTAATTGCGCACCTGGAGTTTCGAGGGGCCGGTACGGCGGCGTGCACACGCGTGGTCGGAAATTGCTGTTGGCGGCTGGGAATGCCTAAATGTCGATAATCACTTGAACGACAATATTCCAGGCTCTACGCCGTTGCGTATTATTTGCTCGCGTGTACTAAATGCTCCCACACCCTCCCTGCCCTTTTCCCAGCCGCCAGCGTGCTGCTGCTACAAAGCATTAATATTCGAACCTGTGCACACGGTTACGCGTTGGCCGTTTATGAACGTTATTAGATTGAGAGCCTCGCGGCGACCAGTATTGCGGGGTTTCCTTATCTGCCACTCTTCCGGTCAGATTCAGCCAGGCTCCTCCACAGGGTGGTGTACGTAGTTTGTGATCTAATTCCACTATGCTCGTCTGTTCAAACTATGGACGTTGTAACTCCGGTGCTTTACAATGCGTGTAGAATTCTGAGTAGACGTTTGCTTCTTGTTCTGGTATTCTTTACCTTCATTGATTTCTGAGGTATCAAGAGTTCAAGTAGTCAATTTTTGAAGCAAGCTTTCCGGTTTCTCAGGCCAGGAAATCAGAGCAACAGCAACTGGGAGAAAGATAGAGAACGCAGTTTTTCTTTCCAACGTAAAAACTTCCTACTTTTTCATTCTTTCTTTCTAACGTAAAAATTTCCTACTTTTTCATTCACCGCATTTTTTTCCTGCGCACAGGGGACAAGACTCGTAGTGGATGAATAATAAGAACAGTCAAAAACAGCAGAGGAAAATACTTCATTTCACTTGCCAAGAAAGAACGCGTTCCCCGGTTTTTATGGTCTATTCAGCGTGCTTTGTGAAAACCATTCGGAACTTCAGAGTCGAGAGTTCAGTGTGTAAAAATACTAGCAGGAGTTAGACCACCTTTCACAGCTAATTCATTAATTGTTTAAATTTTTATTATTGAAATATTTTCTTTCGTATTTATTGGCTGTAATAAGAGAAGAGATTCGAAACATACATAAAACATTATCAAAATGCTAATAAAAATATTAAAGAACGTAGAGAAAATTTGTCACCGAAAAATCGTGTTTGTATTTAAGTAAATTCTGTCGATTATTAGTTATTAACTATTAATATTCTTTTTATTTAACATTACTACTGATTTTCCAAGCAAGATCACGGTACGATATATCAATGTCAAAACCAGAACCACCGAAACAGTAGCAAATTTAACTCGAGGAACAAGAAACTTGGTGATATCTCCTTCAAATCGACTGCAAAAGATATGGCCCTCGTGTTTTCTGTACCATTCCGTATGGAATTCGATTGAAGTACTGACCCAGGGAGAATTAGAGTGGAGCGAAGATCCAGAAAGACATATATATATATATATATATATATATATATATATATATATACACATCGTTATATCCAGGGCGTTTATTGATCTCGACATACACGATAAAGTAGTAAACGAGACCCGTAAGCTAAAAGCACCAGCTGCTCGCCTCGCATTTCACGAGGACACGCTGAGATCTTTACTGTCGAACATGTACGGAACGACATTCGGTATTAAAATTTCGTACACGCTGTTCGAGGAGTAAAATGGCTGTACAGGAACAGCTTCATCACCTTATACCAGGTCGATTCCAGATTAACCCTTGCGTTCTTATGGCTGGGTCACTGAAGCCTCGTCGTTAAACGCAGTCGCCGAACATTTTATGCAGGATAAAGCGAATATCCTTTGTAGGTACGTGTCTGTGAGCCCTTGTTGTGGATCATGATTGACCCAGCCGTCCTTTCTGACGGTCCATCCTTCAAGGGTTAAAATCGTTCATCTTCTCGAGATCAGATTATTCGTATGACAATATCGCAAAAAAAATTCTAATGCATTGAATATTGAAAAAATTGATCTTCTTAAAGCTCCCCTTAATGCTTCAATTTACGTAACAAAGTTTTGATCGAACAGCTAGCAGTAGAATAATCTAAGCTGACCAAGTTTCGTGGTCCACCCTGTACACTCCGAGGGTTAAATATCCTGTTCGAGCATTTTCGTATCTTTCACTCGCGCAAGTGAACTGCTAAATTGAAACTTTTCCACGTCCAGTACCATCAAAAACTAACATTAGTTTCCCACCAATCCGTTGTTTTTCCCTTTGTCCACTCCACGGTTCGTCGGTTGTCCGTGGTTCTTCGCGCTTCTCGGAACGAGTCACGCGTCGATGGCAGGCGTGCGTGCAACGAGAGTGTAAAAGAGAGAGGGAGATAGAGGAGTTCAGATGGTATTTTTAATGAGAATCGCGAGGATGTGCTCGCAGTAGCTTCGGTCAGGTGACGTCTGCCGACGAAAGATGGAAGAGCGAAGGGGGGGAATCCTTCACTCGAGGAGCGAACACTCGAGCCCCGGCTATACGGTTAATTATTTACTGGAGTGCCGAGGGTGAGTTCCCTTTACGGTGTGTTTGAGCTCGCGCCGGAGCAACCGGCGTGTGCGTGCATCGACTTCTCCACGACGACTCCGCGACTAGTCTCGCGGTCTCCAACTTTCCCGAATAAACACGGAGATCGCGAGCTACGTCGTTTACGTGGCCTGTTAAATGTTCCTTGGCCCCCACACCCCTAGAACGAAGTCCGAAATCTACTTTCTGTAAGCGGTAGAGCCCAGCGACCATCCTTATTTGTTTACCTTGTATGAATTCGGAGAGGAAGTATCGTTGGCCCGATTAACTTACAGGGGAAGGACAGCAAATGTTCGACTTCGATTTTAACTGGGTTTTGTGAGATGATAGTATACAGGTTTCTAGTGAAATGTAAGTAATTTTAATTGTTTACATTTTTTAAATTATCCAGTGTCTGCAACTAGTATTTCACACATATTATTAGGAATCTGTATACTGTCATTTTACAAAACCCAGATAAAATTAAAATCGGACAGTTGGGGTCCTTCACTTGACAGTGGTAAGGGCAGTCACCTGAATAGTGAAAGAACCAGGTTCTATTTCCGGGCTGGTACCCCATTAGCTAATCCTTTTTTCCTTACATTTCGTAACCGCAGCTTTACGACTCAGCGAACGGCCGAGGTCAGCGACGAATTGCGAGATTAAAGGGTTGTCTCGCGGGGGAACGATCAAAACAAAAGCGTCGCGAGAGAGAAAAAGGCGAAATTGAACTTGCTCCTTAAGACGATTGCTGGGGCACGGAAAATGAGAGCTCCCGGTAGAACGGACTCGGATAAGAAGTCTGGGATTTAGTCTCGCTAAGCTCTCCCCCTCGGTGTACTTCTGGAACGGTTCGGAAGTTCTTGTCGTTTAGGGTACAAACGAATTTATTGTTTAAATCCCCTGAATCTTCGAACACGCGAATCTACAATGCGCAGGGAAACCATTTTGAACGACAGTGTTTTTGGTAGATTGCTGACTGAAAGTTTGGAATCCCTTGCTGACTGTTACCGACGTTGTGTATGTTTTCCTGACTCAAAGATAATACTGTTAAATGTTTTTACTGAAACTTCTATACTAGACTGTTACAAGAAAGCAATTACATTGCTCAAAACAATTAGAGATCGTATATAACAGTCTTTGTGTTCGTCAATATAACGTGTAGAAATTCTTGGAAAGTTTTTCTTTTATTATAAGAAAGACACAGAGACTCACACATTTGTTCACATACTTTTGAAATAAAAATTAGGTGTCAAAACTTGTATGTAATTTTCATTTAGATATTTTGCTTATCCTCATTTTTATCGTTCTTTTGTGATAAATTTTTCCTACTTTTGAAATAATATTCGCATTTTGGTAAATAATTTGGTAAAATAGAAGTGATTTCGTGAACAACCTTGTGAGTTCTGTAGGTTCTAGTAAACATGTCAATTTCTGAAATTTGTAGCATTTGTTCAGTTTGCTTCGCGCAACAAAATCCTCCACAGTACCGATCCTCTAATTGCTTTCAGCATTGCATAAGGATATTTAATGGTTATTTACAAGTATATGTGAATTTCGCTCCAGACTAGCGTAATTTGTCGTTGGAGTTTTGTACAGTAAATCTATAGTTGACTATCGCTTATCTCTTAACATCTCGTTAACCCTCCACCGGGCGCAATATGTTCTGTAACATCAATGGGCGCAACGTGCCCTCGAGGCACAATTCATAGTAAGGGGTTTATTTTCTCTCTTCGCGAGCTAATATTCTTATTCCTTTTGTAATAATTTATTTCAACGATATAACTACTTTATTGGTAGTATTACTGGTATTGCATTATTATGTTAAAAATCAAAATACATACTAAAAACAATTAATAATTGGATTGATCATTATTAGACTGCGAAAATTTATGCAAATTCAAAATTTCAGACACTGATATCTAAATATTAAAATAGAGCAGAATTTAGAATTCTCTGCTGGAGGCTTAATTACGTCAATAGTAAAACACAATAGTATTAAACTGTATTAAAACCTTCATTTTATTGCATTTTCCAAGTAGAAAATACAAAAATGCATATACATCCACAGTCTAGTAATTATTAACTGTGGTCACGTGGTTGTGTCTGTAGGGCAAATTACTGTCTCCTTTTTAACCCGTTTTAAACCCTTTTCTGGGAAGGTTAATAGTATCTGGAAACGAAGATTTCAAATTACTTCGTGTCAGGGGTTTTCTAAATTTTTAATTTAATATTATTATCCTAAAACCCCCATCACGTGTCAGCCAGTTAGTTCCACCTGAATTTTCCCAAGCACGTCATCTTTCTGACCCTATACGCATCTAATAAACAAAACCACGTGAGACAAATATTTTCCAGTTAAGGTCAAGATCTTCCAGTGAACGTTGTTCCCCACGGTGTCTCTTTTGGCTGATATCCAAAAAAGGGGAGGAAAAACAAAATCAGCGTAGTGCATTCGAAACAAGGGGGCGTAGCGGGGTTGGGCCGGTGTGTAGAGACAGAAGGGGCCGGTTTGTGTTCCGCCCAGCATCCACCGCGGGAACATATGCATAACTATCGTGCGTCGGTTCCCCGCCTCGGTATCGACGACACACGCATTCCTGAATTATGCATACCCCGTGAACCGAGCCTGATGTTTGCACACCGGCGAACGTAGCCGCATACACACACGTATACACACAGGCCCCCCAGTGTATACCGCGAGCCTAGTCTGGGTAGGCGATCGCGTCAAACCGCCACGGTTCCATTACGAACGCTGTTTAAGACGACTCGCGTAACACGAGCCATTCGAGGTTCTCCGGATTCTCTCTCTCTCTCTCTTCGCCAACATCGTGGAATTATGTATGCGCCCCGCCCTATCCCCTTCCACCCCCGTTTGCGCGTATATACAGGGTGGTTCACCTAACTTTATCACCGGGAATATCTCGCAATTTTTGATAATATAAATGTTTCAGAGACAAATTGAATGGTTTCGAGGAAGGCATAATTTGACCTTATTACATTTTTTAATATTATCAAAAACAAACGAAATATTCCCGTTGATACAGTTAGATGGACCACCCTGTATACAGAGAGCAGAGTGAAAACTATATACCGGGTCCGCGGCGACAACGACGGTATTATCCCGTTAAACGCTCTCGCGTCGAGATTTTCTCTAGGAATATTCCGATCTCTTTTTTTTTTTCGTCTCTCTCTCTGTGCTCGTCGGTCGTTGGCGGTGTGTGTGTGTTCCTTTTTCTTCTTTCAATAAACTGCGAGCAGAATACACCGTACAGTACGCGCGAACCCGACACGACTCTCTCTATCCCTCGTTTTTCTTCGCGCAGCGTTGAAAAGCCGGTGTCCCGATGCATCTAATTTATTCGTTTTCATAAGCGTCGGTCGCGTTCTTAAAATAGGTGTCAAAGAGATACCCGTGATAAATATCTTATGAATATGTTAATTCGGCCGCCCCCCCCCCTCACCAAGCGAAAAATGAGGAAACTCCTTTGCACCGTAATCTCCTTTACAAAAGGACCAGCATGGGGCCGAGCTCACTTCCTTAAGCATATGATTTATATTCTTCGTCGACGAGCGAGATGAAGGAGTCCCGCTTCGCCACCATTTACTCGCACGCTACGTACCAGCGTTTTTCATTTTCTTTTATCGTTTATGAAACACGCCGTCCCCGTAGAGATGTATTAGGTGTCGGGCAGAGTCTTCTCGTGATGCCTTGTGGTTTTCGACGGATACCTTTTCAGCGGAGACAAGACCCAACCCCATCCACCCATCTTCTGTGTAAGAGCCCGCGAGAACGTTCTAAGAGACGGTAAAACGGCTTTCGGTATTAAAAGATCATTTGGTTTAGGATATGTTAATGGGGGATTCGACTTGATAGGTATTGGATCGGAGCACGTGGAGCTGCTGCGACGAATGTGGAACGTTCCAGCTGAAGCATTTTTATGGTTAACCAGTTTTACTGAAGTACCGTTGAACCTTCTGTATCTGAATTAATGGGGAGATGTACGTGTTCGGATAAAGAAATTTTTGGATAATAGAGGAATCACTTGTCTGATACTAAACATCATTTATTTGCGTCGTAGCGATGTACCCTTTTCTATGGCAGGTTACCTACACGTTCACGTTCATGGTTTTTATGTTATGAAAAACAGGCTTATTTCTGTTTAAAATCTTATAAAACATTAGAAACAAATTAACAACGTGGAGATACATTTCATGGAAAAATCAAGTCAAGCGCCCAGAAAAAATTACACGTAAATTACGCGTAAAGAAATTACACCCTGTCCTTTGATTCAGGCGAAGTTCTACATCGTTCTTCCTTAACAGGCAAAAACGCTGCGTCAATTAATTAGTGGACTTTCGCTTCGTCCTTTAGTCTTCGTATCTGTTTTCTTTCTTTTTGGAAGAGTCTTCTCGCACGCTTGTACGCTACACTGTTCGTCAAACTTTTTACGACCGTTTCGAGGACACCGAGATTTATTAAATCCGGGTAGTTTCGAACTGCGGGTGTCATCTTTTACGCTGGAAGTTGCGACTATCTACGCTGTCGTTCGAGACACGCCGCTTCTCTAACGGCCGATGGAACTTTCGTCGACGTAGGAGGGGGCTCCGCAATATTTAAATACGCCCAGTAATTTTGCAATCTTTGCTCTGGAATTTCCGTCACGTCTCGCCCGGAAAGTAATTTTTCTCCGGCGTCTCTTTCTCTCTCGCTCACTCCGTCGCCTTTCGTCCCTCGTTCGCGTCACCTCGGGAGCTTTCTCGCGCGAGCAAAGTATCCAGAAGAATGAGAAGGGAGTGTCTTGCGCTGATAAACAGAAATCCTGGTTCGAGGACATTGTAATAAAAGCAATCCTATTATCCTAATATGATAAGGTTTAATGGAGTTTCGGTGGTAGCCCGAGCTCCCTTTCTCTTCTGCCCCTGCTGGAAAGGTAATCGCGATTTCCTGACACGATTTCATCCCTTGTACGTATCTCGCGCGGCGGATAAAGTCTTCGACGCTTTAGAATGAAAGGTTCATCGATTTTCAGAAAGACTGTGGTTCGCGTAGAGTTGTCAGGGCATTGTGAGCTAAGTTCTGGGGGAAGTGCTTCAGCACTTTACTGCCGCGATAAATTATATAGGATGTTGAAAGAAACAAGAGTTCAGAACTTTAAGGGTAGATAGTGCTCGAGAAATAGAGAAACAGAGTGCTAATAAACACATGGGTCGAACAATTGATAATTTTTCAGAGTGATAAACATTTTTTCGTTTCGGTTAACACGTTGAATGCCACAGTGAAAAAGGGCCCCCGTATCTATCCTGAAAGTTCTGAGCTCCGTTTTATTCCTAAACTTGCAGGTGCTTCAAGCGCTGTACGATCATCGCGCAAGCTTTGAAACAGGCTTGTTTTGCGAATTTATCTTCAATCGAGCCCTACGAATGGCGAGTCGCGTATTGAACACCCGAACAGAGTCCTATTACATCCGTTTTTTCCCTCCCTCTCCTGGTGGGATCGCTTCTACAGGAAGGGAAGATTAATTTCTCGCGGTAAGAGAGCAGCCCTGAATTCTCGGCCGGTTGCGAGAAGGGCGGGAACAATTGCCTCGGCAAAAGCCGAGAGATTCAATTACATCGAAAACGCGGGGCAAAAGGGCCGCCAGCAGCGCCGCGTGAAGCCAGATTAATTCGTCCTCCCGTCGTGATGGTTCCACGGAGAGAAAAGCGCGCTTCCTTCCCCCCCTCTTCTTTTTTCTCTCTCCCTTTCTCGTTCTCGTTTTCTCTTTCTGGTCTCGTTTTCGATGGAATAGTTAACGGAGGTTTTCATCCGACCGAGAAGAACCGTGTGCGCGTACTGTTTGCCTCGCCAAATTAACCGTCGTCGCGTCTGCAATATTTTTCGTCGCGATTTCTTGCTGTGTCTGTAACGAAGCCCAGCAAGATACCTCCTTTGAACTCGACCGTCAGGGTTGAAACGCTTTTTCTTTTATTAACACGTTCTGTGTTTCGTGGGTGTTTCACGATGAACCGGGCGTCTCGGGACTTGAGCCAGGATGAGAATGATGATGCAAGAGATTTATGAGTGAACTCTTGGAACAGTAAGTTTCAATAATCAATACTGATTACTTGAAATTTTTAACAAATAAAAAGAAATCTTATATTTTTTGACAACTGTGCGATATGTAAATGGAATTGCATAGAAGTTCTGACACTTAATTTTTATTACAAAACTATGTGAACAAACGCGTGAGTCACTGTAAGTCACAATCGTTCAATGTCTGTTACACAACAATCTAATGTTTATCATGGTTTATCAAAAAATTGTAGATACCACACGGCTTTATCCCCTTCATTTAACAATCGTAATAACTTCATTTAACCAGCGACAAACGTACGATTTTCATTTCACGAACAAATCCACGGGCAAGGTAAATAGAGATCCTGGTAAGAGCGGGACGATAAATTTCGTCGGTGGCGTCGTCCCGTCGAAAATCGCGGGACAAACGCGAGCGAGTATTACCAGGAAGCCAGGAGCTTTAAGCTTCCGTCGCGAACTCGGTATTCTTCATAGTGCGGACCGCTTTATTTTAATTCACTGTCGCGCAGTTCCAGTCTCGGCCAGTTGTTGCGTCGTTCCAACCAACCCCCTCGTAGGGTGGTATGAAAAAAAAAAAGAAGAGTCAACCGTCGGTTTATCCGTGGAAATCTTTTAATCCTGTTTCTCGTCCCCGCCCCGTTCGTCAAGATTTTATCGATTCGCATTTGCATACGTATCGACCACTCGGTATCCGTTTGTTTTATTGACAACGATTTGTCTGGCTGAACGAGCATGACCACTCGGGCCGAAATTCGCGCGGACAGACGGTTTTTAGCGTGTAGGATTTACTACGCGATATCGTTTCAGCATTCGCGACAGGGGGAAAACTCGTCTCTCTAATTATTCCGATTCGCTAATGACGGTATAATGGCACTCGGGCTCTCTGGCTTTCACTCCATCGACGGCACTCTCTAGGGTCCCGATACTCTTTTTTTTTTTTACGGACTGTTAATAAAATCGCGCACGAGGGTGCTTCGAGCGACGAACGAGCAAAATGTATTTGAAAAAAGAAAAAAAAAATAGTTGGTCGATGGATACTGATTCAATGCAGATCCGTTGTTATTCTTCTTCACTTTTTTACACAAACAAGTGTCATTCGTTTTTTCGTGTTAGGATTGAATATCTCGAGAGGACTTGTTTTTCTCCGAATTCGATACGTATTTTTCTTGTCCCGCGTCAGTTTTTATTGTGACGTCGAATGTGTAAGCTGTGTTAGTCGTTGCTTGGCACGTCGTACAGAGATTCATTAAGGTTTATGAGTGTATATAATTTTTATTCTGCCTTTTCCGCCTTGTTCATCGCGACGGCCACCGCCAATATTAATTTCCAGGCGTATTAATATTTAACTTTTCGAGTTAATGCATACTTGCAATAAATACAGAATGTCTTTTATTCCTGAATAATTATTGACGATAAAGTAATTCTGGAGACTGTAGTTTTTGAAAAAATCGTAAGGCAAGGGGTTAAGGGTTAAGAAAGCCATTCGTGTATACATGAACACGCTACCACCACACCCTCTACAACATTTGTTATTCCCCTCATCGATTATAGTTAAACGTAGCTTGATAGATCCACCTCCAACAAACATGAATCCACTTCATCGTCCCTTCCAACACGCCACATTCGTTCCTCTGAATCACCCGGAACACGGTCCAGAATCGCGAAAAATCCGCATGTCGCGAGCACCTCGAAAACGCGTTAACCTCCTCGCGACTAAAGCCGCTTGGGCGCTTTACGCCGTCCGCAAAACCCGAATATAAAGTCCTTGGGAGGAAACAAACAGTTCCAGGGTCTGGGGGATCAAGGATGGTCGCGTTTAGCGGAACGTAGGTCTGGATTGTCCAGGCGTCAAGGTTCCGGCTCGCGGAGCACAATGGCCTGGGCCCGAGCTTTTGGCGGAACAGTGTCAGAGAACGGCGCCACGCAATCTATCATTCTCATTCTATCCCCACTATTCCACTTGCTCTCTCCCTCTTGGCAAGGCTAGCTCGTTTCCTTTACCTCCCTGCCCGGACAGCCCTGGTTTCTTCCCACCGCCGCGTCGAGTCGACGGAATAAAACTGCTGCCACCGTGAATTGATGTTTCCCGCTGCAAATTCGTCCTATTTTTCACCGCGAACCACCCCACCTGTCCGCCGGGCACTTGTCTCAGCGGACTCCACCCAGACCGCTAACAAGGGATTTCAGCTTCCACGCCGGCTGGCCGCTATTCTCTTTCGTTCTGTTCCGTCCCTTGTTTCCTCCTCGAGCCCACGGCAGGAGGCTCGTCTTCCACGCGGCGCCGGATAAATCACGGTCCGCGTTACGCCCGCAGTTTTGTTCTTCTTGGGATGGAACCCGCGAGCACGGTTGTTTTTGTCACGAGCTGCTGGTGGTCCCCGCCCCGGTTTCCAGACGTTGACTATCGTGCTCTATGCTGTTGCTGCTCGCGATTGTTCGGATTGTTTCGCGGTGTTGTTAATTAGCCGAGATGAGTTCTCGCGGTTTTTATTGGCTTGGCTGGAGAGGAGTGACTGGTTTAATGTTTTACCCACTGTTTCTTGTTCGAGGTGGCTGGTCCAACTTGTTTTTCGGATGGTGTTTGGCGTTGTTTGAGTGTAAGGGTAGTTAACACGTTCCGTGTACAGTGCGTCATCTGTGGCCCACGATAAACCTTCCATTTTAGCCACGGACGATATTCTAACACAAAACGCTAACTATTTATTAACAGAACTTTTTATAACGTATTTCTGTAACTATAATCTGTTGATTCGAAGCGTCCGCTTTGCAAGATTTTGGATTTTGAATGCAAGACCAACCCTTTGTATTTAACCATCTTCAGGTAACAGGATTATAAGGGTCGCAGGGCGGCTTTTCACGACGTCGCAACAATATCTATTACTTCCGTTTATTCAGTGAAAGTGCTCGCCATGTCACATGGTGCACATTGCATATTCTGTAGTTTTGTTTATAAAATTGATGTTTTTTCATTCTTACGAATGTCCTATCGTGCACAGCATAAAATTTCTTTTAGTATATTCTGCGGCAGGTCATCGATGGTTCACGTGGCCTGGCTCAGTCTCTTGAAAAGACCTGCGAAACGTATTTACAGTTACATTCAGTAGACTATGAACACTTCTGGCTTTCAAACATTCAGTGTGAAGACAAACGATCCTCACCACGAACCTCATGATTAATACGAACCTTGGAAGAATAATGATTTCATGGGAAGTATTTTAAGCCAACGGGTGTAGCAGGTGTCTTGGCGTCATCCTTAATATTTCCGGATGAAGCAAGGGGATGTAGTCGTAGTTGAGCCTGAGCGTTCTTGGTCGGTGTAATTTTTCATTGTTAATGTTCTGATTTATTCTACAAGAAATCTGCTTCGTCCGTGTGTTCTACAATCGAACCATAGTTGGACCACGTCGAAACAATTGCTCGTATTCACAGGAGATCCACGAAAGGATGGATTTCTCGAGTGACACGAGCACTCAGCTAGACGCTCGCGTCGACGCGTCTTGTTAGCTTTGATAAAGAGCTGACGCGTTTTCAAAGAGTCGACGCTGGGCAACCGTGTGATTCCTGTTGACGGTACGAGATGTTAGAAAAGTTCCACCCCTGTTGCCGTTGTTACGAGAGCAATAACTCCCTCTTGGCAGCTGCTGCGGCGACAAGTGTTACGAATGTCCTCTTCAGAAAGCACCCTCGCTTTCGGCGCGCCGTTCCCTGGCTCGGGCTTTGCGTTACAGATTCGAAATTAAAGGAGAAATATGTGCGGTCTGCCCTCCGATATATATATTCCCTCCGAGCTGGAAATTCCGATACGATTCCATAGAAACCTTGCAATAACGTAGTATGGTTTAAAGGATTCAACGAAATTGCTCCTTTCGTTATTACACCTATCTAAATTTAGAGTCTTTATAATGTACCCTGAGAATCTTTAAACCACCAAACTGGTTTGGTGTGTACCTATGTCTTCTTCGGAAAATGATATTAATCGAAGCGTTCTATTTAGTACCCATTTCAGTGATTGGATAATTTTACTATACTTTTTCACTGGAAATCAGTCAAAGTGACGTAGTAATACAGGGGGAGTCACTTAACCGTGTACCATGTAAATTTACTCATAAACTACTTGTTGCACAAAGAAATGTTAAAAACGAACGTTGTTTGATATCGAGCGGGTCATACAACGTGTTAATTAATTTTTTGATGTTTCTCTTTTTTATCGAGATATGAAGGTGACTTTGAGTTTTTGTATTCTAATGTGTAATATTTGTTTTCTAAAACTAATAATTACTGAGATATTCTTCAGTAAATGATGATAGAACTTTTGTGCATGACAAGTCCATACAATACATGTCTGCTTGGGCAGGGGTGTAACGTTAAACTGAATTCTCCTCGAAAACACAGTACCCAAGTTCTTCACCTTCGACTGATTTTTTACTCGAATCTTCCCCAAATGATGATACGAATTAAAATAAAAATTCACCGTGAAAATCTTCACCATTTTCTATCTTATATCTCGCACGAATTCATGTTTCTTTAACTCCTCCCGCCGTGGAAAAATATCACCTTGCGACACGAGTCACGTATAACTCTGCGTCATCTCCTAAACCCCTTAAAGAATAAAAGCCGAGGTGAATTTTAAGCGGTGTTCATGCGTTCTGTTTCCTCCCGCCACACACCCCGGATTTCCTTCTCGATTAGCATAATCTAACGTGTGGCGCGCGAGGCGGAGAAGATACTGGCTCGGTAGACAGGCTTTATACGAGCATTGTTATTATGTATTTAGTGTGTAACTCAAGTTGCCCGACTAGTTTCGGTGGGGGAGAGGGACTATCCCCAACTCCGGTACACGGGAAGGACTTAGCAGCCGGGCCAACTTATCATAGAACTTCGCGAGGCACATCGGAACAAGTCCTGTGTCTTACCTGTTAGGAAGTTTGTTACCATCCGGCTTGGTGCACAGGTGCACGAACGTACGGCACGTCACGGACTTTCGTGCCAGCCTATAAATTCTTTGACATTGGTTCCGCTGTTCATTTACCCCCTTAACCGTACAGAAACTCACAGTTTATACCGTGGAATGAGAAACATATATATTAATACTAACTTTTGTATATTTTTTAGTTGTCTGAAATTTGCAGAAGTTTTTGAATTTATGAAACGAACTAGGGGAGTACTATACGGTTGAAAAGTTTCAGTTAAAGTAGGTGTATTTAGCTAGAACTGTAAAGCTTATTATACGTTTGCTTGGAGTCTAAGATGAAGAATGTGCGACGAAGCCTTATATCCTATTACCAACACTTCTGCGGTTCTTGTTGTATGTGTAGTGGAATAGGTAACTGGAACCACAGCCACAATTCCGTCAAAAGCGCTTGTGTTCACCGCTCGAGGGTATTGACCCGCGATAGATTTAGTTATTCCGTTTATTTATACCTTTCGAATACGATTAATCGTTTCGTTCTAAACGTGTTGTTCCACCGGGCATCGCTATATCAAGTAACGTATTCTTCAAATGTATCGAAACTATGTTTAGTGGGTAATAAATACAGGTTGAAATTATAGGATCGCTAGGAACCTCAGACGTGGATTGCAGTATGAAGTGTCCCGTATATTATTACCGATACCTTCGCCTCTCTTTTCAAGTGAAAGATGGGGCAGGTAACTGGAACCACTTCGACAAGTCTGTCAGAAGCATGTGGATTTACTGTTCGAAAGCATCGAGCTGGTAGATTTATCTGTATCCTTAGAATATGATCAATCATGATCTTTCCACACTCACTTATCCTGATATATTCGCCATGGCATTAATTGCTTCAAAGACCTAATAATACAGGGTTAGTTCTAGTTGTCATGTTTTACATTAAGCATATTTCTTTTTTTTTTTCAAATGATTTTTGTTTCTTTGTATGTTTTCTTTTTTGTCCTAAAATATTTTAAAATGTGTTAAAATTACGAGTATGTTTTATATTTTACTTAAATTTTATTTTAAATAGCATATGCAAATTTTTTGTTATACTCGTCATTAAACAAAAAGTACTATCTTTTCATAACGAGTATACTCGACATAAACATCGTATGGTTTAAGCGCGTAAAGTGTAAAGTACACCATAAAATGTCTGAAAACCTTGTAAGACGCTCAAGTAATTTACATTTACGACGAACATCTGGTCCGAGCGCACAAATTGGGCTAGTGGAATAAATTTTGGGTTTCATTTCGACTGTGGAAGTTCCAGGTTATTAGTGCGACTATTTTCTTTCTCGTCTAACTGCGACACTAGTCGCAAGGCGTCACCTAAAACGTTCTTCGTCGCGAGGAAACTGTTTCGTGGAGTTCAAGGAATGGATTAAGATGTATTGCCGCGGCTGGGAAATATTTCTTCGTCCGTGAAAGTTCCGCGGCTCCATGAGTAATTATACGAGCAAACGAGTTTCTGTCGTTCCCCTCGCCCCCGTCTCACCTTCGAATTCTCTCAGTTTTCCACCGTTTCTCTCTCTCTGGTTCGGTCCTCTTTGGCTGCTGACTGCAGTTAAAAGTGTAACGAAATTCAACAATAAAACGAGTCTGCGCTCCCGGTTGTTAAGATAATGCCCCGGTCCGTTACTCTCTAGAACGTGAAATCCTGGGGAATAAAAATATAATGACTTTCGTAAAACTGGATTTCACAATGGGGTGTTCGTGTATAAGTCTCGATCTTGAGAGACAACTAGTCGCTCGGATAGTTGTGTCGGTCGCTGAAAGGCTGAGATCGATGATAAAATTTTAACAGCGGAACTGCGATTTTATCGATTTAATATAGACATTTAATTTATCGTTCCCTCTGCTCTCCAGATCGCTTTCTATATATCTAGTTCTTAATAAACTTTTATATCTTTCGAAATTTGTACTTAAAACAACGAAGACGTTATAGTAATAATAATAATCATATTTCTTTACTAGAGGGAATGCATATACTAATGAACACTGCACTTAACGTTCACGCAATAATTGAAGCATCAATCGATCGAAACTAAAGTTTTGCAATTAGCGATATTAATATGTTATTACATTTCTCAATTATTGTAAATGTAACAAAGTTCTCGCGAATTGATCGAACAGTTGCGGGACGTTTAATTCTGATAATAATAATACAATTCTACTGTATTCGGATGTACCATTACTATTATAATATTCATTATTACTTCAGTTAATAATGGAAAATCTACCATTCGAATAAATTATTGATATTCATAAATAGTTCCGATAGTATTATAACAGCGTACAATATTCAACCAATTATTACGGATCTTCGCGGATGCTTTAGCCTGGCAGACTGTAACCCATCGTCGGTCGCAATAACCAAAGCGAATTTCATGACCGCGCGCATAATTTATTATCAGGGATATTGCGTATACAGTCAACAGTTATACGGCTGCGTAATAGATATTGCCAGTCTGGCTTATAATACCGGCCGCCTTCCGGGCGTCTAACCGTTAACGAGATTAATCCATCCATCTGAACACAGAGTTCAGAATTTCTGCCACTGGAACGGGAGTAATGAAACGGTATCAGGGGAGAAACCAGGCTACCTTTCCGACTTTGTTCTTGCGAGGGGCGTTTTAATACCATTTTCATCTCGATCGCGGGAAATACGTTCCTTTTGACGATACGTGCCCGGATATTATTCGAGGAGGGGAGTGGTCATAAATCAGATACGATTGAATGTCATCGTATGTTTACGGGTCCCGTGATTATTTCGACAAAGATAATTCTTACCGAATAATCCGATAATAATTACCGAATTAATATTCGGGTTAACCATTGAACTCGTACGTGATAGCTCCAGCTCACGTCAAATTAATAAGTTGTATTAGGTGAACAAATTAATTCGTGACGAAAAAAAACAGGAACCAATAGCTTCAGCGTTTCAATTATAGAGGTTGGTAGATGTACTAATCGAAGATCGTAAAATTAGCTCTCCGAGGGTTCGACGTCTATTGACCCGGGGCGGGATCAAATTTGAGCTCTCTTTAGTTGTCCTCATAAATAGACTTGTCAATGGACAGTTGCGAGAATGAGATTGTGACTCACGTAATCATCATTGGACTGCGGATATTGCGTGATATTTCTGTAGTCACCGAGGCAACCGTACTATTTCCATCCATATCCCCCAGCAATTACATCAGAAAGGTAACTGATATACTTTTCGCGCGCAGTTAGCTTCTAGAAGTCACGAATCGATCGTCGTGAAAGCAGAACCGTCCGCGGAAAGTTTTCAATTACATTAGAGCCGGAGCATATTAAACGCATCTTCGGAGATTCGTTCCCGGCGCTCCGGGGGATACACCATTGCGATATCAATTTTTCCTCTTCCTGCGACGCGTTCCGAGGCAGACAGAGGGCCGCGGCCGGTAAACTTATAAACTATGAAAGTTACTTTCCCATTCAATGAATTGACCGCCAGGCGCAGTCGGTACGTGCCTCTTTTTCCATTCCGTCTGCGACTTTCTTGCAGGCAGAGTTCTTCCTTCTCTTACTTCTTTTCATTTTTTATTATCTATCGCTGCGCGTGAGAAAGAATACAATGCTGCCGTCCGACCGGAAAATTACAAGTTCTGTCCCGGCGGAGCTCGTCCGCCCTGGGGCCCTCTTCTGTTCGTCGTCAATGTAGGTCATCGTGGTTTTAAATACGGCTATCATACGTAATTTACACACAGGCACCTTGGCATAGTTCTCGATTCAATCCATCACGTTCTCGCGGAGTGGCTGGATATCGATCCTTGGTGATACACACCCGAAAATTGACGTTAAGCGGTTAGACTCAGTTTTTAATGATAATCTGTTCCTTCGCAGTACGAAGTTTCATAATATTAAATATTTCTTATAGTTATACAAGGTTTTATAATAAATGTTCTATAAAGTTGTACAAGGCTGTGTAATGGCACGATAAGAAGCTGACGAGATTGATATTTATAGTGATGTATATCGTCGACGGCTACAGATAGTAGAAATAGTAACGAATGGTCAGACGCATAATCGAATCTCCTGTGAAATCGATTTTTTCAAAACTAAAGCCTATCGCGAAATTTTATAATAATTTTTCAACGATTTGTTAATATCACCTCCGTTTCGTAGGCGGACTTTTATAATATCCATCATTATTTCTACCATTTTTTTCGTCTACTTATGAAACTTCCAACTTCTTCTTTGTGGATTAATTTAGGATAGTCTTTAACCAGAGTGTTTAATCCTTTCAGCGATTGGATGCCCAATGACTTGCTTGTATTATATTCTTAAATTTGTCACGTTTGGGTTTTTTTAATTATTAATCCTACTAATTTTTCAATACGGGTTCATAGTGCGCATTGAAGGGCCTTTTAACACTTGGTATCGGGAATTACTGAAATTTATGCCAAATTAACATTCGGTTTAACATTTGTTTCAGTACTTGGAATAAATTTATCAAGTGCTAGAAGGCCCTTCTTCTACGTCACCTTTTCCCCTACTGGAAGCCGAGTTTGCTCCTATCTGTACATTGTGCAGTGTTGTATAGAATTAAGTGATTTAAGTAAACCATATAACACACCGTCTTGGCATTCACAGTAATGTTTCGTTTCTTTTTGTTGCAGAAGTCGAGAGGAGTGCAGGAGCTGCACCGGGGGCGGCGGGTGCAACTGCAGGGGGCTCTCGGGGGTTGGCACCTACCCCTGCCCCCTCGACGCCCTCGACCCCCGTCATCACCACTAGCCCCTCGGCCTCAACCTCTTCGACATCGACGTCACCTTCACCTTCTTCTTCGCATTCTGCCGCCGTAGCGAGTTTCGACAAATCGGTGCTACAGGTAAGTCTATTTTTCTCTTTCTTTACTTATCAATCCAATACTGACGACCTAACGAACGTATCGTTTTCATTAGCGTGACAAACTTTCTAAGTTTTAAACATTGAAGAACAGATCACGTGTGTTTGATTATTTCACTACTTTTCTGCTTCTGTAATATTAAGCTCCATAAACTTTAAACTCAGTTTTCTCAGTTTAGAAACTAGTGGAGGTAGAGCAATTAAGAACTAGTACGACGAATTTTCGTCGATCGCTGGAAATTCCCCAAAGCGGTATTGATATACAGTAGACACGTATTAAATCGCCTGAAATATATTATTTCCTGCCCGGTGTACACGCTCTTTTCTCCAACGGAATATTCCAAGGATCTCACGACCCTGCGACGAAGCTTCAGCAAAAAGACGATTTCGACACGTATGCAGAGAGTTGCCGTCGGCTAGATTTCCGTGCCGTTGAAAGCATCCACGAAATTCGCTCGTCGCGAGAGGGGTATCCGAAAATTCGGAATATTTTCCGCGCAAGACGAGAGAGAACCCCGAAATCGCTCGGAGCAACAGGCTGTGACACGGGACAAAAGGTCACCGACTGCGGGGTCCAGACGATAACGTCCAAAGAATAACGATCGCCATTAACACTAGAACTACCAACGATAAACGCATATCTTTTTCGATCGATCGAAAAATATGGCAAACTTTTGAAAATTTATAAATCAACTAATTTCTTTAATGTCGTATCGTACTAAAAGTTACAAAAGATCTGAGAAAATGTATTGTTATAAAATTTTAATCATCGTTGTAAGAGTGTATTGGCAAGTCATTTTGACTTGCTTGGTAGTTCTAGTGTTAACCCGGCTCGTGGCGAAAATTCGACGTTAAATCGAACACGCGCATGAAACACGACTTGTGAAAAGTTTCCCTCGTCTTCTCGCGACTAGAAGGACAAGCAAGTCGAGGCTGGTTCGGGGATGAAACAGAAATGGCGGTGGGGTTAGTTACGATAGTGCAGGGCCCTTTGTCTGCCCTACGGCACCCTTGGCTAATTAAAGTTCATAAATTACGCGGACCTGGAAAGCGACTGACGAGAGTATGGCAACGGGCATAGAGGACGAACGTGCCCGAAGGCGCGAGTAAAGCAAGCGTAGAGGCCGAACGACGACGAAAAATGCGTTGGACAGCGTTCCCAGGCAGTTGAAATATCCGAGTCGTGGGTCGGTCTTTCCAGGTACTTTTCGTACCCGTAATGATATTTCTGGAATTTAATTCTCTTGTCTTCAGCTCGTGCCTGGGCACAGCGTCCGAAAGTGATTCGTGTTGGTGGGAGTTGTTAGGTTTCTCTCGGTTTAATTCATTCCAAGGAATTATTTCACAGGAAACCACTCTGGTCTACCGTAGTGGTTCGAGAATTAAAAATAATATAACCGAATATTCCAACGAATAATACGAAAGTCTGTCGTTCTTAGCAGTGTTTGTAATTCCGACTGAAGTAAAGACTCTGAATCACTGTAGAACACTGTACCACGCCTGTGCTCTCGGAAATTTCACAATGTACACCCGACGAGGCAGGCGAAGGCAAACATTATTTAGAATCTAGGGTAGCGAGTTCTTTCAACGAGCTTTTCAGGAGCCACGGGAAATTTCGTTCGGAGACACAGCGTAGAGCTTCCTCGAGGGCATTTAAATTCACACGCCGTGGCACCGGGCAATCTGTGCCCTGGAAATAAGGGGTAACGTGCGTTCTATGCTTTCCAAAGTAGGCGGGACGGTCTAACTAGATTACCAGTGTGTCGCCGAAATTAATTCCCCTTCGATGCCCGGTGGGCTCGGACATCGATTGATTCTGAATCTGAACCGAACGCCGGGTCCAACGCCAATTATGCTTGTTACTTGAGATTTTTACTACATACTACTTGGTATGTCTGACAAATAACAAGATTGTCAATTTATTAAGTCAAACACTAACTGTTTTTCTAAAAGTCGTTCATTTTATCTAAAGTATGTTCCTTCGGCATTGTACAACACTTGTTCAGGGTTAACCATTATATGTATAGATTTATAGAGATCTGCTTTCGGAATCGTCTTGAGTATTCTTATCACGGCTATTCTAGAAATTGGGCAAGATTATAAGGAACACTTGACAAACTGTTTCATTATACAGGCTAAGTTATTTGATCAGAGACGCGACGACTCGAGGATACGTAGACGCTCGGAATATTCGGAGGAATCGTTCAAGCCCGGCAGAATATTCTGCCAGGGTTCGGTTATCAGGGACAGGAATTAGATTTGTGTGACGCTGGGTGGACAGCAGCGCAGAAACGGCGCAGGAAAGCCGAGCCGTTCATGCAGCCGTATAACTCGGTCAATTTTATCGAGTTACACTCCCGTTTCTCTGCCATCGCGCCGTCCTGATCTTCATTCATCCCGTACCCGAACCGAAATGTTCTTACCGGGTGCGAGGGGACCCTCGAAGGGTGGCCGAAATTCGTACGAATTGGACGTCGAGACTTACTCGACATGATCCTTTAATTTTATTTTCGTGCACAACCTTCTACTGATACTTTCTCCACGCATTTTCATACATTTCTTGTCAGTTTTAGCTATGTCTCGTTGCGTTACAGCGCACCTCGTTGACACTTTATTAACTGCTTGCAATAGTAATTCGTAAAAATTGATTTGAGGGACAGAAGAAAGAATTTGGATCCTTTCTTTCTTTTTTCATGCATTTTTTCGCTTAAGATTTAGCTTCTATATTGGGTTGAACGGAAAGTTTGTGCTTCGTTGGTGAGATGTCTGTGTACCACAAAGATTTTTCGGAGATGGTATGAAAAATATGGTATGAGTAATATCGACTGATGGAACTTATATCATTGATTAAACGAATCACTTTCTGTAAAAACAATACAGTGGAATTTATTTATGATAGAATCACACGAAATTTTCGATCAAACAAACACATTTTTAGTCGTACTTCGTCTTTTGTTGCCTGGAAACGTATTATACTGACTTATCGTGCGGTTGTACTACTTGCGACACCTCGAAGCCGGGTCTATCGGCTCTTAAAAAGTTTCCTCCACTTGCGAACGAGTGGAATACTTTCCAAACTTGCTATCATAAAACAATATTAAAACGATATTACGATTTTTGTTGTACTTTTTCTAGTTTCCCATATACTACACATTTTCATGTTTCTACTTTTCTTCATTTTTATGTTGCTTAAATAATCCATTTATTCTTATAAAATTTTAGTGCTTTTATAAATGTAATTACTTTTCATTCGATAATATCTATTCCATTTCTACTTCTCTATTCATCCTTTCTTTTTTAAATTCTCACCATTTATTACACTTCTTATTGTATACCCCTGTAACAATAGAATTTCTTTGATCAACTGTATCTATGTCACCTATCTAACGTATCTTCTAAATCGAATGTATGCGTTTCATATTCCCACGAACAATTTACTTTCTTCCCCCCCCCCCCACATCCAATACGGATAAAAATCCGTAATTATCTTCCTCGGGTAACTTTTATTGTTACCTAGCCTATTGTGTCGATCCTACGAGGTACGCTTTTCCTATTTGCCGAGTCAACAGTCAGACTGCGCGTCAGTCCGACGTCATAACAGCTATCTCCCGCCCTCCGTTTCCGGCTGTGCTGTCTCGCTGACAAGTATTGTGCTGTTTGCATAAAGCGATGAGAGGCATCGAGGTAACGAGACTGGAGCAGGAATCGAGTTGCCAATGAAATTCTATTTCGCCTCATCCCGTGTTACGTACGTGCTACCTGTAGAATTGATCGTGTCGGCTTGGCAACGTTCACGGGGAGATTCGAAAAACTGTCCTCACCGACACAGAATACAGGATCGAGGGTGTGTAGTGCTCTAGAAAGTTTTGCAATTGGCGCGACTGTTGACCGTTCAAGTTCTCCGAGAAAGCACACGAAATATGTACGAAATAATAGATCCATTTGATGATGCTTCAGCATATTCTCTCGATATTAGTCCTGGTGTACAGATTAATTCTAATCGAGTGTCACAAAATTCGCTAATGTTTCTCGATAAGTCATCACTGACTAATCGAATTATTCATTCTCAAGAAGAAAAATAGATATCGGTAGACAGTTTAAATATTAACCCATTAACAGTCAAATAAAATCGCAACATGTGGCAAAAAAGTTCCTATTTTTGTATGTGCTAAATTAATTTTGTAAATAGAAAGTATTTAATCTAATAAATAGAAAGAAACACGCACAAACACAGTCGACTATACGTACAATGTACATTTAAATAATCTTCAATGTTTGGCTACTTTAAACGTAATTTTGAACGTAACAGGTCAAAGGGGTTTTCCAGCATCGTTTTCCACGTCTACGGTAAAACAGCGTGTGCATGCCTTTTACTTTCGCAGCCGGGACTCCTCTTTCCCGCCTCGATCGAGCGTCATGTTTCGCGAGTGTACGTTCCATCTGCTTCGTGTTATGTGCGAGACCGTCCCGTCCCCGCTGTGTCTTTTCTGGCACACACACGGGCTATTTCGTACTCCATTTTCCTTTGAGCCGGTCGTAGTATCCGGCTTATTAGATTCTTGTCGGCTGTCGCGAGGAAATGTTTTCCGATCCGACGTCCGACACGGCGCGCATCACCCTCTGTAGTCAGAGAATGCGACTTCCCACCGGTTCTGTTTGTATTAAACTCGGTCCTTCGTGTCGACTGTATTTTCATTTATCGTCTGCTTCGTGAGTGACGAAGGGACACGGAATATTATACCGTAAAAGTTTTTGTTTCGAGGCCTCGATTTGTGTCAAGAACTACGTTTCTTTGAGATTCTGGGATAAGTGTTGGGCAGTCCATCACAGTCTTCTTATCAGAAGAGTACCTTGTCTGCTCCCCTCTGTAGGCAGATCCCTCAGGAACAATCATGAACCCAAGAAACTGTAACTTTCTCTCGTGTGTTTCACAGAAACAAGCCTACGTCATTGATAGTCGAATAATCTAAGGTAGTCTTCAGCCACCATGCTATGTTAGGTCTGTTTAATCTCATGCATACTGTTTCAAGACTGCACGTATTCTAGAGCCCTCTCATAAATCCTTGCAAAGGCAGAGTTAAGAACTCGGGCGACGATGTACACTACCGGTCGAAAGTATGGGACCAGGTCTGATAATTAAGAAAAGAGAAAAATATTATTCTACAAACATGTGATAAAAGTAACCTACAAAAATAGATTGGAAATCATTTGTAAATGTACTGATTCCGTAACTTTTATTATATTGTTAGAAAATAATGAGTTACGGTTCCATTGATCATGAACTCTGGTACCATACTTTTGGCCGGTAGTGTATTTCTTTCTCTTTTTTTAAACGTCGAACGATTCAAAGGGGATGTAGTAAAGCAACGCAAAGCTGAACGGAAGCTCGTCGCGTGGCAATGGTCGAAGAAATAGTTTTCGAACTTCCGCAGGGGGCACGCTTGGAATGTGCAAGCGTTTCAGTGTTCGTCGGAAGGAGCCGAGACGACGGCGGGATGGTTGACGTGTTCTGGTAGGAAAAGTAACTTCGTTCAATTTTTCACGGTGGAATTTAATATCGGACGTGCCAATGTTATTCGTGGGTTCTCGATAATTCCGGAGGATTCCAGATTGATCTTTTAATACCCATCCGCGGATCTTGCAAGTTCACGCTGCCGCCGCTTTTCCGTCGAATCAATCTGTTGGGTTGAACTATTTCTGGATTCTTCTCTGGAGGAATTTTCGGGGTATTGTATGGAGGACCATCCGCCCTCGTTAAAATAGATTCCCATCTACGTTTCATCCGTCGAACGGTATTGCTTCAACGGTCGCGTTTATATTTCAAATTACGCGGCTTGTTTATTTTGAGTGCTGCGACCGAACAAGTAGAAGAGCCGCGATATAGGTCAGTCCGAGCGACCTCGGTTATCCTTTCGTTTCCGATATTTTTAATTAAATTGCCGTCGGCATGATCATCAAGAACACTCATCTTTGATTTATCCTCGTTCCATTTTCACCGCGAAGAAAATTATTCAATAAAACCTGTACGAGATTGAATGATAAAATACGAGCGCCATAAAATACAAAGAAATCGTTTCTGTATAGAATGTTTATAAAACAGTTTTTTTTTGTTTAGTGTGTACAAATGTATGATATTAGTAATTTTTACGTCGATGATATGCATGGAATATTTCTTAAGGGATGACTTTAACGACTTTTATGGTTTCGTCGTTTTTTATAAATAGAACTTGTTTATTTTGTCTGAAGAAGCAATTTATCCTTAATATGGGTATATCAAATGTTCACTCTTGTTGTATGTATTTTTAAAAATATATGTTGAAATTACTATTAATCAAATCATAAAACTAATCCAATTGACAAAATTGAATCAAGTCGTCGAGCCAAAAACAACTCTCTGTATTCGTCTCCACGATTGGACTGGAATTTGCCCTGTTGGGATTCGGTAAAAGGCGACAACCGAGCAATTAGGCGCGTCTTCTCAGGTGCATGGTAGCAGGAAACGGACGTTCTGGTAGTGTCCCGATGTTTCTCTAGCTGGGAAGCGTGTAAATTTCGGGTGGGTCGATAAATCGCGAAAGAGATAAGCCGGAATGCTACAGGAAATTAAGGTCTTGGCTCGTACGCCCCTTCCACCCTCCCAAGTCTCTCTCCGGATTCGGGTCTGAGCCAGTGTCCTTCCTCTCTGGCTTTCACTTTAGCTTTGTCGGTTCCCACATAAAGCCGGCCTGATTAAGTGTATGTTGTCGAAGAACGATCATATCTCTTCTCTCGTGTGGTTTTCTTCGCGGTGGACTCTTCTTTTTTTTGCTACCCTCTCTCTTCGTTTTTTCTCCTGTTCCTCTCTTGAAAAGACTCCGACGAGAGAAGCCCGATGAAAATGAAAGGCCTAGACGTCCCCCATTGGCTCCCGGGGGAGCACGCCGTGAATATAGGGTTGGAAGAATATATATATATATGTATATACACCTATATTCGAGTAAGAAAATATTCCTGCGAGTCCTCGTATATATGCCAGGAGACTGTTCACGCGACAGTAAGTTTGATATCTGACCCGTTGAGGTATGGAGGGGCCATGATGATTATCGTTACGCATCTGCCGTACGGGAATTTAGAGAACCGTAAAGTTCTACGGTATTCGGGAAGATGGAGAGACGAAGGCGTGGTAGATTGACGATACAGTAGATCGTGGTCGAGCGTACAGGATGGTTTGAAATTCCTTAACCAAATGTTCAACACACTTGTTCTGGTGATTACGTCGACTGGAAATGTCATTTGAACGTTCACAAGCTAAAGGGCGCTAACGCACTAATCCTTCTCCTCTATTTGGGACAGTAAGATCCAAAGGGAGTATTTGACATTTAGTCATTCTGTTTGGTACACAAGCGTGTAAATAAGTGATTCCAGTATAATCTAACTGTGGAATCCTACGTGAACTTGTGTTAACATATCGTAGTTGGTAAAATTTTTGATGCTTTAGAATTCAGTGATGTTATATAAGGAAATATATTCTATTAAATTATGGTTTATATTTAGTTGAATAAGTATAGAAATACTGGAAATCCATAGAAACAGAAATCAACTCCAACAGTATTCAAATTTTATTAAATTTCGTATGACAAGAATAGCGATCAAATAATAGGAGTATTAACATGTTTTCAAGGGTACGATCATTATGATAATTTTACAAAGTTTCGTTGAGAAATCTGAGAACATTCTCGATATCGGTGGAAACGTCGTGAAAAATCTGTGTTCCGCCTGAGTCAACTGCTCCGGAGGTTCTTTATCCCGCAGTTCACACACGACTGAGTTTCTTCCCGAATGCATATTCCCGCACGCCCATCCGTGCCACGCGCGCACACACGTGTCTCGATAATACTAAACAAATCCTGTCGAAATAGCGACGGACACTTTATGGGCTAAAAGAACGCTCCGAACTTATTCCTATGGAGGACACGTTTCAACCCCTGTTCCCTGGTCTGTGTTTTATACCCCCTGGCAGAAAGGTTCGCGCCTTTAACGCGATGCTTTAAAGCACGATATCGCGTTAAACTGCAGCGTTCGTTTTTCTGAAATTATTTATCTATTGAATTTTAGGGAATTAGGCGCTACATATATAATATAGTATAATGTTAAATATAGATCGTGGCTCTTTAAAGTGACATAATCGATAGAACGTATCCAGGTGTCATTGATTAGTTATGCAAAACTTAATGCAATTTTAATCGTTGTGACTTTACCCTCTCTGTTATTCGAAGAATAGTGTGAAATTTAGACCATATTAACATTCAGTTTAATATTAATTTCAGTACTTGAAATAAATTTAGCCTCCTAAGTAGGGAGAGTGGATCTATCCGCTATGACAAGTCGATCGTATACGTGGCCTCAACTCATTTAATATTTATTTGTCACTTCGTTTTAATGATCTTGCAACAAAAAACTCTCTTTTCGTTTGTAATTACGTTTGACAATTGGAATTCTGGCCATCTTTGTTAAGTCAAATGCTCCACAGCGGGGAGCGTGCGAAAATTCTTTCCCTCCTTAAGGGGTTAATAACGAATGGTTCTCATTTCTCTTTTAATTAATCCAGAATGGTTCACCCGGTTCTTCCAGCAAAAATACATTCCCTTCATTAGCATGTGGGAATTACGTATGACTTAATCCGATAATTAGCCGTTTGAAACGGACGGTTTGCCAATTTAACCCCCTCCGTTCCGAAAAATCGTCACGCGTATTCGATGCGCGTCGAACCGTGTGTATCGGCTTCCGATTGTTTGGTCCCGTGTAACATCAATTAACCGGTGTACATTCTTGATATTTAATTACACACCGGGACCATTCCCACGGGGCCAGGAGAACTATTGTGTCCCGATATCGAAACGCGCGTATTTGCTGCGCGAATAGTCGCACGCGATGTTACGCGAGATAATCTCGTTAACGAAGACAATGCCGCGGTAATCGAGGAGACAATGCTCTGGGTAACAATACGCGACGCGCGTTTAATGTTTTTACCCAATGATTGGCTGGCGCCGCGCGTTCACGTCTGGTCCTTTCTCGGCCCCGAAATTAGGATACAGAGTTGGGCCACTTACGGGCGGACACTCCCCGTTAATTTCCGGCTGTAAATACTCGATTCTCGCGTCCCTCTCTGTCCTGTCCCGTTTCCTCCCCCTTCTGATCGATGATTTCTTTCCGTTTCCATTCCATCACCTTTGAACGACAGGGGTGTATTTTTATTCTTGTCTCGATACATTCGGCATTCGTCGTTGGTATAGACTCGCGAGAAATTTGTTGAAGGATAATGATCGAGTGGACAAGTTGATACGTTGTACCTGCTATAATTTTCTTTTGGGTTTTGAGGGGGTTAATGTCCTACAAAAACATAGGTGCGAATAAAGCCTTGAGTCAGCGCAAGGCGGACTTGTTATTAATTAGTAGACCGCGTTTCATAGAATGAAATAGGTAATTATGTTTAATAGCGTTTTTACATCACTTTAGTAAAACTTGTACCACCGTCTGTGGTTAATGAAAGTGGAAACAGTGAGTAATAGTCAGACTCCGCCGAGAGCCTGTACTCGCTACCAGGAACAGTTTGCTTTATTCGTGGTTTGTTTCACTTTTATTCATTAACGCGTTCTTTGACGCTATTTGTTGCTACAACAATCTTCAAAGACTACATTTCCACTAGTCTGTTTGATGTATTTTTTAAATTACATTATGGAATTATTCGTGAAATGTCGAAAAACGTGTCTTCCGACAACTCTTTGACAAATCTTCGACCGCCGACGACCGTTTGACGACCCTTCGACGACCTTTATATGACCCGTTGGCGACCCAATGATCTGAACGTGGCGCATAGTAACGCAAATGTTAATATCTATGAGTCGTTTATTTGCCAAAGTGATTAACTCCACAAAAATTACGGAAGAAATTTATTTTAAATATAAAAAAGTTGACACCAGTCTAGTACTTTGGCCAGTAGAGTTAGTTAATTTCTTTATCTGAAGTAAGTAAAATATTTATTGACTTTAATGAATCTGCTACGTTTTCTTGTTGCAGATACGCGATTGGTTGACCGTCGAAGAAGAGATGTCACGACAACAGGCCGTGGTTGTCGGCGACGTCGACAAAATCATACAAATGATCGACAAACAAAAGGTGAGTAGAGAACACAGAGAAATTCATCTATCTTAAAACCGTGGAATTTGTTTTTCTACGCGTTTTCTGATTCGCAAATATTTTACGATAACTTCAACCGACTACGATAAATCTTTATAAAACCTACCCATAAATATTTTTAAACTATAAATGCGGTTCATCATGAAACTTCGGCGAAGTGCACGCTCGGGTACTTCAGTATCTTAATACAGTATTCAGTAACACTTTACCAGTACCCGAAGTTTCTATCTCTTCGTTTTAAGCTTTCGAATCAATCTAGCATTAAATAACTTATGGTTTTCATAAAGTGCTTACTTCGCGCTCACTTTGAGAGAATATAATTCTGCTGAAATTTACAATTTACAGTCAAATTAAGCCCTACTATCAAACATTTATCATAAAGAAAATGTATGTATTAATTCCACGTGTAGAAAAATTGTGTTTACAACGACTGGCTTGGTGTATCACAGTAACGGAGTTGTAATAACCCATTTTCATTCAGAAACGGAATATTCCATCGGATTACCGAGCTATATTAGCAAACGCGAATTAATCCGCGCGCGCGCTCGCGTTCGTGATGACCAAGCCGTATCACTAAATGCAGAATAATCCCCGAGTGTTCAGTGATCATCATTCCAAAATACAAACATTAGAGAGGTCGATCGACAGGCGATTGTTATGTCTCGGTTGCTACTGCCTCTGGAATCGTGACCTCATTTTGCAAAGCGACGTAAAACTTTTCGGTTTGTATTTGCATAAATAACTTACCGATAAATACGATCATCAATTGTTTTTCCATACCTTGGGCACGTTGAAGTACGTTCATATGCAAATAATTTAACCGTATAACAGGCATATATTTTCATTTCTTCTTTTTCTTTTTCTTTATTTTTTGAAGGAACACTTGAATTTCTCAACCGAAAACGTGGAGATTTACTTCACATCAGTGAAACTCCGTATCCCCGTTGCAAAAGTTAGATATTAACCGGCGACAGAATTTGACGCACTTTTAAAACGAGCATTGCACCGATGCAACACTGGGCGTTAAAGGGTTAAACATAATATATTTTATTCGGGATAAAAATCTTACATCTCAGCCAAGTGTTTTCATCGATAAACTATCCAAACGATCTAGTTTTTTCCATTTACCTACAAACGTAAAAAACAATTCTTATCTTATCAAACATACCGACGGAAAGCAGGGATCTGAAAGCTACTGGGTCGACAACACCGTGACCTGCAATATCCACGAGGGTAGCAAAACGGGGTTGGAACTTTCACCACCGACTAGGTATAAGATAGACTTATCATCTTACGGGACTTCGTGTCTCATGTTCTGAAATATCGATAGTGTAAAAAGTTTGGGATTTTCTGCTGCCCTCTACGTTATAAGAACGGTGAATTTGTGAACTACGTTAAATCTAAGAAGGGACTATGGTCGTGAACGGATTCTCTTTCGTCCGTTCGCTCTAAAGTAGACGTATTAGAAAGCAGTCTTGGGTTCGATCCCCGGCGGACCTATTGGTTTTTTTTCGCGTATAAAAAAGTTATTGCGTTTAATATTGTTTTTATGAATATGTATATGTATTATTATGTACATTTGAGTAAATTATTTTATTATTCCATTGTTATTAGAACAGTTTAACAGTGACAACGAACGCATGTATATTTTCAAATATCGGACTAACAGTATATTTTTATTCTATATTATTACATATGTGTGAGTAACACGTATCAAAAACGTAATCGAAACACAGATTTTTATTACACCACAAACATCGCATAAAAGATATTTCTTTATTCGCTCTGCAGGGTAAAGTGAACAGAACCACCAATCTCTACTATATCAGCTTGCAGTTCCCTGCACAGTTTCTCGATCGAAGATGCCTTTCTAGTGAAGTTTCAGCGGAATCTTTCGAATTCCGTGGAACGATGTCGCTTCGTAGGATTTCCGAACGAGGGCGGGGGTTTCTGGGTTACTGACCGGGGAAACCATGACATTGGCATTGGCATTAAGGGACCAATGAACGTTGCCACGCCTTTCTCTGTGCGTCGACGATACATTGTTGCTTCTCGCGCGCAATAGTTATGCTCGGACTATTGATTGCTCGAGTGCGGATTTCGTGCTCTCTCTCTCTCTCTCTCTCTCTCTCTCTCTCTCTCTCTCCTCTTCCCCTGTGTGCCAGCCCCTTCGACGATTTGCTCCTGAATTTTCGAAGATATATTGTCCGCTTGATCCGCGTCCTTTTTTTTTCGTCACAGTTTACGGTAAAAAAAAATTTTTTTTTTATACGTGAAGCTCCATTCGTGAAAACGGCGTGACGGATTTGTCGGAACTTTTGACTGGATAATTCGATCGTTTTTATTGAATTCGGGTGACTTTTGGAGCCGTTTGTGCGTTTTTTTATTCTGTTTACGGTAATATTTGTTCTGCGCGTGCTTTATCTGTTTGTTTTTAGCAACGGTGCTAATGATTTTTAATTCTTTTGCGAGGAATTTGATGTTTAATATTGATTCTTTTTTAAGTCAAAAGCCAGAAGCGGTTCGAAAGGTTTAGTACATCTGTCGTATCAATTTTTGCAAATAAATTTATTTAACAAAGATCATTAAGACGCAATAATACTAAACGTTTCTCTGTCAAAGTAATATAAAATATATTGTCATCGTCTTTGGCTGTTTAATTGTTTATTTCACGAACAACTCGAGTAGAGTGAACCGTGTATCCAAATTATCTCGACCAATTATTCAAATTACTTTATCAAAGGACGACTTCAATCAAAGATTATAATATTCCCCGTTTAACTCGTTCATACATCGTCCCGCTGCCTGTACAGGTGAAACCCCGTAATCTTTCCCAGTCCCGAGCAAAGTGGTACATTGTTCGACCGGTGCTCGATGGAACGAATTAATTAAGACTGATTGGTAACCCCTTCACGACCTCTTCGATAAAGCCTCGATCCGGAACGAGTCCCTCCGTCTACCCTGTCCGTGCTACCATCGATTTTTTCTTTTCGATTTCCACGTTCGAGCAGGGGGAGACAATTTTTCTCGATAATATTTCAAATTCGACCAGAGAAAGACGTTCCACCCACGTTAAAAAGCTTCATTCTTGGCGGAAATTGGGTTACTTCTCGTCGCCTCTATGCGTTCTCGTTCCCTTGCTCGGAGAAGAATAGCGCGTTCCGTTGATCAATGGGAGCCGATTCCGCGAGGATCCAGCGGCCTTCTTTCTCGTTAAAGCGCCATTCGACGTTCCCGATGAACCGAGTTTTCGGAATACGATTTGTCGGAGGAGGGGTCGAAAACAATGGGTTTGTTACGCCGGTGTTGTTATTGATTTCCGATTGGAAAGCCGGGACGAAAGATATGAAGAAATGAAAGAGAGCCCGCGGAGCGGAAGAGAAAGGTGGAAGGCTGGGAGAGGTGGTCTTCCATTCTGTACAGGAGGGGTATTGGAGACCTCTTTGAATTCCGTTGATTACGGGAATTAAAATGATTCGATATGCGGGGCCGATAATTGCCTGCCGGAACACGGAAATACGAGACGTTACTTCGAATTTTGGACAGACATATGGATCCGAGAGAGATATTTGTTTATAGTCAATTCTCGATAAATGCTCGGCCAGATGTCTACGTTAAATGTTTCTGTATCATCTCCACTACTGCTTTTAATATTTGACGGTAAAATACAACGGCATAGTTTTCCTTTACGATAAGTGTTCCGAAATAGTTCCGAGCATTAATCGAAGATTTATTATATTTCGATGTTTTCTACATGACAATTAATTGTGTAGTCAAAATTCCACCTCACCAGTTAAATGTTAATTCAACCACTAACCTATTAAGCTGAGATATTGGTTAAAAGAATGTTTTTTTTTTTTAGAATCAAAACAATCACTATCACTTGAAAAATAAGGACACAATCTCAATCATAATCTAGAGCTTACGGGATTTTTTATATAGGCAGTCAACGCATTAAAGGCACTCGTGTCCGCATATTGTCATTGCTGTGTACTATACTTCTGACAGTATTTGCGATGTTGCACACCGGAGTATTCCCTGCACGGGGATGCAAAACGAATTCGAGTAAATCTAGTTCGTAGGAACTTGTAGGGAAAACCGTGTCGCCGTTCGGGGCGCAGCAGGGGCATGCATTTAAATTGTGCGTATTACGAACGCTAATTGCATTGGCCCTCGCACGGTCGTCTGGAGTTTGGTTCGCGGTAACGTTACGAGGGTTCCACGTGACGGTTCCTGCAAATTTTACGCGAGGCTCCGTTGTGTTACAGACAGTGCACGGGAATTTGGGAACGGGGAAAATTCGAACGACACGGATCACTGTGCGCCGTGAAATCTTCTCTAATTTCGAGCTTCCAGCAGGACACGTCGAGCCGGTGGATCGTCCGGTCCACTAGCTTTCATTTATTTACTGGTCTAATGGCCGTAAAATAGTTCTTTTATATGTTACGTCTATTTTACGTGTATTAAATTTATGAAAAATTTTTTATTCGTGGTATTGCATTTTAATGTTCATTCACCGTTGTCAAGTTACTGTTGAAATAGAGAGACTTTAGCAATCGGTTCAAGGAAATTCGTATTTTATTTTCAAGTTCTCAAAACCCATTACGAAGATATAAATATCTTCTTTTTTATTCTTACGCGTTTTTTAATACGTTATTTGTACGCGTATATGTGTTTAGTGTCAATCTCCTCCCGAGAATAATAATTTCGCTTATATTCAATGATCCTTAACTCATTACCAATGCCGCATTAATGGAATATTTAATTTGTAATTACTTTTGAGTCAAATTACCTGATTCAAGTCTGTTCTGTAACATCGTGGTTATGAAAGAGAATTTCAGAGATTTACTTCACAATTTATTCATCACTATTTCTCCTTTCACCTAAGTACGTAATTTCGTAAGGAATAAAAGATCTTCTGTGTAAAACTTGTATTCTTTCACTGCTCGGTTCTTAAGAGGTTCAGAAAGAGAATGATCTAGAAATAGTGTTCTTTCATAATCAGAGTAGGACAATACACTGAATTCAGAAAAGGATTATCGTGAATAATTCCTTTGTTCTTCCGCCGGCAGGAATAAAAATCTTCTGTTACTTTAGTCAAAGGGACTCCCTCCTCCGCCCGTCTGTGTATAAAATAGCAATAAACATTCGGCTCCATAGCTTCCATGCTGCTCATCCTCCCTTTGGAGCTTTGTTCTTCGACTGCTGATAACTCTCGTGCCCGTCCTCTTCCTTACTTTCGTCGGCGAACGCGCGGAATTCCGGAGCTTGCTATCCTCGCGTTCGCTCCTTACATCCTGTCGGGATGCTGCCGAGTAATAACATCAGGGAACGGTGGCTATGAAGAAGCTTCCTCGAGTTCGCAATTTCCCCGGTTACATCGGCATTCGGCGAATAGCCTCCATTCGGCGATGCGAGCTGCGCCCAGCGTCCCGATGCCACTTGAACACGCCTAGGCCGTGCGCTTCGGGACGAGCAAGTTTCTCGTAGACCTCTTTCTGCGGATCTTGTACCGTTAAGAGAATTTGTACGTCCATGATCGTTTTGGACGAAGTTTAAGGACACGACGAAATAGACCCGTTTCGGTCTTTTCACTTTTGGAACGTGCACCGAAGCGATTGAGCATGAATTCGTGAAGATGGGAATTGAATTTAATAGGAAATTTGTTAGTAGGCACCTAGATGTGTATGGAAATGCGCATTTTTAACTGTTTCATTACACAGTTTTATAGAGCATAACAATCCATTAAATGTATATTCCAACAAATCTGTTATATTATGTCTATTACAGTTTCTAAGATATACAGAAAAATTAGAAAACAATTACCCTTTAAGAGGTGTTTTGAAAAATTACCCGATACTTTTTTTGAAGTCTACTACAAATCTCTAAAGTTTCAAGACAATCCGAATTACCGAGATTCTTCGTAAATGATACATCTACTTCTTAATAAGTAATATACAGTTTCCCACTTGTCTGATGATGTACATAAAATGACGCATCAAAACGGGAGAATCTGCACAATCATCCATGGTCTGATTTTTCATGATTCATTTTTATTTCGCTCAAGTCTTTTCAGGACTGCATCACACCACCTGTTCAATTTAATCACTATCCTTATGTAATTGATTAATATCTTCAATATCCTAGCCGGAAGTTATTCTCGACTCGGTCGAACATTCACCTCTGTTTCATAAACGATGAATATTGCAGAGCCCAAAGCCACCGAGCTTCTGTATACGTCACCGTTATAGTCCAGAACGGAATATTGAATCGTTCAGAAAGAAAATACGCCCCGGTCGTAACAATGCTTCCACCCGTACAACAGAAATAGACCTTTACCTACCTATTTCCAACCCCATCCGATATTACAAGATCCTCCTTTTACTCCCGTCGTCGTTCCGGCCGAGGTTCTCTTAAAGGGAATCGTAGCCACGGGGCCGCTGTGTTTAATTATACCGAGTTTTGACGAACTTTCCACGAATTCCCGTAATTAGTGTCGCCGGCCACCCCTCTCGCCCGTTAAATTAAAATTACTTTCGGATTATGCGAATCCGAGAAACGAGGGGCACACGGTGTTCTTCTCGAAACAATTGAAACTGCAAGCGGCTGCAGATGATTCCTTTTTTTTTTTTCTTTGCGCGTCCACGACGAACTTGTCAGTTCTTCACGGGAATGGTAACCGAATATTTAATTGCTCGAGGCCTCGTTTCACCGCAAAACGCCTACGCGATATTACTACGACCTCGCAGGGGGAGAATATTTGCGAGTTTTTTTTTTTTTTTTGCGACTCACGCCCCGACCTCGTTAAAGTAATATCACGGCGGTGAAACGCGGGATCATCGTACTTTTTTTCGCGTCGTCACGTGCGTATACTCATAACCGCGCGACCCATTTTGTAACGTGTCCTCGGACGTGCTCGCTGTCTTCTGACCCTTCCTTCGCCGTACGTTTTCGGTGTTGTTGGATTTCGTTTAAAGGGGAACAATACGTGATCGTGTTGTCTACAAGATTATTCTTCTTCCTTTCCATGCGGTTTAGGTAAATGTGGAATCACTGAAATAGTTGAAAGTTAATATTTTTTTCATCCTAAGAGCTCGGGGTTCTTTTATTAGGGAGACTTAAAATTTTTGTTGGAGTTACCTACGTGAAGTAGGAAAAACATATGAGATTATTATGGGATAACATTTTTTGGAAAATCTATCTATGAACAAATGAAACAGCTGAAAGTTGATCGTTAGATTGTCCTTTTATATCCATCTTACAAGGGACAATATCGAAGTGATTATCATCAATTTTGATGCAACTCTGTAAGAAAGTATTTCTCATAAAAATATTTGACAGGTATTTTTTTTTTAGCTGTTGTCATGTATGTTGAAGGGATGGAAACAGGCCTCAGAGTTAGGGGTGTGAAATGTATTTGGTCGAATATCGCGGAAGTTATTGGAGGTAGATAAATGGTTTAAACCGAGATATTCGATCAGATGTATTTCACACCCCTAACATTGAGGGTTGTTTTAACCCCTTCAACATGGATGATAGTAGCTAAAAAAAATACGCGTGCAAACATTTTTATGAGAGCTAGTTTTTTAGAGTTGCATAAAAATCGATGATTGTCACTTTGGTATGTTCCCCTTGTTAGTACCATTTGAGTTTAATTATTTTTAAGAGTGGTTCAGGTACGTTGTTCTTCTCAAAGAAACATCGTTTCCTTTTTACGCAATTTACGTGGAAGAACAAACACGAGATTTGTTTGATCTGTAATTCTTATTCCTTTCATCCTTTTATCATATTTCTTGCTGTTTGCTTCCGCGCCCCAGGGCACTCGAGCAATGCACGAATGAAATTTGACGACGGGCTGCGCCGTAATATATTCGTTGACGATAAACCAATGTGAGCCAGACGCTCTCACGGAGACGTGAAACCGCCTTATATTTGTATCTATGCACCGAGATGGGGACGAGCAGCCGATTTTCATATTTGTTAGCGCATTCGAGTCAGAAACACTTCACGTTAAAATTTAGATTCTGTTTGTATTTAACGCAGCCTGATTTTCAATTACTTCATTATTCTGTAAACGAAATAACGAAAGATTAACAATTCGAAATTTTTCCGCCAGATTTGTCTTTGTTGAATTCGTCGAAGGGGAAATCGTGCGTAAAGATTCGACAATTATAATACGGAGAGGGATAGATTGCGAGTGCGCAATGCGTATCTTCTTTGTCGGCCCCTTCGCCATCCGATTAGATATCAAAGCAGCGATGGATTCGAACTTACGCCTGACTGTTCAACCAGAATGAATTATGACTCGTACCATTTTTATTAACATTACATATCAAATCGTAAATTTTTATATAAAATTAAGTAAAGTGTATTATAAGAGAATGGCAGTAATCAAGGATTACTGTATCGCCGGAAGACAATTTCACGATTTGTTCTTCTCAATCGAGAAATTTAACGGGACATCGTGGATTCGAATAACTCTCGTGGTTCGAATCGTGAGAGACGACGAAGATTTTTAATTAAAACCGACAACGGATCGGAATAGCCGGGTCTGTTTTGAAATCGGTTTAAAGCGATTGCTAAACGGCACCCTCTGTTACGGGGAATTTCGTGCCCTGTAGGCTCTACACCCCATAGGATCGTCGTGCTCTGGAGGATGAAGAGAAGAAGAGAAAGAGAGAGAGATAATACCGTTCCCTAGCTACCCACGGGTACCCATGAAGCTGCGAATTTCAGTCAGTTTCACGACGAGCTTCCGTCGAAATACAACGCGTCCGGAATTCATGCCCTCCACGTTTTATTAACCAACTAAATTTTAATTATTTCGCCGGTCGTTCGTTCCAATTCCCATATTCTTTCTTCGTCTCACACCCTGTAACCGTGTAACGTATTTCGTGTGCTCGTGTGGACTCGATGTCTCTTTTCCTTTTTTATCTTCGTCTCGTTTAAACAGTGTGTGCTCGTCGATAAAATTGTTGAGAAGAATATTGCTTGTTCCCCGCTGGCGGAAAGAAATACGACTGGAACAGAGCCGTGTACTGAAACGTTGTAATAAAATATCCGGTGTAAATCGCGTTGTTCGAGGATCTTCAATCTGCTAATGTTCCGACAGCGAATAGTTGATCGTTGCGGCACGTTGGAGTTTTTTTAATTTACTTAACGACCAATCGATGTACTCGGTAAATGTTACACGTTGTGATCAAATTTGTGGTACACGGGGATTGGATGGTATTTTGAAACAAGAAAATATGGTGAAATTTTAGGAAACTTGTAACTCTATCGTCAAAGGCTTCGTTTTCAAGAAAAACCTTGTTAAACTTCTACAGGGTACTCGATATGTTTTTGTGCATTTCTATATCTGTATTGCATATTTATCTTTACGGTTAAAGATGTATATTTTTCTTAGGTGAAACTTCAATAATGTTGTAATAGATTTGTTTATGAAAAGTCTTCAAAATTCCCCTATCACTTCGACTACACTATTCGCTTATCTCTTTTCATCGTAATAATATTTTATCCATACATTATCGTAGGGTAGAAAATTTACAGTGTATTTATACCCATTGAATCGCAATGTGCAAGCAATATTGGCGGGTTTGTTACACCCAAAATTAACAAGGAGTCGATGTTGTAGCATTGAGGTAGGAGCGGTTCCCGCGTTGATACCAAAATCGGTAACGAACCTCTCTAATCGCTCGACGTTTCTCAGGGTGTTACAACAACGCCGTAGCTATCAGCGTGTGAATTCGATAATGTGATTTTGACGACGGGGAGGGGCGCCAATGGAATTTCGTCGGTGATGTGCAGCCGGCGAAATACCAAACGAAACGAAAATCGATAGAGCGTGGTGGCTGGCTTCCGCTCTCGCCTCTATAACACGCCGGTTTCTTTACCCGTGCTATCGTAAAAAGATGGAATTAAACCGGTCGTGCTATTGCTCCTCGGGATATTTGGTCGAAACAGAGGGATCTTTTGCTCGTGATGTCTTCTGTAACCGTAAGAAAGATACGGCTAATTCCCCGCGGAACATCGTTTCGTCTTAACAAGGTTATGGTCTTAGGTGGAATCTTAGTTTTTTTTTCTCTCGGTACAAAATTTTCTTATCGGATGGTGTATAAAGTTTCAGAGGAAAACTTAGAAAATATTAGCTCGTTTAGGAGAAAGAGGTCGTCTTGCATCGTCTCGTAACAGGTTATCTTCAAGCTCTTGTCTTACATTGTCGATACCACTTTACATTCGATACATTTCTTCTGCATTGTCAAGATTAGTAGTTTTGGAGTAGAATCATTACAGTCGATGATTTTCGACGTTACATAGTTTTTATTATTAAAGAGTGCGTGTGTTAATACAATAGTTTCATAACCATGAAAATAGGCGAAAAAGGATGAGAAAATCAAAGAGAATTTAAATCGATTTTCAACTCGAAACCATATATCCTGTTCTAGTTCTTTTGGAATTTTTATATCTATTAATCAACAAATGAAATGATTCTGAAACTAGCTGATTTCGGATAATCGTCCCGTACAAACGTTCGACCTGAACTTCGAATCTGAAAATTTTGATTAATATAAATGGTTTTGAATGTTAATAAATGCAATGATGAATTATTATTCAAATAATTCGATCGCTCGGGAAACTAGCTGATTTCGGATAATCGTCCCGTACAAACGTTCGACCGAAATTATTCAAACGACCCCAGAACTCGATTTCGAAATTGTCCACGATTCTGTCGCTGATGGATGTTGATTCGTCGCGTTGCGGCCGGAGACAAAAAGCCGTATTAACGGTCGCGATCGTTGTAAATTCGTTGCTAGTTACACCCGTTAAACGGAAAGCCGTATCCGTATATTTTACAACGCCGCTTACCACGCCTTGTCACTGCTCATTTAGGTGTTTTGACGTTGCGGTAGGCCGCATTATCCGTTCCCCCCGATCCGATCCCGCAGAGAGAGGCACGAGTGGTTTGACAGGATGACAGTCGTGGCTTTGACGTCTCGTCATTGCGAATCCCCTCTAGCGTATCAACGAGATGACATTTCTTTGTTTGAATACTCCCTCTCTCCCTTCCGTTAACTGCATTTCACAATTTACTCCAGTAAGTGATCGTAAAGGTCAAGAAGAGAAGCCTATGTTTGCTGTTGAAATATTAGGTTTAGTGAATTGTTCTGTATTCTTGGTAGGAAAGTACATAGATGTTGTGGACAAGACTCTACTCATTTTTTAAGATGGTACCGATTGACAAGCTTCAATGTCTGAATCACGGGCTAGAAACCAAATACTGAAGTCATTTGGTATATATATACATATATTGACATATACATCATACAAAACATTCAATATGCTTCGTGTATTAGTAATAGAAGTGGAATATATACCATATGTGGTCATGAAAGTAGAACAGGGGGGGCTATATGTAGTCATGAGAGTATTATAGAGTAGGTGCTATTCTATAATAGTATAAGTAGATATGGACCACCCCTGGTCAGCCAAGCATAGTAGGATCGTCCCTGGTCAGACAAGTAGAATAGGGATCGCCACTGGTCAGACAAGTAGAATGCGGATCGTACCTAACCCAGACCACACAAATAGAATGGGGATCGGCCTAGGCCAGATAAGTAGAATGAGGATAGCCCGTGATTAGACAAGTCGAATAAGTATCGTATGCGACGAGACAAGTAGAAGAAGAATTGTCCTCCAAGAAGCATGATCCGAAAAGAAAAGAAACACACGCACTTCTAATCACGTTTCCATATTTTTCTCTATCCTAATGCAGTTCTACAAGATATGAAAACTAAATTATGTCAGAATAAACTGATTACTATACCGAAGGTGTCAAAACATCAAACCAATAATGTGCTAATAAAAGTACTCGAAAGCCATACTAGGGTTGAAGAATTCGGTGTAAAAAGGAGATATAAAATATCGATTACCGAGAATCGTTGGAACGTGACAGGGACTCCACGTGCTGCGCTCGTTTCCTTCTCGAATGCCAGCGATACGTTGAACGAGCTTTTCAGGAAGCTCCACGCGATTCCTCTCCCCCCTCGTTTCGCCGGTGTCCTCAGATTTACGATGAAAAAGAGGGCGGCCAACAATGAGGACATTTTTCGAGGCACAGCGCGGTAGAACCGCGTGAAATATCGTCGTACGGGGACGAGGGAACACACGGGAACGGATGTACCGCACGGAAATACGCACGGCGGGGATATGGTAGTGCAGTTCATGTCGGACGATTTCGGGAAAGGGCGAACGCGAGCGTGTGAGCCCACCGAAGGAGCTCAAACGAATATTACCAAGCGCGTGGTGATGAGCCCCCAGAGGCCGGGTTCTGCGGGGTAATCGTGTCTGTTGAAGGGCGAAAAAAAAGAGACGCGTTTAGTCGTGGACGAAACGTGCGAGTTTCTGCTGGGGATGGATCGAAAGGAGCCTCAGCCGAGCACTTCGAGTGCACCGGTGTACTCTAGCACTCTACACCATCGATTTAACGTAAGTAAAGTATTCTCTGGTTATACACGACGTTGTGTCACATCTGTTGTACATAGTGCTCCCTTATTACGTATTACGTTACGTCATTTACGTAGTGTATAGGGTGTTCCGGAAATACACGCGAGAAGATGATTCCACGGGGTGGGTCACCAAGAATTATTATGTAAACAAAATATGGAGTGCACCGAATTGTTTTTTTTTTTTTTTAATTTAAGGAGTGTACTTGTATCCCTTACTTGTTGAAAAGTTTCTCTGAAAATTAAAGCGTAATAAGCATGGCTCTCGTACATGTAATAACCAAATTTGTGTTTTTATGGGCTACAACACAGCATTAAAAAAAATTCATTGATCTTGAAAAGCTCTAAAAAAAAATATAACATATAAAAAATCAAATTGCATCCATCTGGTGAGTCCCCCCTTCAAATGCAATATGATCTATTTCAATTAATTTTGTATAGATACACTGCGTGGCATAACTATAAAACCACTTTAAAATTTTTAATCCTTGTGTATTGTGGTTAACATCAATACGAACCACTTTTTTTCTAGGGAATGTAATCTATCCTTTTTTGGAGAGACATTATTTCTCAACTGTATTTCCGACATGGTATATTTGGTTCGTTTTTATTTTAACCTCAATACACAAGAATTGAAAATTGCAGAGTGGTGTTATAGTTACGCAGTGTATTCTACTTCGTTTTCGATTAAATTAACGTTGGGAATTTGTTTCCCACAGGTATATTTGAGCTCTGTTTACTCATCAATGTTTATACATTTTTAGAGCGATTGGACCTGTTAAAAATGTATATACAGTAGAAGAATATTGAATATTTTGCGTTAAAGCGTGAATAGTCGCGAACGCGTCAAGAGGTACGCTCCTGAAATCCGGGAATCCTTTCTTACCAATCCCATAAAACGTTCCCGCTTGGGCTGGCGCCTCCTACCTCTCCCTTCTGTTCGATAACTCGTTTCCTCGTTGCCCCTGATCCCCTCGAACCGAAGGAGACAATCGCAAGCTGGCTCCGCAATCTTTCGTGGCCCGGACAGAATGGTCCGTTTTAAGTCGTATCGAGTTGAGGCGAACGGAGCGTCGCCTTTGAGGGCGCGGCCAAAACGAATTTCACGCGAATATTGTCCAGGGTAGGAAAGGGACACGGGGAGCTGGCACACGGGTCCTTGTTTGCCCAATAATTTCGTTTTTTCCCTTGTTCGTCTCCTCCTGCCTCCGCTTCATTCGCTTCTTTACCGACCAAAATGCAATAAGATCATCCTCTACGCCCAGGTCCTTTGATGCCCTTCTTCCACCGTGTGTCGATCCTCGCTCGTTTTTCGGAGCGAAATAGAAAAGAAAATTAACGACGTCAATGAAAATCTTCTTACCAAAAAGCATCCCTGGGACCACCAGGGAGAGAAGAGGCGAATTTTTTTCCCCATCACCTCGACGTTGAAAACGTTAGCTCTCGGTTTAGAAGGAATATCCTTTGTTGCGTCTCCTCGGTGGTCCCGCTGAGTCTTTGCTACTCAAGGCTCTAACGTAAAAGCGACCGTCCAACCGGTCCCTGCGCCGCTTTTTCGTCGCCGCCGTATCGCGTAATGCAACTTTCTTATGCCACGTACCGAGTGTGTCTCGTTATTTTCGCGACCACACGATTGTTAGTTCCGCCAGCGAGTTTGCTGGAACAGAAACGCTGGCCGGGATTGGCTCTTGTGTATATCGTCCGGGAGATGTCCACTCTTGGACCTGATTTGCACTAATTGTCCATATTCCAATCCCATTAACCAGATCGTCATACGGGATTCGCAAAGATGATTGCGAATTCCAACGAGAGGTATACTCGATACCGCGAGCCATAAATCTTTGGAGAAGCAATGATCATTTATAGCTGGTCAAGACAGTCACGGTGAATTATATCTCTGCCAGCCAAAATTTCTGACGGTGCCGTTTTATTTACTCGACTCGCGTGAATTCACGGGTCTACAATATTCGATCGTGTGAACACCGAGTGCATCTCACGATCGTCCACTGCATTCTCTCCTCCAACCACTGATGAGGGTTGTGTTCCGGAAAGAGACAAGGATTGTCGGGTTCGCAGAGGCTCGAACAATGCTCGCTAATATTGTTAAGTCCAGTTTACACTGAAAGGACCGTTCTCCCCGTCTGTTTCACCTGCGCCTCGTGCACCACGGACATTTCCATTAACGAGGCTCGCGGGCACGGTCGCCTGCCTGTCTCCCATTACCAAATGCCTGGCGTTGATTCTTATTAAAAAGTGAATATTCACGAGGATCGATGGGGACGTTGGCTACGTTGCTGTTTGTGATAGACGTATAATTTCGCGTGCAGAGACAGGCATGTAAACGCTTCACTTCGTTTTCCTTTTCTAGCATCTGTAAAAAAAAAAGGCTTCTACTATGAGATACAGAAGTAGCATGTTATAATTAGTACACATCTGTAGATTTCTCAATTCCTCTCTATAGACATTATTTGGCCCACACAAGTTGGTCAGTAAAATATGCACCTGAGAAAATCTACATCCTCAGTGAGCAAGCTTCACGAATTATTCAACCAATGTTTTTACTCGACACTCGAGAACTGCCCAATAATTAGTACACATCTGTAGATTTCCCAATTCCTGTCCATAGACATTATTTGGCCACACAAGTTGGTCAGTAAAATATGCACCCCACAAAATCTACATCCGCAGTGAGCAAGCTTAACCAATCATTCGACTAATGTTTTTGCTCGGCACTCGAGAACTGCCCAGTAATTACATAGTACACATCTGTAGATTTTCCAGTTTCTCCGTGCAGAAGTTATTTGGCCCACGCGAGTTCGTCAGTCGCGTATCCACGCGACAAAATCGACATTCACAGCGAACAAGCCCAACGATTCGTTCATGCAAACGAACAATCAAAATGGTTTCATTCAGATATGTTCGTCGCGAGGTACGAAAAAAGCTTCAACTGTTGCTCGACTCTCGACCGTGAGTAAACATCGCTCGACTTTATCCATCGATAAAAGTGTCGAGGCGTTCCTCCACGGCCAGAAACGTCACCGTACCGCAGTGCTCGCGTCGCCATGGATCCGACATAAGAAATCGGTAGGGGGATAGGCGAGGGGGGGCACTGTGTGTATGTTTTCAAGAGCGTCGCAATGAATAATGCATGAGCTGATCGAGTAAGTTTCCATACTTTACAACGGTTACCCTCTCGGTCACCCCCGTTCCGCGGTAATGAACGGTATTACGGGGACCGAGACGGTTCGTGTCGCTTATGAGGGAATATTTCATAGTTGGAGAAGTTATTCGGGGGGCGTCGGGGCGACAGTGGAGTTTAACCAGGGAATTTATCTTCCGTCCATTGGTCGCGGCGCATTCTTTCCGCTGGACCCGCGACAAGACGGCCGTCCCTTCTTTTCAATTACCTTTTAATTGGATTCGAGGGGAGGAAAAGATGTAAACGTTCGCTTTGCCAACGTGATTATTCGAGCGGAACTCGAGTTTCAGCGAGGAGGATCGTTAGGAGATCATTTCCCCGTCCACCCTCGATTCACCCCGTAAACTTCGCTTTAGTCATTTTTACTCCGGGGAGGAATATACCGTCGATCCTTGCTGCTTGCTATTTTACGGGACGGTCTTTGTTAACTTTGTTCGAATTACCATTACGAGTTATCGATCGGAAGTTCGGGTTCGGCTGTAGCTAGAGTGGGGATTTTTATGCATTATTTCGCGTGTGAAGGTGGAAACTGCAGTGAAAGAAGAATTTTATTAGCTTTCGTTAAGTAAGTGATTGATGTGTAAAATGAACACTTAAATTAATAATTTTAGAATCTTCAATGGACAAATGAATATTCGCTTTGTTCTCATGTTTTAGTAAGCATAAACAATAATATGTGTGTGGTACAATTAAGTTAAACGCAAAGAATTAAAATATACTACTAAGAACTGTTCTCTATTCCATTTTCTTATTTTGAATTATATATAAAATCAAATTATAATATTTCATCAAATTATAATTTTTGGTTTTCATCTCCTGGTTATAACCACGGCAACATTCGTATGTGTTCATTGCGTTGAAACAGCCAACGATAATAAGTGCATATAAATATTCACATTCGACTCATTATTCCAATGGATTTCATCTATTACCATCCCGATTGACTAAAGTAATCGTAATTAAAAAACAATTAAATTTCTGTCTTCACTTTTGTCACCTTTTTCATACTTCCCACCTGATGGACATTTAGTTACAAATATCAGCGAACAGTATGGTCCCTGTGATGTCATTCGATCAAGTTTTATTCAACTCCCGTCTGATCTGATTAAAATGTGTTACATAACGTGCGCGCCGTTCGGTATCGTTCAATTCAATTAGCGCGGCAAACGTTACGATATTCTTGATGGAAACCGAGGCAATATCGTTTCCCAGGTTGCATTCGCATTAACGTAATTAAGGGATGGAAGTAATTAGATATTAGGGGGGCCAAGCAGCAGGACTGTCGCGATACGTCTGAAGCGCCGCGACGCTTCGAACTACTCGTCAAACAGCTATCTATCGGATCGGGCGTTTGTATTTTATCTTCCCGTTGCTGCACGTTATCGTTTCAAAGTGGAATTTACCATGATTTGCTCGCGTTCCCGGCGCACGTTGATTACTCTCGACTTATCTGAAACAGCGTGTACCTGGTGTGCACGGATCACGGAAACGTAATTACGCGAGTGTCAAGAGTACTTATGTTTTGAAACGGTATTAACAGTTCGATAACATAAACGGTAGAAAAACGTGAATCGAATTTTGTACCATATATGTATAATGTTCCCTCGAAACGGAGATGATCGTTTAGATTTCAGAAGCGAGTTAACCTAGTTACAATTGTATACGGTGAAGAGAATTAGAGACACATTTCTGTGCACTTTTCATGAGTAAATGAAAAGAACGGGAGCACGTGGAATCTTTTGCCCTTGCGAATTAAAACGGACTGCGAGATCGCGCAACGTGGACACCATTTTCCCGTGGTAAACGTACGGTTTTTCAAGGCAACCGGTGTTCATTGAAATTCCCGTGGCTCCTGTTTCATCGGATCGGATCCTACGGATTCTCCAATGGTTACCGCTGGGGAACGAGTACGCGACAGCCTATTGGCCCTCTCCCTTTTCAATGAATCGGGTCGTAGCGATCGGTTAACGCGTTCCATCTATGGTCATCCCCCTTCGATTCCACGCTATCGGGATCTCTTTTGTTCGGGAAAAGTACCGAAGGATATCTAAATGGGATTATACGGGCGGAATTAATCGAGGTTAACGCGAACGAGAACCTGCGGTCGCAGCGAAGAATCGGGGATTCTGAGGATCCTTCTATTAAGCTACTTTAAATACTGTACAATTTTCCATTGTTTTGCATTTATATACAGTTTATCTTTTGTACACAATACATTCCACGTTGTAGTTTTTGTTTCGAATAATTTGTATGTTTACTTCTTTTGGAATTTATTGTGAACTCTATTTGATACTCAATTTTGACAGTTTCTAAAGGAGCTTCCGAAAGGATTTAAAGATTTAGGGGATTTCTTTGCGCTTCCTTGTACCGAAGGACTTAAAAGTAAATCGTACGGTTCAAGAAAATTACAAAGTCGGCGGAAATCGAAGTGGTTCTTTAAGTTGATGTCTTGAAGGGAACGAAATATATTGCCGGGAGGTGCGACCGGAAATCACATTTAATGTGTGCCATGGCAAGGATAGAGCATTAATGAATTTGTAATAAAAAAAAAAAAAAAAAAATTCTTCGAAGTTCAAATATGCGTTTATAGTCATTTCATGTTGAGCTTGAAAAAATATCCAAAGTAAACATCGATCTACCTGGAATAAACAGAAAATATGTTTGGCGAATTATTTACGTGAAAATTCAGGAATCTCTATAGGTGCAGATTATATTTTCCCTTTATTTGTGCGCACATATGCGTAAAATAAACTACTCGTTTTTTTTTAAATACCATATACTCTGTATTTAAAATTTTATCGTTTCGCGTGTTAACAATTAGCGGGAATGATACAACTATCATATATAATCGGTTATGAGAAATAATTTCCTTAAGAAAATATGAAGTACTTTACCCCCAAAAGATTCTGAAAAAAAAAATGTATAAAAAATGTTCTGTATGTGTTTTTTCTTTTCTAAAAGAAAGCCTATAATAATCGTTACATAGAATACTCTGTTAAGTATTCTGTATACGATCATTTTCGGGTAAATATTTTTCCACAAACTTCCTTGTTATACTTTCCTGTTTCTCCTCCGAAAATCGAAGACTCTCGGAAAAGTGATACATGCTGTTTTCTCTGTCACAGTTCCATCGTTACGAAGCAGCCGTATACGTAACAATTTATCGGCTGGTATTTTCCCCATAAAAATTCTAATGTATTCCTCCTTGTCGCGTTTTCCCTCCACCAGCGGCGCGGAGGCGCACTGTTTTCACCTTGCATTAGCGAAGTTCGTTTCACACGTGACGAAGTCGCCATTATCTCGCGCCCACGCGGAATATTCGTATTTAAATTCGCATTTCCATAACGATGCGATGCATCACCATACATTATATCGTCGGATGGCTGGGCTGTTTCATATTTTCGTGCCCCGCCTCGTTGAACCTTCTTGAGTGCCCGCAGAATATATATTCCGTTTTCCGAGCGGCCGGTGACACGGAAGTAACGCACGATCGATTATACGAGAGACTTATAAATAACTTTGTTTGTGCGCCCGTACGGAATGGGATTAAAAGAAGAGCGGATCTGGGCTCCCTTGAGAATTCCTTCGAATCGCGACATGTTGAAGAGACCCGGAATTGTTTTCGTGTGGAGTTTTTTTTGGGACAATTTTGTAAATAGAAATTCTATGGGACCTTGAAAATAGTGACTGTCCTCCAGCCCGAATTGATCTTTCTAATATGAGTATCTTGATCTCTCTGATATAAATATATTGGTTTTCCTAATATAAGTATCTTGGTCTTCTTGATATAAATATTTTGGTCTTTCTAATATAATAATTCTGCCGCAGTGTTAACGAAACCACGAATTTTTTCGTGTTCAATTCTAATAGCGTACCAGTTTTTGATTACAAAAAAAAAAAAAAAAAAAAAAGAAAGAGGTAATGGTGAAGTAGAACCGTCGACGAAAAGTCTTAAGAAAGTGGATTACCTAGATTAGCGGAGCAATCTGGGGGTCGTCTGGGGAGACTGAATCTAGGTAATTCGACGACACTCTACCTATAGGATCCAACTTCGAACAGAATTGGATGAGACTGACAGTAAAAAGCACTCTCATCGGGGACTATGAAAATGTTCGGTACATCGGTCGTCGTTTAAACGTTCCGAGATCGAGTTTATGAACAGGCAAATTGATTTCTAGTTCTGTAATCACGCTTTGAGAAGGAAAAAGGACGACTATACATTAGTATTTTGTTTTAATTCAGTACATTTAAGAATTTCCTCGTAATTCACGATGACCTATCGTTACTTGACAAACAATTTCATTTCTGTGCTATATAAAACCACTTAACACGTAACAAGACGACTAAAATCTGCACAATATTATCAAAGACATTCTAAATTCTATGTCTAATCACAGACCATTTAAAACTATATCATGTACAGAGTGTTCGGTTACTGGTATCAGATACTTAAAAGAATGATTATACATGTCAAAATAAAATGTAAATCAGAAATAATGAAATTGTGTTGGAGATTTCAATTTTAAGTTGTCAACAAGCGAAATTTCAGGTCAGAAATACCTCCCGCTGTTTTCTGTCGTTCGACCCCGCCGTCTTTGCTTGTGCTGTTCTTGCTAGCTAACACCTTATTATTATTTTTCTGACCTTCGCATGGGATTCGAGTAACGTTTCCTTAGTTCGGTGGCAGTCGTCAATGGGGACACACCTAGTCGACGCGGAATGACCCTCGAAGAAGAGCATCTATATTTTTTATATTATTAATTCATTTACTGTAGTCCATTTCAATTTAGTTCAAGTTAGTTTATTTAGTGTTCATTCTGTGTGTATCCGTGTTGTGATCTCCCTTGTGCATCTGAACGAACGTACTTGATCAAATTCTAAGGACAGTGTTATTATTGATGGTATGTAAATTTACTGTTTTATCGGTAGCGATTACACTTTCTAACACGAGTAATCACTAGATTGCGAATATTTATGCATTTCTAACGTTCCCTAACTAGCAAAACGTAGCAAAATTATGATTATAGAAAATTTACTGTTCTTATGAATATATTAAAACCCCCTAGTACCCTAGTTGGGTGGTAAAATTCATGACGTTTTTCATTAATCCCTTTGACTGAATATTCAACGGAGGGAAATATATTAATGATGAATTATAATGCAGGAAATTTGATTGTTGATTGTATGAACTGTTATGATTTCAAAATTGTTGCTTTCTTTTTAATGTTACAAAACGAAAAAATTACCAACCCAATAAGTTCCCCTCGTTGTTAACTGTAGGAGATGAGAAGAAGTAGCTAGGAGTAATTCGCAGCCGGTCCCATTGATTCGTATCATCGATGTTTTGTCTCGTTATCGCGACAAGAGGACCGGGGGGGTCGATGTAATGAAACGAAACGAGGTGGGCCGGGGCGCGGCGGAAATGGGGGCGGATCGGGGACCAGGGATCCCAACGTTTCACGGTTACTCGACTTTCGGAAAATTAATTTGATCGTTAGGCGAGCGGGAGAATGGGATTAGGATTCGGTGTAGTCGGGCGCGAAGGAGCGAGTCGTTCGGCTGTCCTTTTATCTCGGCTCCGCACAGATTAGCGAGACTTAACACGGTTATTGTTTTCGTAATCCCCGTGGAATCTCCGGTTCGGCAAACATTTCCATGGCCAGTGGCGCACACCTTCTCTCTCTCGCCTCGCCCTATGATAAAAATGTTACCCGAGGATGTAATAATGAAAGTACATCCTTCGTATACCGCGCAATTTTTCACACGAGCGACTGGATTTTTAATGGAACAACACGAGCGAAGAATGTAATATGGAAGGGCAAAGAGATTGCTGTTGATCACGTACATGTACAGTTCGCGTGGTCTTCGAAGGATGCGCGGTGTGTTTGATTTAACGATTTATCCGCGGTTCATTGAACAAGAAAATATTATCCCTGTTAAAGTGCTCTGTCGTACGGTGATTCGACACGATTCTTTAGGCCGATTTAAATATTTCCAGATTATAAGTGGAAATTAAGTTTTTCTCCGGAAGGTTTTAGGGGGTTTCAAGGTAATTATAAATCCTGGTTAATTTTCATTATGGTATACCTGGTCAGTAAAAAATTCTGTTCGAGGTTCTCTTTTTTTTGTCATTTCATAGTCCAGTGCGCCGTAACGTTAAATCATGGAATTTGTAGGAATAACATCGATGAATATTCTCTAACGTTGTTCCGCGCTGACATTGTTATCTGGAGCAACAGATTTGAATTGCTAATTTAATGAAAACGCAGTAACTTATTTATTGTCAATATTTGTCAAAGTTCAGTTGAGATAACATTACAACGTTTATTAAAAATACTAAAACAGCCTTCAAAATGATTCGATTCCTTTGACAGATTTTCCGATCTCGAAACAACAATTTTCAGTATTAATCTTTTGGTTTACGTTTTCAACAGTCGAACGATGTAAGCACCATTTCTCTTGTTCCCCATAAATAACACTGGAAACAACAATTTTCAGTACGAATCTCTTGGTTTATATTTTCAACGGTCAAACGATGTTAAGCTCTCATTCTCTTTTCCACCCCTCTAAATAACACTCGAACGTAACTTATTCGATTCGAATTCGTAACGTATTCCGGTCAGAGCTCCTTCATCATATCTGTCGCAATTGTACAATAGTTATGTTCGAACATTGCGATGCACCAGCGGCATTACCAAGTACTTCGCATTGTGTCTTCGCCTAAATGTACAGGCGGGTAAGTTATAATTGGTCGTGGTTTCGCGTGATTTTATACCGCGCGGGAATTATACAGGGCGACAGAATCGGACAGTAATACGTGTCTCGTTCGCAAAATGCTAATGAGCTTTCGAAAAAGCTAGCCCGCGCCCCCGCACTTCTCGTAACAATGGGCTGGGAAAATGGTAGCTCGGTTTCTAGAATGCCTACGGCCGATCGATAGGGCCCGTGTGCTGCAGAAAGCAGCCACAACCGAGAGCCAGAAACAGGTGATCGACCTGAGGCTTTTCGCGGAACGTTTATGCTTGCCCGGAATTCCTGGTTATAACTTTCTTTTTTATCCCCTAGACACGTCGAGCTAAAATAGAAATAGCTATGGGCACGGGTTCTCGAGACTCGTGACACGGTAATCCAATAACGTATTGGCTGTGCTATCAGAAAAATTGCGTCGTTGGTTAAATTATAAATGATCCTGGGACTGGATTGTTTACATTTGAGAGCTTATATCGTTAATACTTTTTAAATAATTTCTTGTGAAGTGGATTTGTTGAAATGAGTAATATCTTTTTGAATTTATCCACGAATCAACGGAACTCATAATTCCCTTTGACATTTCCAGGTCTTCAATATTAGACGATCACATTGTCCACGCGATTTACAGTGAATGCATATGGTGCTTGACAAAATGATTTCAGTGGCAAAAAACTGATCTTCAGAGATAGGAATATTTTGACACTTACCAAAATATATTCGTCATTTGTTAACACGATAATGGGAATAGGTTGATCGATTAATTTGATTCGATAGCAGAAGTCAACCAGTTCGTTGTGCTTGAAATTCAGAGATGATCAGAAAAACGATTACTTATTTATTATCGTTCCTATACCTCTAAATATTGGTTCGACGTGTCGAAGTTTTCAACACTTTCTGAACATCGCGAGCCTCGGTTACTTGTCGTTCGCAATTTACTCTGTCCTCCCCCCTCCCTCCACGCTACGAAAATCGAAGTTGCAGTTCGCGATTGGCATCAAAGATAAACGACGCGACGACTGTTTTCCTCTCTCCCAGGCGCGTCTCGCCGCTTCTTCGACCGCGTGGCGCTGCGGTGCGACTGGGGATTTAAAAATCGTTTCGTAACTTTTAAGTGGCCGTACTAATCCCCAACTGTCTCTGGTTTGTGCAGAATGTTTTACGGGAACTGGAGAAGAAAAAGCCGCAACTGGACGAGCTGGTTCACACTGCGGAAAACCTTCGAGCGGACACGAATAGGCAGCAGCTGCACGGTAAAGGTAAGTCCGTGTACAATTTATTGGTCGGAAGCTCGATGAATTCTTGAATTTTCGCCGATGTGATATTCTACGCCCAGCGAATATGATTTCAATCTTGCAATGTAATCTTTACAAAATATTGCATATTTCATACGAATTTCGTTACCTACACAGGTATATACACTGCGTGTCATAAATATAAAACCGCCCTAAAATTTTCAACTCTTATGTATTGTGGTTAAAATAAAAACGAACCAAGTCTACTGGTGTATGTGGTAATAATTCTTCAGAAAAGGATAGATTGTATTCTCTAGAAGAAAATTGTTCGTTTTTATTTTAACCACCATACATACGGATTGAAAATTTTAAGGTGGCGTTATAGTTATTGCAAAGCAGTGTATATGCTGTTTCAAGTCTGCATCACATTTGACAAATGTCGCAATACAGTATTTTCTGGATAAGTATGAAAACTTGGGATCTACTTTGTTACACTTATGGAACATGTCGATGTCGGTAGCGTTGCGACGGTCGCAGAAAAGGATAGCGTGTTAGGTGGATCCAAGGGGGATCTCCCCAGTGGTGGGGATTGAACTCTTATGGAATAAATCTAGTCTTCTGTTTATCGAGCAAATACTGTATAACAAACCGGGATATACAATTACGTGATAAGTAACAAGTCAATTTTTCTCCTCCAATCGACTCGATAAAGACTTCATCACCAGACCGAAACAAGGACCTCCTACCGAGGTATCACAATAAACCGTCTCGCTCGGAAACGCAGCGTTTCCAATTACTTTCCGTATACTGTTTCATTTAATAATGCACTGATTCGATAACACGTTGGTCATTTCCATGCGTAAAATGCTAATTCGAATTAATCGGCGAACTGTAAAACGCTCGTTGAAAGTGTTAAACGAAATTCTGTATCTAATGGGGACTTCGTATACGGGAGTATCGTTACCGCAACCGATCGATATTCGTATTCGATACCGGGGCGACCTTAATAAGTTTTTGTCGTTGTAATTGATACCGGCAAGCGTCTGCTTGCCAAGCACTTTTCGGCGACCGGGCGAATTTCAGAAGTTTAATTATCGGCCCTGATTGCTCGGCCGGAGCACGTAATAAATCGAACCATCTGTTCCTCGGGACAGCTACCTCTATTGCGGAGCATCTCCGGCGCAGCTTGTCCTTTTTCAATCGGTTCCTTACGTCTGATCGAACGGACGCGTATGCAAAGGATTATCCACGTCAGCGAAACTCTTATAAGAGAATACGTGATTTATTCGTCGTGTCGTGTGCACACGACTGATTCATAAAAGGGCGATAGGTGATTTTATGACTCTCGTCTGTTCTCTTTATGTGGGGGAAAAAATCACGAGAAAATGTTTTTCAAACAAACATTCAGCTGATAATTATGCATTCCCAAAATCTGAATGTTTCCCTGTTTCCATTTTCCTATTTACATATTTTCCAAGTACCGATCGAAGAATCGATTATTATTAGTTATCAGCCGTGTTCAAAATTCGTTTCGCGAGAACGTGCGTCGAGGTAATTCGATTGATCACAGAACGTTTTAAATGTCCCGCGAATCCGGCGCGGATCGACGGAACGGGAGGGTCGAGCGGTAGATTAACGCCGGTGCCGCTAATTGTTTCAAGAGCCCTGGAGAACTCTCTCTCCCCGCCGATGTCTCATTGTTCCTTCTGTATTAGTGTGCCGGTACTCGCCAGTCCCGTCTGGTGCCACACGCTCGTGCATTATAGACCAGACGATTCTTTCGTCCATTGTTCCCCTCGACCGCCCACTCTGCGTGAAATAGGGAGGAAAAGGGTTCCTGTACCCCTTGTACAATCAACCAGTTGTGCCCATCTCTTGCGTAACGCGTTGCGTTCCTTGCGTATTCAGAGACTTCTGTTTGGGGTTTGAAGCGTTCGTTTCCGCGTGGTTTATCGGAAAACACATTTACCCAGTCTGTTGAACTTGAAACAGAATCTCTACAATTCGTATAAACCAATGGGCACCGTCGAGAACATTTAATTTGATTTCTGTTCTTATCAGAGACATAATTTTCATTAACACCTTACGGTCCACTGACACGCACCAATTTCGATGTTGCAGTCCTTCGATGGCACATAGCCTTCGCGATGGAAGCAAGATCCTACTAGCAAAAGTGTCGTTGTATCATTAATGTTGTGCATAAATCAGGCCATACTCAATGGGCAAGAAAGACAATCGATTCTCTTTCTTTTTCTGCCTACAAGGGAAGGCATCTGTTCCATTTGTATTTATCGTTTGCTGTCATTTTCTTGAATTTAATATATAGATTTTAAATAGTTAAAATCGTTTATTTAACGATCCTACATGTATGACCTGTTTTAAACACGTTGACGCTAACAAGCGTTCATAAAGAATTTACTGTTTTCATCCAGAGCCTCGAACAATTTCCTGTTTCTCTTTCAAAGTTCCGTTCACCGTCGGTAAATCGAAAACTTACAGGCTAGAAAAGGTGTGTGTAGTACGTCCGTGACCGTGTAGCAAACTACAGTTTCCCGGGTGCTCCAGTCGACTGGCACACGAGCCCATCTCGTCGGGGCGAAAGCCCCGTTTAAGGTCGAACGCGCTAGATCCATCCCCACGCTATCACGAAAGTTCTCGGGGCTGATCTATTTTTAAGCCGACCGCGGTAGTCGCCTAAAAATAATCCCTCGGTGTTCAAAGTTAGCCGTGGTTACCGCGACGCGCGGGAAACGGAAAAATAAAAGGTGGTGCACCCTTCTTTATCGATTTAAAAGTCGCCGGTAGATACGCTTTCGCGCGGGACGAGAGTTGCCGTTTTATGGCCGGGAACTTGCCGTCGTCTACTTTTTGGCCTCCACCTGGCGTGCCGAGCCGGGCCTCTTCGAGATTGAACCGGGGGGCTCGAGAGAGTGGCTCGACACGGAAGCGAAACCACCCGCCTCCACCCCTTCCTCCACAGGTATATCGGAAGACGGGGAACGTTTCGGCCCTTTTCCATGCAGATTTTTCATAACGGTCACGTTATCGGACCGCGGCGAATGTGCGCCCCGTTCGAGGCTGTCGCTGTTCCCTTACAGGCTTTAATTACGAGCACGAAACACGCGGGGCATGCTAGTCTGGGCTTCTCGCGTTTCGCCAGCCTTGCTCGAGTCTCTTCGGTTCCCGGGAACTGGTTACTTTGATACCGCGGAAAAGATTGAAAAGCTTGATGAATTTGTACGCCCCGCCGAGACAACGATATCGCGTATCTGTACGAAAGAAGGCTGGGATAATTATACCTCTTTTTTTTTTTTCCCGAGACTTCGAAGTTGGAAGGTTTGTAATTCTGAGGAGGTAGATCGCTGAGGCGATGCGGTTTGCTGGCGAGGAAATTTCAGTATGAAGTAGCGCTTGAAAAGTATTATTTTGTTATAGGTAATTTTCTGTGTAGATGATTCGTTTATTAACTATTTTATCTAGAAAAATTTCATTAATATCTACGCGTGTTGTTTAATCGATGTACACTACTGTTGATAAGTATTAGAACTCCTGGCGTGTGATTTTTTGTAAAAATTTTTAGTCCACCTTTAATCATCCAACGGATGAACGGTTTCTTTCAGTTTAATGCCAGAAACTATCTGGCTTAAAAATTCTTTCTATGGAGTCGAGCAGCGGTTCGGAAGTTAATGCTTTAGCCAGACATCCTTTTACCAGAGGAAACTGCGAAAGTCGTTGAACCTCCAGTCCCGTCTGCGTCAGTTTATCTCCCATAGATGTATGCAGATAGATGCAACTACTGGCTGGCACACATGCCGCATTGATTCCCTTTCCGTGCGGATTTACGTATTCGTTCCCGGTACCACCGTCGGTGACTTCTGACGAATAGCTGGAAAGGACGAAACACAGTGGAGAAAACCGTCTCGAGACAAGCCATCTAGCGTTCGGCCCGTCTTTTGTCTCGACGTAGTTCTAAAACATTCTTTGAGGGGAATTCCACGCGTTGTCCTTAGATGTTGTGTGTGTGTGTGTTGCTGCGGTGACGTCGCTTAATCGAATACTTTATCTTCTTCGATTTTATTGCCTCGAAGTAGTTCATAGGAAATGAAATTCTTCCCTGTGTTACTAATGAGAGCCTTTTAATTAATTCGAGCGCGAAGGATTTCTACTCAAACGATTAACCTGAGAATCACCGGTCTTTTAAATACCTAGACGGACAGGAAAAATAATATTGTTAGCTATTCGTGCGTACAGTCACACACAAAAGCGTAATGGCCGGATATCTACATGGAAATTGAATTTCACGTATGACAGTTTATATTCTCTTTCGATCACACGTTTTGTAAAATAACCAACCGGAAAGTGGGAATTCGTGTAAATACCAGCAGTCCGCGTGGATGTGTCTATACTTCCATTTTTTTTACCTATTCGAGCATTTCAAATACGTTTCACTCGGTGCATGGATGGAAAGTACCGTCTTTCGTAGATATCAGTGGTACCGCCTTTCTATTAACAAATTAGATCATGTCATATTACTATCACTTTAACTCTTGGACGACAAAATTTTTCCCTTCAATTCTGCCCTACACAAACTGAAGGAATCAGCATAATATAAAAATAATTCAACCTAGAAAACAAATATTCTTTTAAGTCCTAACTTCGAAACTTTGGAAGTTTTTCTTTCCTAATGGTTATATCTCTAAATACTATCAACAATGAAAAATTTATGTTGTTATATTTGTATTCAGTAGATGATATTGTAGTGTGTCTGATTATTTCACTGCTTTCCTGCTTCTGTAATATTAAACTTCGTATACTTTAAACTCAGTCTTCCCAGTTTAGAAACTAGTGGAGATAGGACACTTAAGAACCAGAGCGACGAATTGTTGAATTGAAAACCTCTCAAACTCGACATAACTCCCCACGTTCTTCACAATGAAGTGGGAAGATCATTGCTCAGTCTATTCCCAAGAATTTTATGATTTTCAGTAGTGAGGCGCGAGTATTCCCAGGGACAGTTGTGCTAATAACAATAATACGCGTGGAATTGCGTGCTGGTTTTAGGACACGCATCCGTCGGGCACGGGCCGAGGATGAGATGGTGGAGGCGAGAGATAGGTGGAAGGACGGGTCTTGTAGCCCAGGAATGGAGGCAAGAGGCCACTTCAAAGTCGACGGTGGGATGTGCACGTGTGCACAACAGCCTGCCCGGATACACGTGCACGTCGGAGCCTCAAGGGGATAAACCGTGCCAATAACGCACCCCATTCTTGTCGCGTTACGTAGTCAACGCATGGCTGCCGGCAGTCGTTCCGGATTTTTAACTCGACAATGCGCGGCCGAAATTCGATCGAAAGTTGTCGTTACGCGATGGAACCCGGAATTGTAGCCCGAAACCCTGAAATCGGAGGGCTTTGTTTTTATTCCTTTTTGAAGAATTTTGGTTGGTTTCATTCTGGATGGAAACCCTCGATTCATTGAACTCTCGTGATAAGTAGTGGTAAGTGGAATTTTATGGGGTGGGTTCATCGGTTGGAGGGAGGTTTGTTTTTTTGGGACCCATAAAGTTTTATACTACGTGTCGTTTTTTTGTTCATTTGCATTACTGTGCTTAAAATATACGAAGTTTCACGGGATAAAAGTTACTGCTCTATTATCCGAAAATTCTGTTATTCGAATATATTAGCCTTCCTATTAGTTACAATAATCAAGGTTCTATTGTAATACATATTTTTCTTCATTCTTAATATTTGAGTTTTCGATACATTATTATCTCAGTTTCGCAGGGGAAATATTCTGGACATTAAAACTCACTTCGTAAGCAAAGACTCGAAGGAAGGAAAGTAGGATTAAGAAATCTCGTTTGCCATAGCGTTATTCAATCTTTTGACAGGTAAATCGAATTTGTCTCCGTCGGAAAGCCAGCAAATTATGGAGGCTTTCTCATCTTTTGGAAATCGCATTAGAAGTATTGATGCAGGAAAAGTTGCAACCTGTTGCGGTAATGCCGGTACTTGGCATACTCTCTTATAGATAATGTTTCATAATGGAGTCGATGAACCAGGACACTCCTTGGAAGAAATCCACTCGCTTCGAGCCAAGAGTTATTCAATTTCGATGAGTCGCGAAGCGGAAGTATCGAACGAGCCTAACATTTTCCGATCCTTTGTGCATTCCCTCGGAATTTTGTCGAGTTCAACCGACGATGTACAAATATTGTGCAAATTGTCTGCACAAGTCCTGATTTTCGAATGTTAAATTCACTAATCGTGAAATGTATTTCATTCAGCGTGTTCCAGAGCTTTTCATTGGATATTCAATAAATGTGGAATTGTGTCAAGCACGCAACTCTTCGCGCATCCTCTATATTTATTCCATACTCGAGGATGGTCCAGGAACAATTTCAGGAGACACGAGAAAAAATTGTAACCCGAAAACTGGGTCGTGAAAAAGTAACTTCTATCTACATTATGAACCCCTTCCGTAGCTCACGAATTTTGCATTCGTCCCCGAACATCGTTTTTCGCATTACATGTCCAAACAAGACACAGTGAAAGTTTAACTTCGAACAAATTATATCTATTTGAACAATATACACCAAACAGCTAAATTTATCTATCTTCTGCTATCCTTTGAATCGAGAGAAACTACTTACCTTAAGTCAACACAACTAACAATCCCGTAGTAGCTACTTTGTTATTCAGCAAATACGATATTGCCTTCATTTCTAGAGCACACGATCCCTCCCATTCCTTTATAATCTTCAATTCTTTCATTGAATATAGTAGCTTCCAATTCAAAAGCATTCACAAAGGGTATAAATATTTCCTTTTCTGTCGATAAAACTTTACCATGCGTATTACTCTACACAAATGTACAAGTACCAGAGGACACGAGACTAAAAACTTCCAAAAAACGTGACTTTTGGAAAAAGTAATAATATTAATCTTCCGAAACCTAACCCCCAGACCTTCTGTACCAAAGCAATCATCCCTAAATAAAGACCCTTCAAACTAAAGTAATCATCCCAAAACCAAACCAGTCCCTCCGCAGCAATCGCTGAACGCAAACTATTTACATTTATTTCATAAAACAAACATTCCCAGCGTGGTTTCCTCGGGTCGAAAGCGCGTAGCGGTGGTTCCCTTACAAATGGTAAGGAAACATTATCATTCGGGCTCGCATCGCACTTGGTCGCAGTAGTATACCGTCGTGTTCCGAATGGTCGGCCTATTTGGTAAAGTGCTTCCCTAATAAGTTTCAGAATCCGAGCGGAGCACATCTGCACTTTTCCGCGAGCTACTTATGGTTTATCTTTCCTTCCATCCCCAGACTGCGTGCACCGTCGTTCCTCGTCCGTGTATTTTTCCGGACGAAACTTAGGCGCCGAGCGACGACGTCCGCTATTTCCCACCCCGACTTGGCACCTCGCAATTACCCCGAATCTATGGCGACTTAGAGCGTTGCGTATCGCCTAAATTATACGTACTTTGGGTAACTTATTGCAACTTAAGCATCGGGACACGTCCGCCTGCCGCGTAATTGCTTAATTACGTCAATTAACGGCCAGGGGGCGGAAACGAGACGGGGAATGTCTTAAGTTTTGCATCCTGCTACGGCGTAATATTAGTAGATCGCGGATCTTTAGTCAAAATTACAAATTTTTATGGATTAATTTATCGAATTGAAATTCCAGAATAAAGTAGAATTCGTGGTAATTTTTATGAAAATTTTTACTGTATTGCAGTTTGCGCATTTATATTTGTGATAAATGCATAACATTCGTAGTTTATGCCTATTGTCTATTGTTTATGTCGCCATCAGCCACTTCTTCGTAATAACACGTTTAGATTGTTGCTAGTATAGCATTAGACAGTTGCTAGTACTTGAATTGATTTTTTATTTTTAGTTTTAGAAACATTCTTCAGGAGCTAATTCAAGTTTCAGAAAAGTTACGAACGAGGAGTTCTAATAATTCTTTCTGAAAACGCTAACTTCGAGCCACAATATTTACATATTTATATTCGCAATATTCTTCAATAGACAATCACATTTCCTACGGAGAATACTCCTAATACCAAGAAAATCTCGTCCGTAAATCATTAATATTCGTCAGCAAACTGTAAAAAATTCTTCCACAAAGCTTTTCTCGTCGAGCTGCACCAGAATCACGCCAATGTATCTTAAAATTGCTTAGAGAAGGTCCTTCGAGTCCAAGTGTCTTCTTTTTACAACTCCAGAGTCTCATATTTCCAGAATATTGGGCCCCAGAGGTTTGTTTGATCGAACGTTTAAAAAATTCTCCAAAGGATCGAAAGTCGTGCGCGACGTCGATGACAGTGAATAGGATTCTATGGTAGTTCTGTTCGTTCACGAGATCGCTGGCGATCGATGGTTCTACATTCATTACATTCCACGGCGCAAGAACGCTACTTCGCGGAAGGAAAACACTTACAGCAATCGGGTGGGGTGGAGGAAAGCGGTTCCTTCTGCCTTTGTTCTACGCGCGAGCTGGGACAGGAAACCGGGAGCGGAAAAAGAAGCGGCCGCGACAAGCATAATGGGAAATCGTTGATGGAGACATTATGCTTCCTCCATTACACACGATGAGAGAGCGAGACTGCTTAAGGGCCCGGCGGTGGTGTTTGGGGAAATTGCTTTTCTCTGTGAAAAACTCCGCCCCCGCAGGAACGACGAGTCGTTTCCCGCATGGTCGAAGTTCTATTACGGTATTAACGGGCTAATTGGATTTAAAAATGCGAGTCACGACGCTCCCTGGTGTATTTTGACGTATACTCTACCGATCGATGTTCCTGTTAGGTTTGTGGGAGTTTCACTGGGTAATGTCGCCGATAACGTAATCTCACGGAACAAGGTACAAATTCAGCCGAATGTCTTCCGTTTCATTGATCCTAACCCTTTGAGGGGACTAACTTCGAATTACAGTAGGGTCTTGGTTATCTGAATTAATCATAGCGCTCGAGTAGCTCTGTTTTCGTGCGATGGATGATTGTCGTTGAATCAATTCATTGATATCGACGTTAAAGGATAACATATGAACCTTTAAAGGGATCAAGTTCTTTGTAAAGATTGTTTCTTGTGTATTTTTTGAATTTCTTGGAATATGTAGAGATCGAATGTGTCAGCTGTTTCTTGTTGGAATTGTTCCATTCTTTTCCAAGGTATTTCACTATTTTCAGAGATTGTTCTACAGATAATGTATCTCGGATGATCCTACGTACGAGAATGGAATGGATTCGCGTACAGAGGTTGAATAGACCAGACGGTACGACCTGCACGATCTTCCTATTTGTTGGAAAATTGCTCTTTCAACGAGTATTTGAGTATAAAAGGTACATTTGTTATCGTATCGTTGAAAAGATAGTCATTCTACGTGCAAGTGCAACAAACGTGGAATAACATTTGTTCGTGCGAGGCTGCGTCTCTGAGGATATCAAGTTTGAAAATCTCATTTATTCAAAACGATGTAAATGTATTTTTCAGTTTTACTAGGATTTCAAGTACATCCTTTATAATTTGAAATACAATTTCACACGAGGTACGATAACTTACATTTCTTTCGCTAATCGATCAATCACTTAAGAAATTATCTTTAGGTTCTTCCATTAATCTTCCATCGAAGGGCAAGTCGATTTAATTAATCCCAATGAGTACGAAGTATTCAGCGATGAAATTATGTGAAAGAGGATCGATTAAGGTTCATTATCGATATGGGTTTGTTATTTGACATACCATATATATATTATAACCCGTTGAAGACTTTTAAGATGTAACACTTTAATGTATCGAAAGCATGTTTGCTTTACAATGTGGATTTAAAATAAGCTTCTTTTACCCTTGAGTCGTAGTTCCACCTATTCCCGCTATAATGAAGCACCCAACTTTCCTCGATACTGACAATGAGAAATCCCCAGGTGTAACGCTGACTTTTTAATGAGGTTTAGCACAGTGATAGAGCTTGGAATTCTGAAGGTAATGATATCTGTTTCACCTGCATATAGCTATTCGTTTATGAAGTAATGTTCATTGCCGAGGAGTCTTCGAAGACACATTGCAAATTTGCTATACTTTCAAGTAGTCCATATTTAGACCCTAGTCTGTATTTAGATCATCTCTTCTACATTTATTCCAAAACCAATAGACGCAACCTCGTAACATCTTTTACCACTGTACAACGTTTAAATTCCCGTACACTTGAAGTATCAAACAACTCAAAGGCCCCATTCTCAGACAAAAATGTCCGCAATCATTGAATGCCCAGAAACCCCCTAAAAAATGAAAGACAACGCAATAGAAGCTTCACAGAAACCTGACATCCTTTCCACTGTATTCTTGATTGTCAACGTCCATCTACAGATCCTCCTATCACGTTATGTCTCGTAGTCTGCAAAGTCGATTCTCAGTGCTTTGCTCCTCTACCCTATCTCTCCCGTCGCCCGTAGAAGAACCGACGCAGTCCCGGGATAGCAGCTTTATTCCTGTCACGTAGTAGATGCATCTGAAGCAATTTTACGGACGCGTCATCCGACCATTTTCATTTTCAGACTCGGTATTCCGGCGTAACCATTTAGGGCGTTGGTTGTTGCGTGTCATAAATCATGGGTGTACCTGACGTTTACACGTCCTCGCCGCGGTGGCCCCCGCGTTATATGGAAGAATATCCACGCGGTCTTGCTCTCCGCTGGGCGCATTGTTCGCGGTCGGTTCCTCTTTCCGAGCCGAAAAATCGCATTCTCAAGTCGCGGAACCAGAATAAATTCACGCGCTCGCCTTCCGCGAGGTAAACGCCCGGAGAAGCTCTGTTATTAATTGCAGGATGCTCAGGTAGTTAGCATTCACACGTCATTCATCCGCGTCGAAAAGTGGAAGGGAATCCGAGTGCGGCTCGGATGAAAAGAAACGTTCGTTCGCTGTTCGAAAAGGAAAGCCAGTCTTGAGCGATCAGAAGCTTCTGTTTCTTAAATAATTTCGGATCCAATGCTTTTAATAGAAACATTATTAAGTACATCGATAAGAAATCCACTGTATTTTATCGGATTTAGTACTTACCAGAAACCTATGCTGTTTCAGCGATCTTTGATCGTCATTTTGAAAGAAGAAAATTGTAGAAGGATGTTGTAAACTGTGTTACCGTGAACCGTACGAAAGTGTTAAAAAAACATGCAGATGTATTCTGTACGGTTCTATCAGAATTTATACTATTTTCGCGATACAGTTTTGAAGAATCCCCAACAGAACAGTAGAACGGAAAATCTACAAAGAAATCCTATTTACTCGACCGACATGTGCTCCAGCGAAAGCAGACAGCTTCCAAAAACCTCCATATCGAAGGCACAATAAGACACGAGACAAGATTTTTCGGTGGCATATACCGATTCCCGTTTAATATTTCACGTCACGCAATCTCTGATACGCCGAGACCAGGGAAATACTCCTGGGGAATTTGCGTTCGGGTACGTGAATATATATTTTACCAACTGGCCTCCCCCCTTTCGCTCTTCCATTGATTCCTCGTCACCCCGGAGAGATCTATGGATCTTCCACCGGTATTCTTCAACGTCTGCTTGACTCGCACGCACCGGTTCTCCAGGGTACCGTAAATCGTCGCGTCCCTTCACTCGTCGGAGACACGGTATAAGCTTCGCGATGTACGCGTTCGACAAAAAAAAAAAAAAAAAACAAAAAAAAATCTCGTGATTCCTCCTCGCTATCGCTTTTCATTGCGCGTTTCTCGATTGTCGCTTCTTCTCATTACGGAGATTCGTTCTCGTTCCCGCAACTTTTCATTTTCGTCCACCATATTCTTGGAGGAAGGCTTTCCTAGCCCCGTCGTAAATTGCTCTCTCTCTCTCTCTTGCTTTTTTCTGCGATGTAACGTCTCCTATATTTTTTTTCACGTGCGCACACGCCTGGAGAAATGGGAGGTTGGTCGTAAAAAGGGTCGAACGCGATGTTTGCGCTAACCTTGATCCCGCCTCCGGCTATCTCGTCCACGACCCCGCGAAAGGAGTTATCACCTGGTCCCAAACAATATTTCATCGTGCTGCAAAAACATGAATTCACCTTACTTGAACAGTCGGTTGACTTATTCGTTTGGTGAAATTGTCTTTTATTTCTAACTAAGTCTGGACGCGGGTCTTTAGTGAACTTGTGCAAAGAAACATGGTTCAGGTCGTCACGTTTGTTCACCTGGTTCGCGGAGGGAGGTTAAGTGGGGAGAGTGGATTTATTCTGCGTTGGAAAAAGTATAACTTTTGTATACAATTTGACGTCACAAGAATGACAGTCATGTGAATTCATTTTAATAACATTATAAGAAAAAAAAAAAACGCTCGTTTCGTTTTTAATTAAGTTTAAATATTGGAATGTTGTGTTCAGGTTTTTATAGTCAAATTCTCCACACTGTGAAAATTCTTTCTGTGCTTAAAGGGTTAAGTATCTTAACGAGTTCACAATAAACTGAAGAAGTAAGTTCTGTCTTTTATTAGATTTCACAGAGTTCTATAGGATAAAATTTGCATTTTAATGATAATTATTATTTAAGCTTCTGTTTATATTACGTCAGATAAAAAGACTTTTTAGTTTCTCAAAGAAGTACGGTTCAGAATATGTTTAAAAAGATAAAATACATATGTGTCCAAACTGTTCCAAGAACCTGTTATCCATACGACTACTAAAAACGTCTATCCTGTGAATCTGTTATGTTGCACGTCGAGACAGACGACTGTCTCACTTAAAGTACGAGGCACAGTATAATTGTTTCATTCCATCCGTGCCTTCTTCACGCGGAAGTTTATTCAGTATTTAGAAAAGAATCGCATGCTAACGAGGATACTTATGCAGCGGCTGGAAAGCCGGGCCCGGTCGGACATTCATTAAAAGGCGGGGAAGAATTTTAAAGGAGAGAGAAAGTTATTAAACTTTCTTTGCACGTAGGGTTAGAAACGACCCTCCGGGGGGCGGTTAAAGAATGAGAATGTCCCGGTTATGAGTTTCACGAGGGACGAGGCGGATCGAACGCGCAGAGACGACCACTCTCACCCCCGAAACTCGTTGAAAATTCCAATAACGCTAACGATTTTCCCTTGGACAAATGAGCCACCGGTATGCACGTCGGCATCTCCGTCAGAGGCGCTTGATCCAGAATCCTTCCTTATCAAATTCCTATCTGATTCGCGAAAATATGCTTCGCTCACGGGCACACACCCCCCCCTCCCACTGCCGATTATCGATAGACCCTCGAACGCTTCGTGTCATTTCACAAGCCGTGAAGGTACACGCGCAATCACTTACCCCCGTAGCGTCGGATAAGTGTAGTTTCGCTCGAAACGTTTTATCTCAGCTTAATACTCTTGGAATATGAAGTGTGTCACGAGGGTATTACGGTGTCTCGCATGACATTCCGTTTTTTTTTCTCTACGTCACATTATAAATACAGCTCTTTAGAATCCTTAAACTCTTTAGTAAGTGGAATATTCAAAATTCTGATTATTAAACTGCGACTGAAAAGAACTGTTACGTCGCCCGGAAAGTTCTTGCTGGTTTTATGACGTAGAATTACGGGTCACGATTGTTACTTTCTGTCTTATTCAGTTGCCAATGTGGCTTTCATTTCTTCTTACGATTCCTTATATTTGGATAGTTAGATTGCAATAGTCCCACAAAACTTTATTCGCTTGGTTAAGAATCTGTAATATATTGACTGATACAGTGAAAAAGGCCGTGCGTAGTCAGACACACTCTGTTATGTTTTTTAAGTCATAAATCGTCGGAAATATATACGTTTAATTAATAGAGGCTGTTGGTGTTGTTTTCAATTATACACCGATTTTAATTTTAAGCAAAATTTTGTAACGATATTTAACTTTCTTTGTAATGTACGGGTTACCCATATTTAGGCGACGTGGCAGTCAAAGTGTTGATAGGTTTTCGACTGACTTCTCTGTCTTCAGAGACTTTTCCTGATATGGGGCTCATCGACGACTAGAATAAATGATCCTCTTGAAAGTATTATAAATAGAGCGAATACTATAAAGTCTCCCAGTTAAATCGGTATAGGTTTTTTAACACTTTTAATAATACATTTTTCTTTACAACGAATAATGAATATGTTTTTACATGTATCTCTCACAGAAAGCAAAAATTCAACTCGCGTGAGGCGTATCCTCGAAACGTGTTTGAAGAACAACGTGTACATGTTCATTATATCAAACGACTTTTTCTTTCTTCAGTAAAATTGTTAATAAAAGCGGTATGCCTGAGGCGACAGAAACTTATAATATTGATGGATAATCACCGAGCCGTGTTTCAATCTTGTCTATACCGAGAAAGTCGGATACTAATGAACGAACAACAAGGAAAAATACCGAGGTCAGCTGCTAACCAATAAAACGATCGCAAAATTGTCTCGATTGGTCTCCGTAATCACATTGCCCAGTCTCGATTGGCGCAACTACAGAGAAAGAGCATCGAGGAGATGTTATACTTGGATTCAAGGTTTCTCTCAGTTTTTTCTTTATCCTCCATTCGGCTCTTACAATTTCTTCTCGGCTAGAACATGCTGCAGGTCTTACCCAGGTCTCTACAATTACAATAATACCTTCGAACAGCGGTCAGTTAATCGTTAAACAACGTTCTTTCCACGAGCGTTAACCCCTTGGATTAAACAGGATTAAGTGGATCCGATTTAATTTCGCTCCACGTTTTCCGATACGAACCCAGACTTCTCGTCGTGCATTGCAGCGCGTCGGAAACGCAAGACGAGTTGTCGGAAGTATCCAGGTCGTTAAGGATATTCACGGGAGCAGCCAGTAACACGCAGGACGGCCGAAATGAAGAGGTCTAAAAAAAAAGAAAAAAAAAAATAGCAGAAGCCGCGCGAGTATTTATGCGTCTAGCAGCGGGCACGGTGAATTAGTATCGCAGGTTGTAGCGGCTGGGCGAGATTATCCGCTCGGCGGCGGCGGCGGCGGAACGATTCCCCTACGATTTACAGGAAAGCCATTTTGCGGAATAAGAGCGTTCTCGAATCTGCTGGCGAAGATAAGGGTAGATTACGTATAGGCGCAGTGCTTAACTTCTTCCATATAACGTTCCACACCGTCGAGCGAACGATCTCGTTCGTTGAATTTTTATGGTTGTTCGCCGTGCCAGCTGTAACGCCCTGGGTAGCACGATAGTATTATTACGCCTGGAGATCTTAAAATATTGCTCGGCCGTATATTTCATGTAAGTGGGCGATTTCGCTGCCTTAGACACAAGGAAACCGAGACCACCCCCCTCGATCGAACATCGCCCGCATTTATTCCCGTTCCGTTTTCGGCTACCGTGCAATGAGACCAACTGAACCGACGAATCAGACTGCGACTAATGGTAATGGAAAAAGTTATTATACTATTCGTGACGTTATCCAATTTCTATTGACATCTGCTAAAAATGACACTTTTGGATAGGTAGTTTCGCATGTTTGATCAGCACGATTAACGTGAATTTGAGTTTAATACGGATTAAGAAAATTTCGAAGTTCCATTTTGTTGTACTAATAGGTGTAATTGACGGTAGGAAACTAGTTTGGACGAAAAGAATTTTCTGTAACCCACGAATCTTCTTAGACTGCAGATCTTTCGACTTTAAATTTTCCAGTTACAAGGTATCCAACTTTGAACGTGAAACTTAAATCTGAAATTCCAAACTGTCGAACCTTCTGCCATTCATCTTCGACTTTCGGAGTTCCACTTTTCACCATCGACCCTTCGTTCGAAATCTTTTAGAGTTAACGGTGGAAATAAGGAATAAATATATAGTCTACTAAAAGCAAGCTATCTAAATCTTGTACATTATAGAGGTCAGTAGTATTTTTGAACAAAGTCATTGTTTAATGAACTCGTCATCAAATAACAAAATTTGCATTTGCTATTTAAAGTAAAGTTCAGGTAAAACAAGAAACATATTCGTAATTTTAACACATTTCAGAATATTTTAAGACAAAAAAGAAAGCATACAAAGAAAACAAACCATCCGAAAAAAAGAAGTATGTAGCAGTATATGTACAAGGGCTACTTGATAAGATAGTAACTTTTTTTTGACAATACGTGGCACTTAAGTCGCAATAGCAAATGCATTTACTCTAGGTTTGTCGAGTATACTGGTCATAGCTTAAAAATAATTAAGCCATAAACCGGAGTTCCCGTATTTCGAATTTTCGTTCACGTCTCGTAAAGCTACTTTTCACTAAGTAGCTCATCAAAACCATCGGATAAGCTGGTAGCTATAAATTCGAATAGGCTAGCTATAACCCCCCACGGGCCTAATGATCGTGCGTCTCTGATTAAGCGTTGAAAAATGAGGTATAGAAACGTATCCATGCCAGACATTTCCATTCCAGGGGTGGGTGGGCTTAATCACGCCATTCTTTCCGGCGCGTAAATACGGAACAATCAGATTGCATGAAGTTGGGCTCGGGCACACTTATCAAGTCCTTGGTAGCGATCGCGCGTGCTTTCTCCCGGCTAATAAACGACTTTGGGGATTTGGTTTGTCTCGGTATACCCTCCGATTAGCGCTGGAACGAAATATTTTTCTGGTCGTACCCGTGGAAAGGCATTACCGAAACGAATGCCTGGGCGTCGTTCTTTTTCCTTACTTTCACTCCCCCCTCCTCATAGAAGACAGTAGATCGTCGATGTGGGAGCACGATGTGCTTCTCTTTCGTTCACGGAAATTAGATTCGACGGCCGGAAAATGGCGGTTTTCAGCCCGTCTGCAAAACGTGTGCTGTGTCGCTTCAATCGATATAACAACGCGTGTCAATGTTTTTTTCCATCATTTTTCCTTTCGGTTTTCTTGTTAGCAGAGTTACACAGGTCTCGTCTGATTTTTCAACGTACAGAGTAACAGTAATTTTTGTCACATGGCTGGCCACGGAATTTAATATCGGACCTCGTTACAACGATTAATCGCGCGCAGCTCGAGCTGCGACGACGGAATTCAACTATCTGCTCGTTAATTACAGTTTGCGCTCGGGAATTATTAGACGCATGGAGAATTCGCTCCGCCGTTCGCCTTTGTGATTACGGTTTCGAATGATTTTCGATCTACTTTGTTCGGCGGATTTGCGCACGGGTGTATTTTATGGAATTTTTACGTGGAAAGGTACGCGAATGAAGTTTCTAATGTATTGGGTCGGTGAGGATGAAATATTGTTTATTGTCAATTGATCTGTAATGGTGAGATATTTTTATTTTGTGAAATTTTTATATTAAACTGCGATTTGTTTTATGTCATTCTTTGTTTCGTTTTCATTGCCTCACTATCAAATATTCATCTTTCGAGCAATCACGGTTATTGCCCGAAAAACACAACTGAAATCACATCTTTTAATTGCCGAAATATAGACGGTTTGCCGATCATTATATTGGGTTTCTCGTGAAGTCGTCATAAAAAAATGGACAATCCATTTACTATCTCTCCGACCAAAACGGTTTTCAATCGAGAAACGAATTTCTATTTTCCTCAAACTCAATTTATCAACCGTACACCAATACCGATCAACAAAACGGTGCATCGAACCGAGGAGATTGACGTCGAAACGATAACCGGTGAACGATATTCCCTGTGGCAGCGCGATTTCCGATCACAACGGGAAGCTCGACTAGCAACAATTAACGGCAATTACGGCGTTAAAGAAAACCAGGCACCCAAGTATCTTTTCTTCTTGAGTGAATCGATAGAAAGATTTCCTCGCAATTGTCTGTTGAGTGGAACGATTCTACGATCAGAAATTTTAAAAACGTGATGGAAATGTCGATCTATTTGGTTTTTAGAGGTCTGTAAACTAGTTTAAGGGAACGATTACGTTCACAAAAATATTCTCAATGTCCTAATATCAGTGGACCAACGATGAAAAAGTGTCGTGCCCCTCGCGTCAATTTGATTTCAACTTGCCAGTGGATCTATAAATCCTTTCGCGTCGCGGTGATCCTATCGTTCCTCCCTTATCTCCTTTCGAACTTCCCCGAAAACGGCATTCCAGCTATCCTTTCGTTCGCCCACGGATTCGATGGTCGATCCTGTCTCACCGCGGTATAACTCGAACGGAGGGACGACGAGACTTACCTTATAAAGTCCATCGACCCGTGCGGCACTGCGAGAAACTAGTGTACCCGGGCGTTCATTAACATACAACCCGTCGTTGGTCGCGTCGCGGGCGCAACGACGACGACGAGTAATTACGCACGCCTAACGCGCTTGTGTATCGCGCTCGACACGAGAAGAAGGTGGCCCAGGGGAGGAGGACCTAACCCTGTACGACTCCCTACCTGAACCTTGTGCACGTAGTCACACACGATGGGGTCGGGGATGAGTCGTGGAAGAAAGAGCGAAGTAAACGACGACGGAGACACCGTCGAGGGTAGATGGTTGTTGGGGGATCGGGGATAGGTTGGAGGGTAGGGAATGTAAAAGAGAAAGGGAGTAGACTGTCGGTATATATCGGAGGGATGGCAGAGTTCGACGGTGGAGGGCGTCGAGGAAGGAGAGAAGAGAAGAGAAGGGGAGGACAGATAGTAGTAGCGTCGTCGGTATCTACCTGCTGCACTGTCGGTAGTCGAAGGGGATAGACGCGAAGGGGGTTACTTCACCTACACAAGAGAAACGGTGTCGGTGGGTGGTGGTGGTGGTGGTGGCAATGGATAGTGGTTGAAGGGTAGAGAGAGAATCCGTCGGGTTGGCGAGGTGGGTTGGTGATGGTGGTTGTAAGGATGGTGGATGGTGGTAGTGGCCGTCGAGGAAGGTGGTGGTAGCTAGTGGCGGGTAGTGGTGGTGCGGTGGCGGTAGAGCAGTGGTGGTGGTGGTAGTAGCAGCGGTGGTGGCAGGGTGGTGGTGGAGGAGAGGGTGCGGCATCGTCGATGGTGGTTGTGTTGCCGGTGGTGGAGGAGGCATGGGTTGGTTTCAGTGTTCGCGCGGCCGCTCCCTGTCGCACACGGACGACTCACCCCGACGGTGCCGGCGTCGCGACGCTCTAACCGTAACCGCCGCCGAAAACGTGCTCGCGGAAAATAACGCCAGGCGCCGTTTTCCACCCGGCTCGCGGGAGGTTCACTCGTTTCGCAGAGACTGCGTACTACACTTACGCGTGTACCGGGTACCTATCCGTGATTTTTAATCGCGCGCGGTCGGTACCGTTCAGCCGCGAACCCATCCGCGCGCGCGGTGATCGTGTGCTCGATTCGAAAAACGTGCCGCAGCGTTCTGTGTGTAACGCGTGGAAAACGGGATGTCGGTTTTTGCGGCTAGACACGTGGACTGTGTCCCTGGCTGAGAAAAAGTGTGTTCTCTTCTTGGCGAACAATCGATTCCCCACCTGTGGATAATCTTGTCACCAGTGCACGACGATTTCATCTTGTGACTGAATTTTTCTACGAAGAATCCATCCCACTTCCATAGGTTCATCGAAATTCCACGGATTCTTGTTGCTTTTGCAATCAGGTGGCGAGATACATTGTGAGACTGTGCTGCACAGGATACGCATGTATTCTTTTTTCACCTTATGACTGAATGTTTCTGCAAAGAAGCCATCCCCTTTTATAGGATCATCGAAATTCCGCGGACTCTTGTTGCTTTTGTGATCAGGTGGCGAGGTAGATTGTGAGATAGTGCTGCTCAGGATACACGACGATTCTTCGTTTATCGTGTGACTGAATGTTTCTACAAATAAGTTATCTCACTTTCGTAGGATCGCCGAAATTCCTTGGATCCTTGATGCTTTTGTGATCTGGTGGTGGGGTACATTGCGAGACAGTGCCCAGGATACATATCAATTTCTTCCATCTACGTTACATACAGTGTCTGTATACACATAGCGTCTAAGGTGTCGTTGACGGCATTCGAGACCCTGGGCTATTTTTCCAAAGTAACCTTGGCGTAAAGTTACATATCAGAGGGGTGACCGCGATTACGGTCACACCAACAAGTGTCTTAAATCAACAAGTCCAGAGTGGCAAGGTCACGACGACGGCTAGTCGCGACGGTCACCGGTCGTGGAAAGTTTTCGTGGTGTGTGTGTGCGTGTGTGTGTGTGTGTGTGTGTGTGTGGCTGTTCAATCGAGAGAGGGTGGGATAAGATCGGTCGGATAGCGTAACAGCGCGAACGATAAGGTGGTTCGCTGCCTCGGATAAGATCGGGACACGCCGCGCGGGCCGGATAATAAGGAGGCATTCGCCGCGATCGAACGAGGTGCAGCCGCAGACTACGAGCTGGTGAGAATCGGCTTTTGAGAGGCAGCCCGAGGAGAAAGAGAAAGACATATATATATATATATATAGGCGGCGGTAACACGTGCCGAGCCGTTTCTAAAACGCGTGCGCTGCTTTCGTTAATAATTGATGGTTAAAGTGAGCTACGCCGTGGCTGGAAATCCCGTGGAAAGCGAGAGGAATTTATTTCCACGCGTTACCGGCAAACCCCGGGCCAGTTGAAGCTGAATACGTGCCGTGTCGTCGATCGTCCTGTTCCTCTTATCGTGTGTTCCTAGTAACTTACTCGAAAGACACATCAGGAAGCATCGAGGGTAGACTTTCGTCAATATTCTGAGAACTAGTAATTAAAAAATACCGTAATTGTTGATTAACTCTTCGTCAGTTATCGGTGTGATATGTTTGAATCTTTCCAGCGAAAGAAAAAAAGCCAGAAGTAGTCGTGATTTTAATCCGAAGGAGACCGATAGATCCCAGTATCAGCGGCGTTCAACCCAATGAACTATATCACAACGGTGTAATCCACCAAGCGATGTAAATTGCCGTGGCCCGACTCTTCGCACAGCGGGGGTAAACGTTTCGCGATAAATCTCTGTGGGCAGAGTCCGTGAAATTCGTGTCACACGAGGGACCGACCGTCATCCAGCAGGCCGCGTACGACGTTAATTATTCCCGCGGAAGGATGCGCGATAATCGTAGTACACGGAAGTTGGTCTGCACCCCTGAGCGAGCCACCTCCGGGACGCGTTATTAATCGTTGCGCCGATAGATTCTGGACAACGAGGGAACTCCTCTTCAACGGTATCCTCTAAGCGGAACACATTCTCAGGACCTGACAGGTCACATTCTTGATATCCCTGTGGGTCATTGATGGACATTGTATTCTTCAACCAATCGAATCAATAGCAGACAACTCGTCCATCGAGCTTCAACGAACATCTTTCCAAGGACCGGTTCATCTTTGTAAATTGTACGCTAACCAGAATTCTCTAAGCAGAACACATTCTCAGGACCTGACAGGTCACAATCTCGATATCCCCGTGGGTCATTGGTGGACATTGTATTCTTCAATAAATTATACCAATAGCAGACAACTCGTCCATCGAGCTCCAACGAAAATCTTTCCAAGGACCAATTCATCTTCGTATATTGTACGCTAACCAGTATCCTCTAAGCAGAACACATTCTCAGGACCTGACAGGTCACAATCTCGATATCCCCGTGGGTCATTGGTGGACATTGTATTCTTCAATAAATTATACCAATAGCAGACAACTCGTCCATCGAGATTCAACGAACTTCGTTCCAAGGACCAATTCACCTCCGTAAATTATCGTTTGCATCAAGAAAGATAGAGAGAATAAGGTTCGACGCGCTGATTCCCTGGAAACGGTTCGTCGATATCGAGTCGACAAGAAGACCCTCGAACGATCCTCCTCACGACGAGACGAATTCGCACGTGCAGATGTCGTCGATCTCCAGGGGACATTAAGGACACTACCACCACCATCATCATCCCCATCCACGCGCAGCTTCTCATAGCCCGTCGTCGTTATACTCGTCCTCGTCTCGTCGTCATCGAATTCCAATTATGTCGCAGCACAGGAGAGGCACCATACACGGTGGCAGTCCTGTTCCCGGTCATCCAGCCGCGAATGTACCGGTCTCTGCCTCTCACGAGGTACAGACGAGGGGGATACCGTTGCCAGGAATGGTACCGTCGCGTTCGATTCACGGCAATCCGATGCACGGGAATCCGATCCACGGGTTCATCAACCCTCTCGGACCGGCCGGTCTCGTTCATTCGCCTGCCACGCATCAGACGGTCCTGTCCGGAATTTCTCATCACTCGACGGTCGTTCACCAAGGTATTAACAGGGTCTACATTCGTGATTTCCATTGTTGGGGGAGAGAGAAGGGAACGGTGGTGGACTGCGATCGAGGGATCTACCGAGTCGTGGGCAACTAACTGTGCCTTTCTACTCAAGTGCGTTCCTAGGTAGAACCTTTTCGGGCCTTTGTTTGAGTTACGTTTAGGAACGTTCTACGACGACGGTGTGTTTGATGTTCGTTTCATCGGCGGTGTATTTGGAGGACGGATGAAATGTAATTGTCGGTAGACGGAGAATTGCGGAGTATTGTACGCGGTAAGGAGATTGCGGAGGCTCGTACTGGAGCCTCGTGTGTGTAGAAGAGGCGGAGATTCGGGGATGGATGGTTCGTGTGTGTAATTGGTGGGCGATTTTGGTCTTTGGGTGAGATCTTGGATTTCGAGCTATCGATTGGAGTCTGTGTTAGAGAGGTATTCGTGCAGGTTTCTGTAATACGCTATCGTTAAGGTGTTTATGGTTCATTCGTAGTCGAATAATTGTTTACGAATTTATTCTGTTCACTGAGGGTTTCATGAAAGTATCAAACGTGAAAGAACTCTCTTAATTATCGGGTAAAGTTATAGTTCAGTACTTGTATTTTATGTATTCAAATTATGTAAGCATATTAGTAAATAATTATTCAAGTACCGAAACAGCTTTTTCCAATTGTTCCACGATATTCTCGTAAATGTTTTTCTTTGGAAGTTTTTTCTGTAATTGATATTCGAGCATAACGATATTCATTCTTGTTCCGTTCGAAACACGAAGTCGAAACAATACAGGCTAACTAATCCTCTGTATAAAATTTTAAAAGAGCAAGACCAATAATAGTTATTTTGTATTTTCAATTGTCTGTGAATATAACAGGTGCATATTTGCAAATATCCATTCGAGAAACTTCCATTCCTGTTATTTATTATTGCCGATTTAGTCTCCGTGACGGTGCAATTACGTGAAATATTAATGTTTTCATTACTTCGATGAGTGTCCCCTTTATGACTGTAGTTCGATACATCCATTCGTATGTTTTCATTTAAATATCAGCGAGTCCTTGTCCGGAACAAGTGGTCTGATGCTTCGGGAACGATAGCGTATACAAAAAAGGACGATAAAACGAAAACAGAGAGTCGTAACACGAAATCGGTTTCAACAGGTACGCTTAAATGAATATAATCTAGATCTGATTACGAGCAACCCCGTTTCTATTACTGTCTACGGGCTAAACGCGTCGATTATCAAAATATTTGTCTTCATCGGACTCGTTACCCACCTGAAACATCCAGCTCCCAATGAAATGCAATCTCCGCACGAGATTGAACCGAACGAGATTCCGGAGCTTTCGTAATCCGAGTAGTTTCAAGCGCGAGGAAATTTCTGTTTGCGAGCCTCGAGGAGAATTCGTTTGACATTTTCGGGCTGATTTTTCCACCGAGGAATCGGTCCTACGCTTGCTTTCACCGCGTGTGTTTACCATACCGTTCGTGTGCACCGATAAAATCGGGTACGTGCGAAATAATTCGATTTGCCCCGCTTTTTTTCCGGGCCAAATGATACCGTTCGATTATTTAACAATCACGGGGATGGATTGTGGCACTTGTCGCGCGAAACTCGAGTGAAATTCATTATTGGACGTTCATTGATTTCACGGTTATCGTCGGGACATGTAGTAATTGAACTGATAGATGAGATAAGACCATGTTCAACGTGTCTGTGAATAACCCATTCACATGCATATATTTGGTATCTTGTACAAAAATTTTGTTTCTATAAAATCAAGAACCAATAGTCATTTTAAAACTATTTAAAAAATATGTTTGTTCAAATACTATTATGGAAACAGTTCGCGTGGTAGGGGTGTAGAACTTTTTTTTTACAGAGATCGTCATGTTAGCATGTTGAGTGAATTTTTCGAGTAACCCGACACCAAACCTTTTATCCCAATGAGGACTTCTTCCTTCTTTAGGATCTGTATTAAAACAGAAAAAAAACCCGTATATATATTTTTCAAGTCCGCTACTTTGTCAGCGTATTTACCAGGGAAAAAAAAATAATAAATGGTCCGAGTTGGTGGGCAATCTCGACTGAGAGGCACCACCTCAAAGCTTACTCAGCGTTACACGAGTTTCGGTCGTTTTCAATTATCCTAAAAGTCAGCGTGGAATAGCCTCGGCGGGAAAATGAAATTGCAGCTATTTTTTCCTGTTGATATGAAAGCCAGCCGGTTATATCGCGTTGGGGTGCCTACAGGGGGAAGCAATAACTATTGCCTCGAACATCTCAAAAGACTTTATCTAGAAAAATAATATTACTACCACTCAACTATCTTTTTCCGTACATTACCACTGCTGTTAAACAAATTTTATTACAAGGAAAAATAAATATTGAGTTCAAAGACAGTTGGGGTTGATCAAGTCAGGTCAAATATTTAGTACAGAAACAGTCTAGGATGACAGTACTTCGGTAGGTGGCAATAAATGGGTCTTTTACCATAGTATGTGTCCCGCATACAATGTGATAACACCCTATAGAGACTGTTTTGTCTCTCGACGACTTCGGATAAATGGAGTTCCACTCTGTATTTACTGGGATGACTTCGAATAAATGGGTTCCACTCTGTTATTACCTGACATTCTCTAACACCTTATACGCGTGGTAAACGTCTCGTTTCTCGTGCGACAAGTCACGGTCATTATCGTCTCGAGAGATCCTTCATCCGCGACTCGGAACGTCGATTCCGTCGCTCGATACCGACACGATCCACCACCACCGTTCTTGTCTTTCGTTTCTCGTTCGCGAGTCCGTCGGCCAATCCGTCACGCGGGACGTTCGATTGAAGGCACCGAGAAGATACAACCGCCGGGCTCGCCGTATTCCGCTCACGGTTCTCCGCTGAGAACACCAATGAGTTCCGGTCACGGCACCCCTCAGGATTCGCCCCACGTGGCCAGGCATCGCAGGGACTCGGAACACTCGTCCGGCGTCGGATCAAGACGCGGCTCGTCCGACGTCGTTTCACCTTTGCCGGAAGGTCCCTCCGGATCGCCGGACGGACGGGCTCGTCGACGATCGGACTACAGTCCCCATCAGGGTAGGTTCTGGACAGTCTTGACGTAACCGTTGTTATTTCCCGATCGATCGATCGTTTGGATTTTAACGGGTTTGTGGGTGATGTTTGGTGAACGTGACGAATATTAACCTTCTATAGCCCCGTTTGACTTTGAAGCTTGGGATATCGGAGTAATGATAATATGTAATTGTAAATTCATTGTTCATTTGTATTTAGAGGTTGATATTTGTTGGTTTCGCGTTACATAATTTTGTTTATAGTTACGATATTAATTGGGGATATAGTGGATTAACCTTCGTGCATGGTTTAATAAATTTTTGCGCCAGTTGTCTTTGAATTAAACTTGGTCTGAGCTGAAATCGAATTAAGGAAATACAGTCGTCTTGGAATGTAAAAAACGCAAAATTGTGTCGTCGCATAGCAATAGTATGCTCATTATTGTGCCTGAATGAAAAGATCAGAGGGAGTATTAACGTACTTTCTAAGGCGACTATATGCTCCCGTGTCGTTTGATCATTATTATGTAAACTGGTGATGTCAAATTAACTTAGAAGTTTCTCTGATAAACAATATAATTAAAAAGTGAAATTTGAGTTCGGGTCAGATTGACCTGAACAGTGCACTAGGGTTAAATTATTTTCTTGGCACATTAACTCTTGGAAGGTAAACGTTTTTCATGATCTGATAGACGATGGTATCTGGATTCATCCAGACCACTATTCATCTATCTTATCTTTTTTATTTTCATCTGTCTTTATTTTTTTAATCTAAAATTATTTATTTGCATTTTTAGAGATACTTAGTGCCTCATGTTTACAAGTAAGGCACACTTTTTGCATCAGTTTCGATCTATTCTTCGTGAATTTCAGATTCATCGTTAGTAATTTGTTAGTCGTGAATTTCGCAACAGCAAAATCATTTAAGTAATTGACTCGTGTTCTCTTGGCCTCTATTATCTCTTGTAAATAGCCATTCATCGGACATCCATATCGTAAACACAACCGCGAAGAAGGTAACAGCCACGCAACATGCGATGGAATTATGCTGTTTCTGTGTACCATTCATTTATTTACCACGTGCCACGCCCTCGTAATTTCTGATCGACGAGCCACGGGGATAATTGCAATTAAGTTAATTACTAGGGATGTCTGGCCCCCGTGTTTTATTCGTTCAGATGATATGCACGATTGAGCCGACCGCAAACGCGCCGGTGTACGCCCGACACCAGCGTCGAGTATGAATTTTCTGCGGAGCTTTTAACCCTCGCACAACCAATCCAGGATTATTTTGATAGATCGGTAGTTGTAGCTCCATTCTTTGTAATTACATGTAAATGTAAAATGTAAACTAGAAAATATACATAAAATTTCACGCACAAGTCCTTCTTGAAATTCACGTACAATGGAAGTTCTATTATTGGTTAAATTGACCCTGTATTCGTTTGCTGCGTCAGTCTTATACCATTCGGGGGTTAAAACTGTCGCCTCGATGCAGACCTCGATTGGTACACAATTCGTGTTTAGGAAGTTATCTGGCCCTTTTTTGACTGTATTGTTGTTATGCTTAAGGTAAATTGATCTTTTACGATCCAGTTGAGGTATTTTAAAGTACTAATTATTACTATTATTACTCATTTCTGAAGGGTGCTTATGGAAATTTTCATTTACCGAATCACTACGTTGTTTTACTGAAACCAGGGTCTGAGAAACGAAATGTTGTATTCGATTAAAAGGTTTATTATTCTATGAACTTCATTGATTCACGCTGAACGCTTCCGATTCATTGTGTTTTACGTATTCATGAATGGCATAAATATATGAAATTCACAGTTTAAATTATTAGTTCGTATCAATCTTCGATATATGAATTTTTCAGGCACAAGTGTGAGTTAATGTATATGTATTGATTGAATATTTCACTCACAGTTGTTTTAATTAGTCGCACGAGCTGACTTTGAATATTCGTGCATTCATATCACGTATGGAGAAATAAAAGGAAAAAAACTCTCATATAGTTCATTGAATTTTTTCTTGCATTTTATTCAAAGAGAATGTTTGATAAAGGAACTATATTATTGTTTAATATTAGGTTTTATAAAAATATATAATATCGTAGTTATATACATACGAGTCACCATTAGTAAGGAACATACGTTATTTCTAATAATGAATAATTGTCACATACTCATTTGGATAACAAAGGAAATAATCATAACAAGAATGAATCGCAAATTTAAATTCCATTAAAATAAGAGATTCGATAATCAACCTCGTCGATCTTTCTTTAACGTTATCGGATCTTAAGAGCACAAGTGTAATTTCGCTGCATAACATTGTAATACGGACTGGCGACCTGTAATTGAGCCGCGGGTAAAAGAAAGTCGCAGCAAGACTTTGAGCGAATCGCATGTACAATTTAATAGCTCGGCATTTCCATTGAAATATTCATTGCGTTTCGTTTCGAGGCTCCCTTTGAATCGTTCCACGGGATCTCTGAACGAATTTTTTGTTCGTGTTCCATAGAAATCTTTTCGTCACGATCGTCACGACGCGAACGGTGATGTTTCTGAAAGTCATTTGATCGACGAGGATGATCATGAGCCGTACGGTGAAGTTTTCTGCCCGATGCAACGTGAAAATACGGCGAGCTTAAAGCCACGGGTAAGCTTTGATCGTTGGTGAATCCGTATGTCCGTGTCCATTTCAAAATGAAGAAGAAAAAAAACACGCGCCACCGAACAGAATATGAAATATTAAAATTTGAATGAAATTTTTACAGTGTAAATGGTACGATGTTCAAATTCTTTTAAATATTCGATGACTAAAATTTTGGGTTTATTAATCGTTGTATAATTGTACTGTCTCTATATTCATTATTCAGTGGCTCTTTTGTGCTTCATGTTACTCTCGTTTCGTGCGAGTTAAAACATGTGTGTGGTCACTGGGCAAAATTGTATTGTCCAGAGATCGTCTCTTGGCGCCTGTTGAATATAGATTTCGGTTATTTGCATTTCAAACAATTTACTGTATTATTAGCTGTCGGATCTGGAAAGTGTTTCGAAAAGTAATAGTTTAAATACGCTGTGAATGTTAAGGTCACTTTTAATAATTCCATTGTCCTTTTATTCTTCGCCTTCGATTTGTAAACTTCTTGCAAAAGATTGGAATTATGTTAGTAAGTGGTAAGCGGTTAAGTTAGTAAAGGGTGTACAATTGAAATTAACGCTTTCGTTCCCAAATTATTAAAAAATTACTTACAGATACGAACAAATCCACGATAATAATATGTTACTTCGTAATTTCGAATATTTAACCATATGAAAACAGTGGGAACGAACGGGTTAAGGCTATCGCGTGAATCAGAACATGACCAGTCACTCTCTCAACAAGTTACATGTAATCGCAAACAAGTGAAACGTACTTGTGATAACATCAAAATTATCAGGAAAACAAGGCAAACAAGCTGTACCGTATAATCATTGAATCGAACCTAATCAGGGAGAAGAACGGTGCTACACAAAACACGTGCAATCCGGTCTGTTATATATTTTTTTTAACCCCGGCGAAATGGATTGGAGCGGTCGGAAAACGCAACAAAAATTTCATCTAGATGCAAATAGTGGCCGCCGCGCAAGAGGGACCAAGGTACATATATTCGACGTTCTCCGCGACACTGTTTACTATCTCGTTACCATGCCTGACAGTGATAAACCCACTCCACTGTGAAAGCAAGGCCACGCGAGGGGGTTGGCTTTGCACGCAATCGTAGCCACGAGTTACGACGCCAGCCCCCCCTCACCCCCTCACTCCACTACCATCGAGGTGGCATCCCTCGTGGCCGATTCTACGCACGGACACCCGCCACCCTCTGCGCCACTCTGCAACCACCCCATCCCATTCAACCCTTTGAAGTGTAGACGCCTCGGATAGTTTTTGCGGAACGCAGCGTCTGAGCAATGGGATGAATGACACTGGGAATAGGACGGTGTGTTTCTGAGACGCGGCTGCGTCGCCCACCGCCCCCTCCCTTCCTACGAGAACCCCTTTGAACCTCGGACCATTTTTCTCCTTTTCGCGCGCGTCTGTCACGCGAAGGGCTTTCTCTGCCCTTTTTTTTCTTCTCCTCTTCTCAAGTGTTGGGATAAAAAATTTTTTTTTCCTCGAGCGAATAGCCGTTTGTAACGTCGAGACACGGAACTGGTCGCTTGAGATCCGGGCAATGGGACACATGTGGAAATGTTAATTGAATGAATGTTGTTTTTGTGAAGAATTCCTTTGTAGGTTTGGATTTAATGGATGTAATTGGAGGTAAATGGTGATGGTGGAAACTGAGATTTTTGGGTCTAATTTATACGATTTTCCTTTGTAATTCCAAAGGTTCCGATGACAATTTCTAAGTTTCAAAGTATGTCCGAAAATTAATCTGTAAAAATTCATATTTGCGTAAACATTCGCAGTTCAGTAATAATACTCACCCTTTAATACCGCCTCACAAACATCCAACCAGACGAGAAACAAAATTCATGGAAACTCCTCCCTTTCGTTTCCCTTACATCTGCAAAGAATGCAGCTACAGTCAGTCATAAGTCAGCTCAAAACACTTCGAGTTTCCAGCATAGTAACAACCCTAAGAAATATCGTAGAATGCACAAGGAAAAGCTTGTAGAATACTCGACTTGACCCAAGCCAAAGCCGCACGCTTCGCAGCGGTGGATCACCGATCCAGACTACAGATTTCGTCCAATGGAAACTTGGGGCTATAGCAGCACGAGAAGACACCAGTGGTCGGACCAAGCGTTTCCAACTTCCGTGAACTAAAATACAAACTTTTACAAAGCTGCACCCGGGGTTGTTGTCCGCAAGAGAAGTATTTTACAGCAGACTCGTGAAGCACAGGTACCATTTTAACCCCTGTAACACTCACGGATCTGGCGATCCCACAGAAACACTCTACTTTCGGCCAACACGAACACCCGGCATTTTCACTTTTACGAAGGGGCGATAACGAAAAAATACTTACTTGATTATCTTCGTTTTAAAATGAAACTTTTTAGCAAGGGTGGGTTCTGTCACCGTGGAACGTTGAACGAAGATAAAGCGTACGTCGTCGTCGAAATGTAAAACGCGACGAAAAGGGTCTCTCACCTCAAACTTGGGATTTCATTACAAAGGTTCCGGATGTAGGGGACAGGATGGTAAAAAATCGCGCGACCTTCGCTCGACAAGGGAGACGAGAAAAAGGTTGTTCACCATCGAGCTTTCCTTTCGACGGGTACACGTGGACCACCGGCTTTGTGAACGCAGACGCGCGATGATGCCGTTTTCACGTCACGTACGGGACGTCTGTCTAAGGGAAGCGAAAAGGGACGAAAAGTTCGGATAAATTACGATCGGCCGAATGAGAGTTTCCCGTAGACAGAAGTCATCTGCGATATCGGGACCCGACTTCCATCGGACGAGACGCAACTATGGCTCAGAGGGAACGAGGAAAATGCCATTTCCTTGGACCGCCGCCTAGTTTGCGGGTTATTGAGGGGGAAGAGATGAGCGCACCAGCTGGCAGAATCTTAACAATATCCGTGTAATAAATGAGGGAGTGTCTGAATTGCTCGCTGTGTTTATTCTCGACACGATTTCAATTGTCAGATTTCGTCGGGAAGTTCTGTTGTTTGTTAATTAAGCCTTTATTTTTATCAACTGTATGGTAATGAGTACCGTACAGGGTAGTTCTGGTAGAGATGGACCACCAGGAGAGACGGTCAAGTTAAGTAATTCTGAAATTGTACGACAAGTGTTGTTTTGTAATAGGTAGTGTGATCAGGACTGTCTGTGAATTGTATATTTGTAGTTTTATAAATTTTGGAGGAGAATGAAGGTTTTAATTTCTGGTAATGGTTATTGTTAGTGTTTTATAAAAATTTTATTCAGAAAATACGTAAGAAGTATAATATTAAGGTTAACAACAAAATACATGGGCAATTACGCTCTTATACAGGAGGCGACAGACGGAAACAGAACCAAGAAAGTGAAGTTAGTTCAGTACAAATTGAAAGTATGGGATTCATTCATATTTATTTCTCACACTTTAGAATCTAACAAATTCAAAGTGTTTTCCAGCAAACAATTCTTCACCACCCTTGCTATCTACATATTTTGGGTCACGAACTCTCACTAAAAGACCAATGCTTGCATGTAAATTTCAATTTAAAAATATTTAATTATCCAAATCTGTCCATAGTACTATGAATAAAAAAACCATAAGAGTACATTCACCAGGTTTAACCAAATTTTGTGATTATATATCCAAATTTCTTTTTCTCGGGTATGTTGGCTACCTATTTATCCCGAAAACGTGAAAAAAATCATATCCAACTGTATCACTACCATGATCAATAGCAAAATGCTACAGAAGTATTACCACGAATCTCAGGTTTTGTGAAGTGTACATTTTGAATCTCGTTGTATGTTTTCGCCAAATCCGTGTGAGTCGTTGGAAATGTATACTGTTCGCGACGTCGAAGCCACGCGACGTGAGTAGAGGGTTAACGAAGGAAAAAAAAAGGGGGACGTGGGGGATAAATTGTCGCGACACCTCATTACCGCAGGCACAACATCGAAACATTTGCTGGGCTCGAGCGAGCGACATTAAGATGTTGAACAAGAGGCTGAGCACACAAGAGCGAGTGGCGGCGGCGGAGCTCCTTAGCGTCGTATCGATTTGCATAGAAAGTGTCCGTTCGCGGGTAGAAATGCAGCCTGGGAAGAATGCACGGTCGTCGAGGGGGGTAGGTGGGGGTTGGTGGAGCCAATTAAAATGGTGATCCAGTTCTGCTTAGACTTCGTCGCTTGTGGAAAACGCGGAAAAATAGGGTGGAAGCTCGAACCGTCCGTTATTCGACCTTCTTTATACGCCATTATCGTGTACTTCACGGTAATTTATACAATTTATTTCGCATCCACAGGAACAAAATGAAATTTTCAAATAATCGATAACCAATTTGATCTTGATATGTATTTACTAACGAGATTCTTGTATGTGGAATCATTGAAATGGAAAAGCTTATGATGTCTGCTTTATGAGATGTATCGATCAATTGTGTGTTCGCTTTATACGCGAGATTTAATTGGTCCTTCACAGAAATTATGTAAGTTTGTTAGGCTGTCGGTGTGTCAGTGGTTTCTTTTTTAGAAATTTCAGGGGAATGAAGAATTGAATTGTATTTTACGAAGTTTATAATAGAATCAATCGTGTTTCTTGAATTTCTTAACTACACAGCGGATTTTGTATGTTTGTAGCACGAAAGATTTGATAAAACCGTATATCGTGACTCGAGTTCTTTCCGATTGAACCAGTAAACATGAGAGGAAGAGACAGAGAACTCGGGAACCTCGTTACCGCGAAATTTCCCAGGGAAAAATCGCGCGGCCAGCTGTTGACACAGACAATAAAGAAGACAAACTGCGCGATCCGTGCGTTGCAATGGGTATCGAAGTGGCCGCCGCGGAACCGCCGCTCGACACGCGAAAATTATCTGCGAAACACACGTTTTTCCTCGATTTGGTTCTCTTCGAAGCCATTTCTTCCTCCCACCTTTTTCATTCCCCGATATCTGTGTTTAGTAGCGACGAGACTGAGTGTAGTATGCACACGAGACTATCAATGAGCTCAGTGTCTACAATTCCTTACATTGGATGTGATCCAAATTGATAACCACAGTGTTATTTTATTTTACCTACCATACAAATTTTTGTTATTGTTAAGATAAGCTTCAGAAATAGCCGAATTAAAATGTGCTGCTGATTTTAGCGAATATTTAATGCAAACTGTAACTATTTTTCTTACAACGTTAGTGTCGCGTGTACAGTAGAGTGCAGGTTTTAATTTTACCACGGAAGAGAGAATATTTAGTGAAGCGTAGTGAAACGTGTTGTCGTTAAAATCGACCGTGGGCATGTGGCGCGCGACTCACAGTTATTTTCGTTTTTCAAAGCAATTATAGGGGATTCGAGCATACGTCGTCCGACTTCGTTACTGTTTCCGATGTATTCGGTACCGTCGCTGGCTAGTTCGAGCAGCCACCCAATTTCGTTGCCCAGACATTCGTGTCCGGCGTCGCCCATTTCGAGCCGTCCCAATCTGACCGTAAAAGAAACGAAAAAGTTGGATCGAGAAACGGTGCAAGGGGCGTGTGTATGTATGTATGTGTGTGTGCACGTCCCGATGTATCGGAGCCGCGTAACCTGCGACCTGAAAATCAGATAGGAATCGTGTATTGGCAGTGGGTGTCCGCCGCGATCGAACGAGGCGTTCACGAAATGGATACGAGATCGAGAGCCGGTCTGGAGTATCTCTTTTCCTGGTAATTGGTTTTGAATATTTGAAAGCTATTGCGGGGAATCTCTAAAAGATTTCTCGCGTTTTCTCTTTATCTTGAATTGGAATCCCATTGGGATTTCTGTATTGATTCCCTGTATCACATTGGCGTCGTACACGTTCCAGAATATGTCTGACTAAAGTGTCCTTTTTCCACTTACTCGTTCTACTCGTGATAAACGAAAACGGTGTTATTTTATAGTCTATTTTTCCCTTGATCATATTGTAGGGATAGATTTTGGATCTGACGCGATTATTAGATAGAACTGCAAACTTGAGAAAATAAACAACACTAATATTATTTATTCTAGAGACTTAGTACTTACGATATAATGAAAAATAAAAATAAAACTAGTGTAACGCGTCTTTAGTTTTTCGTCTTAAGACTTTTCGCAATATGTCTTTCCGTCGTTACGCCGGGGAGTATTTTCATATGTCATCGTGAAAGCGTGTAATGTCAAATATATTACGGTCCATTTTTCCCTTGATCATGTTCGGTGGATATGATCAATATTGAACAGACTCTGACTGTTTTACACCGCATGTTTTTAACCGTGCTGTCCGAATGTCAGTACTACAATCAGTCTTTCAGGTAACTGACTACCTTATTTACCTGACATTCAGCGGCGCCAAAATATGATTCGCATATTTTTAACACGATACATATCACATCAATGATAAAAGTAATAATCAGAGGACATTCCGAGAAAGTCATTAAACTTCATAAACATATATTGATATTATGTCTTACATTTTCAAGTCTCCTCGAAGGAGCTCGGTCCAATTCTGAGTCAATAGATGATTCTCGTTAAGCCACTCACAAGGCAACTCGTCCCAGTCGCTGACTGGGCAGGACGGCGAGGGGTCCCGTTAATTAGTTACGAGGCTTTAATTTGCGCTCGTCGAGCGGTTCCACGAGTCGTTTCGGTGGGGATACTGCTCGAGCCGTTGGTAAATAACATTCGTCCGGAATAGGGAACGAAAGTTCTTCAACGAGATCGCGAATACATCTAATTACATAAGTATTCGAGTGTAATTCTTCTTCACCAGAGCGTTCGTGGACTTTCCGTCTCCACGAGAACTCGGAAACAGCTCCGTGAACCTGGCTTGTTCTCTAAAATCTCCCAACGAAGATCCAAGTGAGCGTTCGAAGCTATTTTATATCGCGCAATATTCGAGCAAGATTTACACCTTTACCGGGGCCCTCCTATTTTCAAGGGAATTATTTATTCCGGCCTGTCGCGTCCGTCTGAATATCGGTATAAAGGAAGGGCAGAGAGGGCGAAGATGATTTATCTTCCCGACCATCTCGCGCGACCTAATCGCATTAGAGCCAACTGAAAGTTCTCAGGGTTTGTGCCGCCCCCTCTTTGCCGGTGTGCCCGTGAGTCTCATGCCTGATTCTCGCGAAATCTTCCGGCACATACTGTGTCTTTCGACGAATTCTCGAGCCTCGGCGGCATTTAGTACTCCAAGAAGGTGCGTTTCTCCTCTGATTCGTCCTTTAAATTCACCATGAATTGCTACAATTTCGTATCCGTGAGTAATAAAGTGAATACTGGGTAGCGCCCTTTCGCATTCGAAAACAGGGAAACAAGAATTTTGTTAAGTCTTTAACGGTGAAATTCTTTTTTAAATGTGTAACTTTTTGATTACTTTTTTCTAATGAAGGAAAACCTACATTTTTGAAGCTTTATTACAATTTTTTTTCTTTCAAAAGCTCACCATTTTTACAAAACTAAACATTTTCAAAAATTCCTACGTATTTCCCGAACAAATTTCTCCTAGAAAATGAAAAATTCTTATTCTACTTCAAACCTAGCCACCGCGGAAACAGTCCACAGAAAAGGTGCTCTGCAGAAGTGGGACCGCCATTTTGTATGAAAAAAAAAATATTTTTGTACATTTAACTGATTCCAAGTTTACTTTATTGTATTGCCAGGAAAAATTCACAGAAGTACCTATGATTTTGAAGCGGTCAGGGTGGGCTAACCCTTTAAACTTGTAACGCTTCACACGTGTGGTACATATCACGATAAATACGAAATTATAGCGTGTATGTTTTTTTTCTATCGTGAAAAACGATCGTTGATTAATCGACTGCGATTTTTGAAAGAGGAATCGATCTCAGGCGGGTTGTGAATAGCGTGTAATTAGGGTAGCTTGATCGAAACGCGAGTTACACGCGTCCATGGCGGTTTCGAACACTCTTCGAACTCTTCGAACTTTCGCCGTGGCACGGGGCGGCGGAATTTCATTAAGTAAACGCTCGCGGGACGAAACTCGTTACGCGGGAACCTTATTATCGCGGCGGCGTTATATGGACGACGGGGGCCGCTAGGATCGTTGAATGCGTTGGAAAACTCGTGACGCAAATAAAACGTAACAACGAGGGTGATAGGGAGGGGAGGAGGCGGAAGCGGCCGCGAACAATGGACAGTAAGAAATTAAAAGTTTACGCGTGGACGGGTAAACCTAATTATTCGGGGAAAGTTTGCGACGATAGCTTCGTTCAGGGAGGGAGAAAGACAGCTGAAACCTGGGGTGGTTTGGGGGATGGTGAACTTTGACGAAGCATACGCGAACGATTATAAGTGTTCCGACTATTGGTAAATTAAAAGGTACCGGCGCAGAAATGTTGCTAAGTTGGATGAATCGGTGAGTAGACTACAGGATAATGTTTATAACTGGACTACGGATTTTCAAGCAAATTCACGGGTTTATAGATGAATTTATAGAGGTAGAAGGTAAACGGAAATTTGTTTTCTTTATTTGGTGTTTTATTAGATTCTACGTAACGTATAGGTTCTGTTAGTTTTCATTAAATTGTTTTACTGTATTGCTGTGTCTGTATCCGTATTAATTATCGTGGTTATTACCTTCTCTTGCGGTAAGTAGATTATAAGTTTAACCTATTATGTGGTCGTGCAGATGAATAATGCGATGAGAAACGTTTTATCCCTGAACGAAATGTAGTTACGATGTAATTTACATTACTGTAGATGTTCCGTCATGATTTGGTGAATAAACTTTAAATCGATAAATAAGGAAATCAGAAAGACCCATTTTATCCGATTTATAGTTTAAAAATTGGACAACCTGACAGTGAAAAACTGTACAAGTGACAAAACCAATTCTTCAGGGTGTGACATTTACGGAAAATAGTTGAAAAATTCGTGCACCAACATCAATTTCATCGTAACCTGGTATTCTACTATTTAACCCTTTACAGTCATAACATGCTGAGGTCTGGGTAGCCTACAGGTGATAAATATCTTGTAATCAAATATTATTCCAAAAAGAAATTCGAGTGTCGTCGAACGATACTGTTGCGTTGTTTCATTATCAGGTTGCATTTGTTTTCTTTAGGACGAAGCAAAGAGAAAATGCGCAAAATCAAAATAATTTTTTTGCTTCGGTGGCTGAAAGTAGACATATGACTGGAAAGGGTTAATAATTGTAATTGTAACAAATGGTAAAGTCATTGCAGGACCTTTTATCCGTTAATTGGATTAAATTCTGCCTACAATAAGCAATTTCTAGACATATTTAAGTGACGGGTCACTAGTATGTAGTAGCTATTAACAGGTATTAAACATTTTAATTCGAGTATTCGTAGGCGGGCGTTATTCCATGGCACGTCTCTCTTTTAAAAGCGTGACCGTTTCGCGAAAATTGCTCGCCGTGCTTCCTTTTCCCCACGATTCCCCTATTCACGCTCTATGATTGATGGATTTAACGGTACCGCCGCGGCGCTCGTGGAAATTACCCGGTAATTTCTGCAAATTGTTTGCAAATTGCGATCGATTTCAGGGCGTCGATTGAAACGAATTGCTAGAGCGGGGAAAAAATCGAGACGGGCGCGTGGGGTGATGTCATTTTCGTCGCAGCGAGCACAATTTTCCGATGCAGCTTCGCCGTTAAATTTCTCTTTCATGCTGTGATTATCAAGTTAAACGTACGCGAAGCACATTTCTAGATCCATTTAAGAGGTACAGAAAATCTGACTTTCTTGAATTGTTCGCAGAATTACCTGGCCGTAACTGAATCGGGAAGTTAAGGGAGAAACAAAGGAAAATTAATGGATACTTTTTTTAATTAACTTGTAAGAAAACTGAAGGAACGTAATTTATCTTACGTGAGGATTCCTTAGGTTTTGAGAGGGGGGAACTGAAAATATCTCTGAAAGGACAGTGCCGCATAATAGTGTGGGTATCATAACGATAATACATTACTAACACAATCGTGATTTCTTCGTCTTTCCAGATTTTTCAGTGACGTATATTTCGATCGATTTTTCTTATTCAACGTAGACGAAGATTCAGTAAGGTTCCAAGGCTCTAAAATCGAGGTTACAAAAATCGCGATTTGAAGATTCAATAGTATCAATGTTCACACGAATTCTTATAGTTTAACTCACGTACCTGGAAAAATTGACGATTAAGGTTAACCTCGAGTACCGATGTACAATTCACAGACTGGTCAGAACAAACGATAGAACACTGGTACGTTTAGTGATAGTTGTTCGGAAAGTTACGAAACTCGAGGCTTTTGGGCGTAATGTACGAGGGTACACGGCGCAAAAATGCTGGTTTCGCGTCACGCCGCGGGTTACGCGTCAAAGACAAAGGGACAGAGGTGTTCCGCGAGGCAAATGGAATCCGAATCTCATTAACGGAATCTCGGTTGCAGTTATCGTGGCGTGTGCAGCTTTGCGAACTCGTTGACCGTTGTCGGGCACGTCACGCAATGAAATCGCCGCATTATGTGGGCAGAAGTCTTTCTCCGTGAAAAGAACGTGTTTGATTATTTGGTCATGCAATCGAGGGACCATGGATAATCCAAATACACGTGTGTATTCTTTTAGATGTCCTTAGGGACTGGATCAATAGGGTGGATAGATAGATTCAATTCTTGACTAATAGATATGTTTCCTTTTTACTGCAAAAAAAATTTCGTCGGGCTTCTGTTGTTTGATATTAGGTAGCAACCTTAGATTCATATAATATTGGAAAACATATCCAAATTCTTGTGACGTTTTTAATTATTTTAAATTAGAACCATTTTAACTATAAAAATGGTTCTAATTCATTCTGTTAACAAATAGGTAGCAGATTCATTCGTTATCTCAGTCTGTTAACAAATAGATCGTAGATGCATTCATTATTTGAATCTGTTAACAAATAGATACAATCTGTTAACAATAGATTTAAAATGAAAGGTTACCATAAAAGTCAGGTACATGGAAGGAGGATTCTTAAGAACAGTATTCCCGCTTCGTTTCGACAATCACAAATCCAATCAGATTTCTTGTTTTTCTCCACCTAGATTGACTGATTAATCGACCTGATTTAATCCGCTCTATACGCAACACGGATTCTGTACAAGTAAAACGGTTGTATTCACGCGTTTCAGTTCGCTGCGCGCGCGTTAAATTTTCACGAAAAAAAGATCGTGAAACGGTCCTACGCGAGTCAGCGACACTTACCAGCGAGACGTGCTCGCACGGAAGCCGTTAGTCTCTTTATTATCCTTCTTCTAAGAGGGTGGATACAGGCGGGAAGAAGTTGGCGGAAGCGCGACGTACGTTTTTGGACCGGTTATAAAGAGACCGGCGAACGAACCCGCTCGAAAATGGCACCCTTTGCACACGCCTCACGTATCCCATAGCCCTCCAAACTCTCTGTCCTTTTTTTTTCTTTGAGCTTTCCTTATGTATTTCGTAGTTCCCTGGTTCGGCGGTCGCGATTCTGGTTCTCCTTTTTGCCCCGGGGCCTCGACGAGCCTCAATCGGCCGGAAGGAACGGTGGAAAGAAACTTGTCCAGCAGGCAGTAATGGAAGAGAAGAATTTCGCGAAGCAGAGCCCCGTCGTCTCGGAGTTGTCGGGTCCGAAGTTTATCGGAAATTCCACTTCGGCCGTGTAAAGTTTCATACCGTGGGCCGTTGCGGCCCGTTCGCGTCTCTACATGCTCGTCATGGTATATTACGGAATAGTTTACAACCCACTCCACCCCAATTTCCGACGGTCTCCTTGCTTTTACTATTTCATGCGAAAAAACTGATCGTTGAAATCCAGTTATTGATACCTGAAGTATTCTCCATGCGAGGTGAATGTTGCAACTGTTCCTGAATTCAAGAGATACTATTCGAGGAAGTCAGTACGCCAGGATCGAATCTGCAGAATTATTCGTCTGTGCGAGAAAAGGAAACATAATTGAGTCGTTTATTTGCCAAAGTGAACTCCACAAAAATTACGAAGGAAATTTATTTTAGATTTAAAAATTTAAGCGCCAGTCAAGTGCTTTTAGGCGCTATAGTTTGAAGAAATTCAGAAAGTGGAGTTAGTCACTTTGGCTTGTGAACGGTTCATTTAGAAATTTATGGCAGACACATCTCGTTAGAGAGATACCTCGTACCTTCGTTGTATTTTGAAACTCAGGGTATATACTCTAACTTTTACTCTCATCCTGGACGTGTAATGGTACCCAGTGAATTTTATAATAGAGGTAACGCTATATTTAGCATCCAAGTTTCATACCACACTTACTAGAATTAATTTTACATTTTAATCCATTTCACAGTTAACATATTCCTGAGATACCCTTTCCGTGATGCAAAAGTCTTTCGATCCCACGCCATATAATCCCACTTTGCCCAGGCAAGTCTTAGATGTTCCTCAGGCCCCACCTATCTTCCCTTGGTTTCAGGGTTCAATTGAAGTTGAAGAAGGAATAGTGGGTTACTTAGTATACCTAATACTAAGAAATCATTTCTTTACCGTAAAAATTAATCGAACCATCCACTATATACCTCGATATACACCAGTCTGATCCACGACCCTGCTTCCTGATTCAAACGTAGCCTGCATTCACCCACCGTCAAACGACTCGGTGAGTTTAATTGAAGTCTTTCCCGCGAGGCGAAGTTCTCCGTGGGCTCTCCGCGTGCGTTAGAATTTTAACTAGCGAACTTCTTCAATTCCTTAATCCCCAGCGGCTCTCGAACGAACGGAAGCTCGAAGACCACCCCTCCTCCAGGTTGGGGTTCGTTGCTCGCTGTTTACCGACACTCTGGAAACCCGTTCGATCTCTCCGAGATACCTGGTATACCTTCACCTAGCTCGAGAAGAGAGAGAAATGACGTTGTCGTGGAGGATACACCAGCGCCGCCCGTTTGCAACCCTCTTTCTCTCTCTTTCGTTCTTTATCTTGTGATTCGTCGGATGACTTTCTTTATTTGCCCGGACGTCCAGATACCGGGAGCCTTAAACTAGTCCAAGGGACAACAAAACGAACAACTTTCAGCCAACTTTGTCCTGGTCGACGCTCGAACATAATCCGGTTGCCGGGTGCAGAGGGGTAAAGGTACGTCGGAAATCTTCGCTGGTAGCACGCTTAACAAAGTTCGGCCGGAGTTTCAACGTTATTCGAAACGACGAGGCGTTTCCCGTGGATGTTGTCCGTGTATTACGAGTCGCGTTTCACGCTCGGGAATTTTCTTTTGGCCGATGTCAGCACGGCGGGGAAAAAAAAAGAAATAGCGGAAGTTGACATGGCTTGTTTGCTGGTCTAACGATATTAACTTCTGCGTTTCTTTTGTTACGGGAGAAACGGTCCGTTTGTGAGTGGAAAATCATATTTTTATGAAAATTTTTATGAAAATTCGTAAAATAGATTCAGAACAAAAGTTACAATTATTCTACATTGCAATATGCACTGAGTCTGAGGAGGTTACCGTGATTCTAATCGTATTCGTATCTCAGTCATATCCTTTAACTACCTCATACTCGGTATCATTAAAAAGACATTAATGTTAAACACAACGACCAAATAACATTACAAGTAATTTAGAGCATAAAAACCATATCCACTTTCTTTTTCACCCCAATTCGTAATTTCATTAGACTGTCCAAAAGATTTAACATCGTTTCGCAGGAAACACAGACCAACCCTCTTCGCCCTTTGGGTCGGAAGTCGAATTAATAAAGTCTGCGATACATTTCCGCGAGGCTGTTAAACTATACAGGTTTATTGTGACCACACCGAGTGTCGACTCTTGCCTCTCTCACAGTGACAGTCCGGGAATAAGCCTTGTGGTTAGGCACGGGCAGCGAACAGTGCCACGTTTCTGGACACAGTTTCGTCGCCCTCGGCCCCCCGATATCAACCGAGAGCTCACAATTAAATTCTGCGCGCGTGCACGTCGCATGATAAACGATGCATCGCTGGAGAGACGAGAAATCCCAGTAAGTTTGAGGCCGGTATATACCGCTCTCAGACGGGATTTTCCTCGACTTCAATTTTCATTTCACTGATGTAACCGTACCCGGTATTCCCTGTCCCACTCCGGGGTCCCATCGTTTCCGCCGTTTCCTTCCACGTTTTCCCCCCGCTCGCCCTTTCGCTGTTTCCGTCCCGTCCGCGCGTGTCTCGCCGCCATCGTCTTCTGTATTTCATCGATTTCAATCCCGAATACCTCTCCGCTCACTTTACAGGGGCGCCAGCCCGACAATTTGAATATATTAGGCGATTCATCTGAATTTAATAGAGGTGCATTAGGCATCCCGTTGCAATAAAAGGCACGCGAGGGAGACCGCCGTACGCTTGCGTATAGAATTCGTGGTTGTACACACGGGTCCCGTTCTGTTTTGCGAGTTTTCTGCCTGCGAGCTCATTTGCATCGCGTTTGAAACAATTAAGAGAATTGAACCACTGAGATCGCATATGAAGAAGGATATCAGAGTAGATTGTACTGTAATTGTAAGATGTTCCAGATATTTTGATACTATTTATATGAGATATAGTTAGATTTTTGTTAAATCACTCACGTTATTAAATTTCTTGTTCAAAAACACACAATTAAAAAAAAAAAATTTTTCTTATATCCTTTAGTTCCCCAGATATTCGAAAAAAGATGTTTTCGACCCCTAACTTCGAGGGTTGTTTTCACCTCTACAATATGGACGATTGCCGCTATAAACGCGTGCGAAATATTTTTCCGTGTACTATATCTCATATAAATTGCATGAAAATTGACCTGTGTGGATTTGATATGTTCCCTTGGGAGTAATTCTTTAGTTCCTCATTGTTATATTTAATTTCATAAGTGAGATTTGTAAACAGATTCCTGAAAAAATCGCGTACTCTTAACTACGCTATTTGAATGTAATAAAAATCTTCAATTTTCTGAATTAACATCACCCCGTTAACATTAATGTTACTATGTCTCTGGGTTTCGCAATTGCGGTCGCAAGATTGAAATAAATGGTTCCCCTGTATAAATTTAAATTCCGAACAGCGATTTGCGGGCTCAGGTCCGGCGAAACCGCGCGTGGAATTTCCGTTTGAGTTTCGCCGGAATTGCTTCTGTAAACGCGCGATTATCGAAGTTCACACGTGGCACGTCGGTTCGTAAAATGTTCGGAGCTGGCGAGCAGGGAATATCACGATCGTCAGCTATGGCCACGCACCGGATCCAGAGAATATGAACCGGCCGACCCGCTGTGACCAACTCGACCGACTATAATTCACGTTCACTTTTTTCTTGACGTGTGCATTATTCTTCCTCCGTTTGCTGTAGTAATACGCTAATCAACGAATCGTGTGCAATTTTACCGTGACTCGGACATTTCGATTTAGTTTGAGTTACATTCTAATTTATTTCGTTCCCTTTGACACTCGAGCGACTAAAACATATATGCAGTACATAAATAATATATTGACGTGCTTTGGGTCAATAGTAGGTAATTCCATTGAACAGAAGGACAAAATATGGTATTAAAATTACTACCTTTTAGATTCTTGAAAGTTAAAAGAAAACATTCCCTTTTAATTAAAACAAATTTCTTCGTCTCTGTTAAAATAATCATAAGTAGTAGTCTGGCAGTGAGCGTGTTGAAAAGTACGTTATACAAAAGATGTATTATAATTAAGATAGATTAAAGTGATGGAAACTCCTACGAAGTATTCCAAGAATCTATATAATTACCAGCACAAAGTGGCTCCGTCTGCAAACCCTTTTTTTCACCGCTGTAATTGACATCGTGGCAAATTAAAGTAGGAACATGGAACTCGGTAACCTGACCGGCCGTAGGGGTCGAGAGGGCGCGTACGTGCCATCTTTAATGGCTCGTCGAGCACTTGTCACGCCTGTGACTCGAGTTCGCAAGGGTACGTAACGGTGCGCCCAAGGGGTCGATGGGACCGAACTGCTCTCGTAATAAGTCATTGAAGTGAACCCAGCGTGGATGACAACGTCTTTTGCCGCGGCTGTCTCTCCCTTCGGGGACGGAGAGGGACGATAGATCAAGCCACTTCACTTCCGGTCCCGGGATCCGTATGCACGTACGCAGGCCCCGTGCGCGCTTTGCGGCCCTCTTAACTTCGCGACGTTAGTCTGCCCCGTGCGTGGCCTGTCGGTTTATATCAGTCTGCGGGCGTAGCATATGCTTCCGGTTACGTGCGAATGCACCTCTGACCTGTGATTTTTGGCCCCGTGTCTTCGAGGAAATTAGCTCCGGTGATGGATCGCCGCGAAGAAATCGACCACGATTTATCGAGACTCTCTCTGTTTCATTGACTATACAGGGTATCTCGGATCCGGTAGTACAACCGGCTGGGAGCTGATTTTACGAGATAACGTAAGTCGAAAAAAGAATAAATTCGTTTCAGGTTTTGTTTTCAAGGAAATGTGGTTTGAAAAATCACCCGAGCCGCGTGTATTTGTGCTGGGAATTAGTAATAACAAATAAACAGTAGAGAACAAATTTTTACGGCTGTTATACTACTAAGCTCGTTAAATATCACGGTCACTGGTTAGAGTTTTGCAGTATTAATTTTTTAAATTCTGTGTCACGCGTCAGGGTATCCATATACAAGGTGTCCTACGTAACGTGAGCACCTTCCATACCTCACTTGCTTCTGCTTTGCAGAAAATTAATTTTAACAAATGCTCTAAGTGATTACATTATTATTACAGTCTACTCCCTTACATGTATGCATTTTTCGTACTCAAGTTCACATGAAGGTCATACTATTTAGGTCATTGGATTGGTCCTGACTCAACTATTACACCACGATGATAAAAATATATATTCCCATTAAAAAATATGAGCTTAAGAAAAACTATTGCTTGTCATAGTATTTGCTCCTTTTAACCAAATAATATTTTCCCCTCACATTTTTCTGTATCTCCAAAAACAAGCGAAATATTGAAGGTGCTCGTGTTAGGTGGGACACCCTGTATACGGTTGTTAATAAAACTCGGCGTGTAATGTGGTTACAGGTAAATAAACAGTTACGTCTCACGTAAAAGCTGTTCGCGACTCTTCACAAGATTAATCCCCCGACTGTATACAACGGACGCTTTTCATTATTCCGCGGGAGCGTATTTTACAGTTCGGCCAGCGTCATACATCAACTTGTATTACCGAAACTTCTCTAAAATTGATTGTACTCGGCGTATACATCCCAATTCCCAAAAGCACGAAACTCTCCGCGTCGCTCTCTATGCCCGGTTATATAGTTTGTGGATATTAGTACAATGCTGCCATGACGGAGACACGTTAAACTTTGCATTGCCCCGGGAGTTCACGCGGTTGTTTCTCTTCTGCCGCGGAATAGACAAACGAATCATTACCGTCATTACCGAAAATTGCTGTGTAATCTGGCCCCGGTCTCGATTGCATCATACGCAATAAATGTTCGATCGGATTGCTGGCTATTCATTGCCGATTGGATCCCATAATGTCTGACGAAGCTAGTTATGCTGCCAACGACAAATGGAAATTCAGAGGGTTCGGAGGATCGTGAAGATTCGACAGATTTTTTGAAACCTGTCGAACACTTTGTTGGACCAAGTAGAATATTCTTAATAGATACGTGACAGAAGTGTGGAGTTACTAATCAGTGAAAATAAAACTTCTAATGATCTGGGAGGTTCGAAGAACTTTATCCGAATGTCTGGAGACTTTATAGGACCAAATAGAACTCCTAAGAGTGGGTAGTTAAATGATTTAATGGGCTCGAGGTCTTTCGAAGGGACTTCGGAACTTCTGAGTACCTTATGAAATTAAATAGAATTCCTGGGGATGTATAATTAAGAGAAGTTTAGGTCCATGTACTTGAAAATTGCACGGAAGACTGTGTACGATCTTTGTGAATGACACAAGATTGACACTGTAGATGTATCATTTCCATCCTCGCGAGATATAAATCATTGGAATTGGAATTTCTGTGCTCGTAATTGTCCCCTTAGGGTCTAATCTCTCCGGAGGTGTCCATCTCAGGTTCCGTGGTTATGCACACGTCGATAGTAGGTCTCAGGTCGTCGGGTAATAGGTCTCGGAGCCCCAGTATTATCAGTGTCGTGTTTCACAAGCTCCGAGATGTCTCGGTTGATCCACAAATTAAACTACCCTGATCAAGAAATAGAAGAGGGTCGTTGTGCTTCCAGTGATTTTGTTCTTACTGTACTCTCAACTTTTTTACCAACATACACGAGAGATTGCATCTACTTTGTACCTATTTTATAAACTCTAATTTCTAGTCCTTACTTAGTATATCCTCTGCTCTCTAATCATGTATTCATATTTTCCATTCCCAAATATTCACTCGTCAATATACCCTCTGCTCATCATTTTCTGCACTACGTTCTCTACTTCCGAATATTTCCTACCGTTCAGTACATTCACACTCGAGATTTCATTTGTTCTGTACTTTATAAACTCCAATTTCCACTCCCTACTCGCTATATCCCCTACACTCGAATCATTAATCCATATTTTCTGCACCCGAATATTCACTCCTCAATATACACTTGCTCACTATTTTCTGCACTTTGCCTCCTGAATATTTCCTACCGTTCACGCTTCACTTTCCAATTCTACTAGGAGGTACGCTGCTCTCAATCAACGTTGTTTCCGTTGTAGTTTCGATCCTGTTCGACGGGACGCACGCGCGAAACATCCTGTCAATGCAGTGCATCCTGAAAGGTACACTCAAGTGTGCTGTCCACGCGTGCAAATTTTGTTGTTACGGCCGTTGAAACGTTGCCAGTGCTTTACGCCTGCTTTTCCAGCTGCGCCTACCTCCACCCTTCTACCTCCCATTGCTAAGCTACTTCAACTTGGACAGCTTCCAGGTGGTTCCTCGCGCCTGGCGCGAATTTCAACGTGGATTTTAGCCCCTCCTGCGTGGACCGAGAAGTGCTCCTTGAAACAACGAACACGTGCCGGGACGTCGGTTCCTAGCGTTCGATTAACGAGCCCCGAGCTGGTGTGCATACATACCAAGTGCGCGCGCGCGCACAAGCTTGAATATTTGCCGAGCAAGTTTCCACTCGGACGGTATCGATGATTCGGTATATTCACTCATTTGATCGGTCGAATCGCTTCGATTGCACAGGGTGTTCAGTCAACGGTGCAATAATCAAACGGAAAAGTGAATTTGTTACAGAAAAATTAGTCGAATATGTAGAACAAAATTTCTTCACATTGCATTCGTGAACTTAGATGTCTTGCTATCGCTGGTTTGTTTCTACTTAACCCTGATCCGTCCCTCACTTTTCCGACTCAGTTTGTCTTTCGGTAGAAAATTGACACAGCGGATTGATATTTTGGAAAACGAAAACTTTTTTCGAAAAATGTTATGCTACACTTTTTCTTTGTTTTTTTTTTCTTTTTCCCTTAAATATAGAATCGACTCTTTGCTGGTTGTAACACCTATAATTCCCAGGGTGTATTTAATATTTCCATTCCTATCAGAGCACCCTGAATAATGGAATTCTTGTGACTCCGGTTAGTCAAACGATCGGTTAATTGGAATAACTCTTCGACAGTCCTGTCGGTTACTTATTCATGCAGCCTCTATTTCGAGCCACGGTCGGCTCGCGGGATGAAACTTTCATCCGCGAACGGTTGGTTGGAGTCAAATAGATCCACGCTGTTCTTTCAACGCTGTGGATCTAATTGAAGCGTTTTAGATCGAAGCCCCTTGTGTTCTCCCCCGTTTGCCTTTGTAGTGAACTTTGAATTGAGAATCCATGGAATAGATAATAACGTGGATTTGTGGTTCGGTGCAATAGTTCCGATTGATCTTGCGATTGAATTGCTTTTAACGAGTTCAGCTACAATCAGAAGCAAAAAGAAAAGAAAAGAAAAACAAAGTACAATACATTCAGAACTAGTTCCTTGCTTAATGAAGACGAACGAAAATAACATAGTCTTAGAATCAGCTACTTTTTTTTGCTTCTCAGTGTAGATTTAACAGGAGTAGCGAGTGACTTTTCTTTTTCTTCTAATTTACGAACGATCTATAATTGAATTTGCCATGGAGCAAATTTTACTAATTTAATTGTATGATATGGATACATTAGAATAATATGATACACGTCTTGGTTACATACTGGAAAATTTTTAAGTACCAGGATAAGTATTGGTAAGCAGAATTTAAGAACGTATGTGCAGTGTATGCATTAATCCTTTTAAACGACAATAACGGACGATCTAAAGTGCACGCTCGGCTACGATTACTGTTGCAGTCACGAAGCTGAGAGAACATTGGGACGAGACGAACTCGAAAGTGATGCAAAGGAAGACGCAGTTGGACGCGATGCTCGGTGACAGCCAGCGATACGAGGCGAAGAGGAACGAGGTGGAAGTATGGCTCGCGCGGATGGAAACTCGACTGGAGAAAATGCAGGCTGTAGGGCACACCGCCGACGTTCTCGAGGCGCAGCTCCGAGAACAAAAGGTACGCTGGAATTCCCATTCCCCTACTCCCATTCTTTTCCGAACTTCTACATTAACCGTCGCGCATTAACCATACCAGAGGTCGCGATTTTTATCTAGTCTTTCTTTATATCTTGCGCGGCAGACTATTCGTTGGAGTGCGAGGCGTACGCTTTCGTACCTCGTGCGCGCTTAGGCGACCGTACTGGTCAATGAAACCCGATGCACGTTCTGGCGATAGCTGTTGAATGAAAATATTTTTCCTACTGTTTCTATACTCTCTGCGAGTATGTTTCGTTATTTTCTGATCTTTATTTTTACTTACTCTGTATGAATATACAGAGTGCTCACAGAAAAGGGGATCCAAGAACTTAGAGGCTGATACAGTAATATCTCGATGAGTGCGTCGTACTCGGGTTCAGTTTGAAGCATTCGTGGCAAGGCAGTGCAATTTTTAGCCCTTCATAAATTTTTTTTTTGCCTCAAATCGAGCCTCTGATTATCTTCTGTTTACTCTGTTTTGATTGGTTTCACAGGGGGACTCCCCCAGTGGTAGGAATAACGCCGTTGCTCGTGATGTAGTAAAAAATGTCTAATTCACACAGGCTGCACTTGTTATCGAGTAATTCATTGAGCTCGTTTTCTACGTTTTCATCTGTGCAGTGTATTCTTATTCCTGTATCTTCTGCCCTTTACTTCTTAACGGTTATAATACATTTTATATTCTGTACCTTTCGTTTTGTACTTTCGGAACTAGTACAGTATATTTTATTTTATTTTCATTTTCTACTTTCTCTATTCTTTATCTAGTGTCAATAATCTCTGTATCCTTATCTATATTCTGTAATATTTCTGATCACGACGATCTACCTTGTACATTCGTCCCTCCACTTCGTAGGCATAACTCTATATTCCGCCTGATCGCGGGACTGGTCGTGCTGCAACTGTTCGCCCAGTCATATCTAATCAATCATTCCTTCTTTACCACACACCCCCGCCAACATGTCATTCGTATTCAGCGGATGAACGACTCATTCACCCTGGTAGTAACCAGCTCTTAATGGACTGGATATTTCATTCACAATCCGCGATTAATCCCCTATAAGCTTTCAGTAATGATACCAATCTCATTCACGATACCCATATCACTCTACTATTGATACTTCGATAAATTCTTACTGTTTATAGCTCGTTTTACAAAAACCAGCCCGATACGAAAATTACCAAATCACCAACTAATCTCTGTTAAAATTCCAGTTTCATTGTGCTCTTGGCATTCACTTAATATAATATAGTAAATTAACTTGCGTCTTAATACTTACGGACAAGAGATCCGAATGCCTTATATGTGACTATTTTTATTCCTAATATACCATTTGAGCAATGATAATACGATTTTAATATAATGCCAAGAGAATATAAACAAGAATATTCATATCCCCATAAGCTTCGATACTTTTAAGGAATAGTAAATTCAAAGACAAAATAACAAGAACAAAAATGGCCCGAAGATCGCAACAGCGTTAATATTCTCTAGGTATCACTTTCTACTTCGACCATCCCTGCATAAATGCTCGATACAATTTACCCGGTATCATCGTGTAGAAACAATTAAAATCCAAACACTCGTAGAACCGTCGACTACACAGTCACCTGAGCCCATTTCTTCCCAGTCTTTTGAACTTCAATCTTAATCCAAATGCTTCGCCCCACGAATCACTCGCGTAATCTAATATTAACCAGGCAATTATAGAAACGACAGACAGAAGTTTCTCGTGTAATTCCCAGGCTCTCCGTTTATACCATTCTTCCGGCGAGAATAAATACGAACGGTACCTCCGTCGAATATAATGGCCCCGCAGCCAGGCCAGGGAGTTCGTTACCAGCCACGACTGGTTCGCGATTACAGAGAACGAACGCGATCGGTATTCATCCGACCAGCTACTAACCTCTTTTTAGCAACGTTTCGCTACCGCTTTGTGTACGAGAATAACGTTGGCCCGGGGCCGGAGAAGAAAAAAATTTCCTGATGGTAAGGGTGGGTGGAGGGAGGCTCGGGTGGTTGCACGGCCAAAGGTCCCAATCAACGAGATCGCGGCGGTATAGTACATCGCGCGGTTGTGGTACTTTGTTTAGATTGAAAAGAGCCGAATGAGATATTCATGGAATAATTTATTTCCACGAGATCCAGGCCGCGGCCTGGTCGAGTTCGCCTCGATTCGCGCAGTTATTCGCGAATGTTGTCTTTTCCCGTTCAAACCAATGGCGGAGCCATCGGGCCTGGTTACTATTTTTTTTCTCCGTTCGTCCCGACGCCAGACTGGCATTACAATATTCATGAATCGAGCGGGTTTGTTGGTTTGGCTAGTCTCGATGATTCGTCTCGAAAGGTTAATGAGTTCTGTTTAGATTTTAGAGAGGGTATCGAGTCGTTGCTTGCGAAGTGGAGGGATTCTTTTCTTGGGGATGCTTAAGTGAAAGGGGTAGTCGAGATTCGATTTGTATTCGATAGCTTGTGGGGAATATACGGTATTGTGTGCATTTATGTGAACAGATGTTTTATTGTGAGTGACGTAGCGCAGTAATGAATTGCGAATTCACCTTTGGCTGATGTCTTCTGGCAGGCAGAAACTAATTTTCTTGGGGTTTATGTTACCATTTCTGATTAAAACAGCCTTATCGCGAAGGATTGTCTTTCTTTTGCTTCCACGTATTCCTGGTCGCTTCGCTGCAACTGATCTAGTTACCCATTTTTTTTCCTTTTGTTTCGAAATCTTATTTACTACTTCAACACTAGCGTCAGATTCCATAATTAATTTGATACCGACGATCAAAGTCAACTGATCGGAGACACTAACGTATTCTGATAATACTTCTTATATTAAAAGTGCATTAAATAGCATCGACACTTCCCCATAAATACAGAATCGGGTTGGAGGTTATATATTGCACGTAATGTAGCTGCCAAAGCCAACTAACAACAATCTGTTTTTATGTAAAAATCTCTAATAATCGCTGCAGTTCACATTAATTCGTACAATACTGTAAATTGGATAAATGACAGAAATTCGTGTAAATACAGATTTGTTGTAAAATAATTCCTGGAAACTGAAGCCAGGTAAAATCCTATTTACCGTCTTAACGATTTTCCAAAGTTCCAAACGATACAAAAACGTCGTTGAAGTTTATTAAACTTTTCGCTGCACTATGAGTTTCAGACAATCATGTACGCTATGCACGCAGAATAACTGTACTGTAAAAAATTCTATATAATTCCTATTTCGGTAAATTAGTGTATAAAACTTTTAATTAATATAACTCACTCCACGACAGTACCACTATTTTTATACGAGCTTAATCCGGCTGATTATAAGTTTTATCAACGTCGATCAGTTGTACCCTGCAGTCGAAAGAAAGTTTCCCTCGCGCGGAATATCGAAGCATAAAACTTCGGCCCGTCCCATGAGCCCGAAGATTTACCTTCTTTAAGTTACGGCACGCGATTCCTGACTTGATACCAACTCGGACATAGATAAGTTTTCCCCGCGGCGTTGACCTTCCCTCCCCTCCCCCTCCTCCTCTCTTATTTTATTTCGTCCCGTTCGTTTTCTCAGTCGTTCCACGCGGAGCTGCACCAGTACAAGCGACAGATCGAGCTCTTCAATCAGCTCACGCAGAAGCTGATCGCCGTTTATCAGCAGGACGACACGACACGCGTGAAAAAGATGACGGAGACCATCAATCAAAGATACAACAATCTCAACACCAGGTATGTCGCTCGTCGAAGAAATTCTGCATACGTATACCTTCGTACATTATTTATTATAATGTCACCTCGGATCCTGCCTACAGATTTGAGAAAGAAATTCTTTTAATGTAACTGTAGAAGCAATGTACGTAATGTATAATATACAGGGTGGACCATGAAACGTGATCAGCTTAGATTATTCTACTGTCATAAATAGAACTATTTTTGTAAGATAACTATTTATAAGATTATTGTACGTCATAAATAGAATGAAGCAATAGTTTTTTTTTAACCATTTTATTACGAATAGTTCATTGGATACTGCTGTAAATTAGTATTATGAAACGATGAAAGAATAATTATATCAAGTAGCACTGAACACAAATTACAAGAGACATACTTTCTAGTTTATTCTGAGCCCAATATGATACTTAAGAAACAAATGTAATTCCTAGATTTGCTTTTCTCTGTGTGAATTGCTGCAGAAAATATAATCTCGCATAAAAATCCGCAGTCTGATAATGTGTATCGAATCGGTTTTAGTATCATCAATCGAGGAAAACTGCTGCACTCCGCGATGAACTCCCTCCACAACTTCGACCGGTCCCTGGACAACTTCTTGGCTTGGTTGAGCGAAGCGGAGTCCTCAATGGAGGGATTGGAAGCGGACGCGGACCGACTAGGCGGACGACGGGACCAGGGCGCTCTCAGGCGACCGCAGCATCAGCTCAAGGTGAGTCTCATTTTTCTTTGTATCAGCTTACCGTACGATTGCTTCCTAAATACTTGAAACCGAATCAAATGCGGGCGCAACATCGATTATTTATGTCTCTCGATCGGAACTTATATCGCCCTAAGTGCCAATTCCATTTATGTGTCTTCTTCTATTGTCATGATCTACTTGAAATCCGTGCCTGCCAGAGGAAGTATTAGAAAACCATTCCTTTATCGATCGAAATTCTCTGGTATTTCTAGCGAACAAATTGTTGAAATTTAAAGAAACGTCTTCCTCGTAACTGTAGGCTACCAGGAAAATGATCCCTTAAAGTGTTGGAAATGTCGTTAATTACTTCTGTAGAAATAACCTCAATGAGTTTGCATATGAAATAGGATTTAAAGTAACGATCAACTTCAAATTTAAAAGGCCACTTCTTTCATTATTCTTCGGGCTACAGAATGTTTCGAGAATTCACAGTCTTTGTGACCTTTATTCTATATATTTTGAGAATTTTCATTTTTAATACGGTACTCCCAGTTGAATTGCGATAAACAGAAATTGATGCGCGACGAGGCCGTAAGATCCCTCGGAGACGTTCTAACGGCGGTCACGTCTGGAAACCAGATCTGTATAGGTCACGTGTTGACTGAAGAAGGTTTTACGGCTTCGATTGATTGCCACAAAAGTGTGCCGAAGGCAGCAGTCGGCGTGTCGGTGTATCCATTAAAAGGAAGATGCTCGATATCGGGTATCGGTAGAATGCGGTGGCGGTCCATCAGCTTCTCTTCTGAACGCTCCTATGGTTATGCATTACGTCCCGTGGGAACCTGAAATATTGCATAAGAAAATGACGACCACCGAAGGGGGGCTTCCTGTATCCTGAAACGATGTTCCAAAAATAGATTTTCCGCGGTTTCATTAATATAGAGTGGTTCGAAATGAGGTCATTCTAAATATCGAACAGAGATCACTTTCGTACACTGTGGAGAATCTTCCACAGAATGTAAGGATACGCGAAAAATTGTTCACAGAATAGATAGGGTGATAGTTTTTGTGAAGAGAGGGAAGATGGAACGGAAATTTGACGGAATTTTCAATTTGAATTTCTCATTTGTGAAATACAATATTCGATAGTTTCCAGGATTGTAAACATTTTTAATAGTTTTCCTGGCATAGTTTCTCGACTGGAGTTAAACCGCAATTTTTACAACAATATTTACAGGAAAATGTGTTTGGCTAGACCCTTGAGATTCAAGGTGCTTATGGAGTTCTAATATCTCCGTCATTCGCTCCTATCTAATTAATAATCTCGTCACCAGTTCCGATCATCGAATTTTAATTCTCAAATTACATCCTAAATTTTTCGGCTGGCTGATAAAAATTGTCAATTTACATCACTACACTGGTCACTCTACAAAAATCGCTGTTCACGATCTTACACCTGGTTAAATTAACCGATTTCATTTGTTCGAGAAATATGTTCTTTCATGAATACAAACGAGGCTGTTCTAAAACCGTCGGTTTTGCATTTACACAGAGGCGTGTCACAACTTTTCCCGTATCGGTGATCGTGCGTCGACAAGCGAAACGACGCGTTGTTTAAACAAATCGTGTCCACGTAGGGGGATACGCGCGATGATGAGAAAATTAAACGGTTCCCGGACGCGACGAGTTCATGACGACGATCGGAGAGGGACCTTTGTGTTTACAATGCCCCGTGTAACCGACGGGTAACATCACCGTGGCCAAATTGATATCGTCCGTGTACCGTGTGCCGTATAGCGCCGGTTCCGAATGAAATTAATCCACCGCCGGCCGACACACTGCACGCGATTCCGGGAAAATTAGCTTATAATATTGTTTGTCCGGTTATATATTATCACCGGCGGTAACTCGACGTTGTGTTATTTACCCTGTTTTGTTCGTTGTTTGCATCACCGTCCATTGTACGCCTAGCAGTTCGGATCCTCTCCCCCGGAAGAACGGTCCAATTCTGAAAGGGTAAATTATCGTCTGGTACCCGTTGGTCGTGTGTTTTTTTTTTTTTGATGGAATTGTGGCATAATTTTCCACGGTTCTATCCTTCCATGGAACAATTCTACCACGCCGAGGCAGATGTCACCGTCGTTATGGTAATTTGACTTCGTTTTTTAATTCTACCGCGGTACTGAAGCTAGACTTCTTTTTGGCCACGCGGGTGCATCCATGAAAATGCACGCTGGGTTGTTTTAATGTGGCGGGGAAGAATTAAATAATCGAGGTTTCGAGAGAAGGGACTGGTTCTCTTAATTGGACGATTCTTTTTTTCCAAAAGAAACAATTAGAGATATTTTTTAACGCATTACTCAATATTACTTGTCATTCCCTAAAAGAAAAAGTATTAAGCCATTTATGTCGACGAACGATTAAGTTGAGAAGATATTTTGGTTCCAGAATTCCGAAGTGGTACTAACAATACGATGTTTCTGTTTCTAAATTTGATATTCAAATATACGTTTTTATATGTCGTGCGTAGTATCCCGTGCAATATTGAAATTAATACATACATATTGTTCAATTACCAAGTCAAGGAAATAATTGAATGGACACTTGTAACGATTGATGGATGAATATTTCAACAGCAATCGAAGGTCACAAGAGTCTCTATTAATACATATTGAAGTTCATTAATGTTTGTTCTCCAAATGAAATGGGTCGTGCTAAATGTAACGTAGTAACTTGCGCATGTATTGTTCAGTAAACTCCAGCATTTTAGTCGGATTTCGAGTCGGTGCATTTTCGGTCGACGGAAACGGCTGCGAATGTAACTTCCGTGCACCTCATTAGCGAGGAGATGGTGACATTGATTATCCGATAAACAGTTGGACAACTGATTGGAATCGATCGGGTCGATAAATCCGGAGGAACTAGGAACGAAAGGAAAATCGCCACGGTTCGACACTGTCGGACCACCGCTCTGGTCCAATAATGGCGGCCATTGGAAATCAATGTCATTTACCGTGGAATTTGATTATATGCCTGTTCTGCAGTGCGTAATGAGAATTAACGGAATCTATTTCACCTCGTTCACCTTTCTTCATTGCATTCTTGGTAGATTTACCGTCTCGTTAATTAATTATATTCTTGGATCTAGTATATCGCGTGTTTTCGACCAGGAATGTATGGTTGACCGTAGTTTCGATTTAGTGTTTGCAGGAAATAGAATACATAAAAAATATTAGTGTCTTGTAATTTCAAAATTTTCTTTTGCATTGGTCGTAGAATTGTTTTAATCTTTAGTGGATTAAATAATCTTTTAAGATGTAATGTTCTTTAATTACTCAATATTTCATCGTTATATGCCTTTGGTAATAAAAATTTAATTCTGACACATACATCACGTACGTACAGTTTCGTAAGATATAGAAAATTCGTGAGTCGGTTAACGTGTTAACCTTAATTGAGGGTGTTTAAAGTTTCGTTCGGAATCGTTTCAATCGATTTTTGTTCGTGTTCAATGGAAACGTGTAAGAAATTGTTCGTCCAGGAAATACCCTATGCAGCACACGCTCGCGGCGCACATAGAGAAGAGCAGAGCGTGGACTACAAATTACATCCTGGTGACTAATACCGCCCTGGACAGCTGCTTCCACTCGTTAAACTTCAAGTGGGACCCAAGCTATTGATTGTCATTCGTAATAACGAGGTTACTGAAGCGCGGTGCTTAATTAATTGTTCCCCTTGCTTTACTTCCTTTTCTTTCTGGATTAGTCCGTTATTGCGGGAATTCTGTTTCAGGTTTAAACGAAAGCTTTTTCGGGCGCAGACTGAGGCAGGATTTTAATGAGCAAATAACTGGTCATTCTAAAGTTATACGCAATGTAGAACACGTGGAAGGGAAGTTGGTGTTACTCGAAGGGGGAAAACAAATTAAACGTTCTTTTCAAATTCTCCGGAAGTGTTCTAATCTTTTCCTGCAAGCTTAAAAATGTCTTTCAATACTACACTGGAAAAAAATTCCATCTGTACAATTGAATTATCGGTTCATCACTGTGAATTATTATCACCAAAATCATTATTCACTCTATTCTTTTAAAATTTTCGAAGGCGAGTTTGCAATAGTCATTATCCCCCAAAATCACCATTTATTATAATTACATAATTCCGAACGATTAGTGTTAAAACTGTTCAAAGATGAGTTTGCAATGCACTTATCCCGACAAATCACCATTTATTCAACCTAAATAATTCTGAACGCTGATGGTTAAAACAACGTCAAACCGTAAGTTTGCAGTGCCCGTCGACAAATTGAATTTCCGCGGATACAGGCATCAAATTGCCGGGTCGTATCCGATACGCAGGCCAGTTCGCGGCCGACCCATCGAACCATCAATATTCTTGGCTGCGACCGTAGCTATCGAAATGCCCCCGCAACAACGTGTTCCTGTACGTGGTTCACGCTCGCTTGTGCGCGATTCTACTAATGACTTATCGACCTAACTGCGCGCCCTGTAACTCATGCATACGCAGAGGCCCTCCCGACCGTCTTACGGGCCGAGAACATCCGAAGGAATTTCCTAATACCCTCCGTCCAAGGCGGAGCAACGCTCCGCGGCGGCGCATGAATTGCGATTTGTCGAGCTCAAGTTATGGGCCGACGATATTGGATCGCGGACGGAATTACTTGAAATCGAAATAGGAGGAACGGCTGCTTGATGTGTATTCTCCGCGGGACGAAAATAGAGCACGCCCGGGGAAATCGCGGCGTGATTCTTTTACGATATTAATATTTACGCTTGGCGAAGCCTGAACAGATCGAGTCGAACGTGTATTTTCACCTTCTGCCGAGGATGTTTTATTAACTTCACGATTTTTTTTATTAGGGATTACTTGTTTGTCGGTAATCGGTTGATTACAAACGATGCAGAATGTCACAGAATCTAAATTTAACAGGTCACGTGATCAGAAACCATTTTATTTCATTTCGCACAGACATCCACCTACCATTGATGATTTATTCCGTGGGTTATTGTTCTTTTCAGACTCTTTCGTGTCATCGATCTTAGTAAAAAATAGAAAAGAATCTAAAAATTCAGAGTTTCATAGAGATGTTGAGAACGTTATTGGTGAATGATGACGTCATCGAAGAGGATTATTAAAATTCATGAAAACTTGGTTCATCCATTTACGTCTACTTAAACAAAATTATAAACTTCGTCGTATTTTATTGTTCGAGCTAAATCAGCGTATTAGTTCCGTTCACTAAAATAATAAACACTCTGTTCAAGCCTCGATGCGCTGACAGCGAATACGTTCTCTCGGTCGGCTTAGATCTTAGAGGTTTCGCAGCGTGAGCTCGAAATTCCTCGAGCCAGTGAACCCTCTAGGCGCACGCGACAAAGGGTGCAAATTGATCGAATGAAAAGTCCGGTTACGTCGTTACCAGGCGCGGCAGGGGGCGACGTTCGTTACACGATACAGCCGCAATTTCGCGCATCCTATTTGCGGACTAATAACGAAGGGGTGGTGTCGGCCACGCGCACGTTGAAGACCACGTTTTGTTCTGTACGGCTTGGCGACGTGTGGTTTCGCTGTGAATGTAAAAAAAGAAGAAAAAAAAAAATGAACCCAGTGAAATTGCGTTAGGGCGGATTAGCCACGGTAGGTTTGATTTAACGAAGCGACCGGAGCCGCGGTGTGTTTACCATGAATATGGGAAAGGGCCAGAGAGGCCTCCCTCCGTTCGACTCGCGTCGAAACGAAAGTTCAGGTCACGTAAGCGAGACTCCCTTGGCTTTGCCGATCGATGAACTCTACTTTCCGTGGTAAACGGCTCGCGAAGACATATCAGAGTACGGGTACCAACGCAAAGCGATGGGAAGCCTAAAATGATGTGTTCCTCTCGAAAATTCGTGACCCAGTTGTCTACGTTTCGATCAGCTGGCATAAGAATTTCTAGGGACCCGAGGGTTATCAAAATTCGGTAGTTCAGGCTTCGCAGAAAGAATATCATTGATTCCTTTTGGTGGGACTACTGTTGGTTATAATGTAACAGTTTCGTATTCTCTGTATTGGTGGTTTGTATTCTCAATTTATAAATGCGAATGATAGTTCGTAATTCGGTAGATGGTACCGTAGTTTCTTACATACTCTTTTCTACTTTAACTTTGTCCTCAATAGAGATGCCAATCGTCGATTCTAATTACCATATACTTCATATAAAAATGGATATTATCACCCATTAAAACGTTTAAATTCCACGCTCCTTACAAATATCTGCCTTCAACAATTACCGAATATCAATTCCACCCCATTACCTTTCAGCAATCCTGCATATTTTTAGAAGCAACCTACCACGAGCTCCTCCGATCCCCTCGAAGTCTGTCACCTTTAAATGCCAAAGTATCGCGTCATAATCGACTCCTATGCATTTCTCCGGGTATAAAGCTCGATTCGGTTCAGAAAACCATGGAAATGGAAGCGGAGATGCGAGTTAACTTTTTTGTTCGGAGGGTCTGGAAGGTCACGGAGAAACATCGAAAAGAATCGGCGAACCGAGTTAGCCACTTTCCCTTTCTCGCGCTGGCCAGGCTGCTGAGCACGCCGGCCGGACGATCGATAGAACGCCTTCGCGTCGGCGAGCGGTCGAGCGCGTACGACGATAATATTCCAGGCGTAATAGCGGTTATTCCATTACTGGCGAAAGGGGGTACTTTTCGTGGCCCTGGCAGAGGGTTGACTCTCTCTATTCCATGTATACTCGTTGAATTCCGCAGCTAAAAAGACATCGCATAACAGAAATTTATCGGGGCTCTGCTCGGTTGGCGCGCACACATCCCCTCCCGTTTACTCCTGCTGCACCAGGAATTATACCCAAAAGCTTGCGAACTCTTGCGAAAAAGAGAAGCTTTCTTTCTTCCCTTTTATTTTCCATAATCGTTCCACTCTCGCCACCCCCCGCGGGTCGTCTTCTTTACGACCTCTTACCCTGGTCCCATTCATTTTGTAAATTTCCTCGAGCTGCTTTCCAATGAAAATTCCTTCACGGGTACTGAGTCACTAATTATACCGGCTCATTTGGACTTGGTATTCTGATCCGACAACCTGGAATCAGACGTTCTTTGTGGAAGAAACGTGGAATTATGGGTGGTTTGAGAGAGTAATGGGGTAGTTTTATTTGTGTATGTCAATCGAGAGTTGTAATGAAATATATCTGTATGGAATTTATTTTTGGGGGTTGGATTTGAACATTCGTTAGGGTACATCTTTGCTGGGATTATGTGTCTGATCATTAGAGGCTGTATCTACTTAATTTTTTTTTGCAAATTTGCAGAACGGGGCGGAAAGTTTTCTCGATGGGTTAGATCTGCATAGTATGTCTGATAAATAGCGGGATTAATAGTGTAGATGGATCCGATTTATAATTTGAAGACACTTTCTACACCGTTCTGCTTCGCAAACATTTGAATACTCTAATGGTCAGACACACAATCCAACCGAAGATATCCCAAAACTGACAATCCCCCCAACCATCAATTTCAATTAAATCCACCCAGAAAATACCTTCAAATTAAAAACCACCCGTCACTAATTATTCGATAGTTCGCCACGATTCTCAGAATCACCCTTCACCTAATTCTCATACGACGCTCCAAGCAGAGAAGCGTTTTCAGCGCGTTTGTTCGTCGTCGGAGCCTGGTTCACGGATCGCTGCAGTGAATTAATGTTTCGAATCCACCGTTTGATCGTTCCATGTTCACTGTGTGTAATCGGTGAACGGATAATGACCGCTTAGAGGGGGGCTTGTTCACCGGCCCTGTCCACCGCCGCTGTCTTTCCATTTTTTTTTTCACCGCTCGCCCCTGTTTTCACGGCCGACTGCGTTAAGCAGAGTAGCTCATCCACGCGGGGTTTCACCCGCGGTGGATATCCTGACTGACGCCGTTCTCCACTAGACTTTTTTTTGCATAACAGCCGACATCGAATCGTTCTTCGTTACAGCGCTTGGTAACGAAGTCGACGGTCGAAAATAAACGCGGAAGTCGTAAACGTTATCCGAGTGGGGGGTGGGGTCGAGAAGGAATCTCGTAAAAAGGGGATATAAAAGAACGGGCTGTAGAGGAGGGGGGGTGGGGGATTGGCTCCCGGCGAGTTTCTCCATTAAGGGTAAAATTCGAGAGGCGGTGTGTTCGCGTTCGACAACGGTCGCATCTTCCACTCCACGCGCGGACCGAGGCGGATTATGGTGTACAGGAAGAATCGATGGCTCTGTATTGATGCGAGACCCTTCTTGCTGTTACTTTTTCATCTGTTTCGATGGTTTTTTAATCCCTTACCATTGTAACGTCGATTTCAGATTCGTGGCGATTTTAAAATGGATTTAGTAAATAGGGTTGCTTTCCATTTTCTTTGAGTCGAAGTGAAATATGTTTTTAAAGTGGATTTAGTGAAGAGGAATGTTATCTGGTTGCTTTGAATGGAAGTGAAATGCTGATGGGTGTACAAATTAATTCGTGTATCCCACAATTAATTATTGACTGAAAATTTTCAGTATTGTTTTGGGAGGGTTTCGTCCGCTGTCTGAGAACTGGCACGGGTAATTCTCTGTACACTCGTATAAGTTGTAGAGACATAAAGTCCTTACTTTATTCCGATTACAAGCTGCAAACTCTCCAATCTAGTAGTAGTAGTAGTAGTAGTAGTAGTAGTAGTAGTAGTAGTAGTAGTAGTAGTAGCAGTAGTAGTAGTAGTAGTAGTGAAATCGGAGCGTACTCGTTTCAGTATCGAATGTATTTGATATTTAAATTTGAAACTAGACAAATTTCGTACTCATTTCTGATTCACTTACAAAAACTTTTTTTTTCGCAGTCGTAAAAACGAACAATGAATATTGTAATTTACATTACAGCTATTGAATTGTGGTGCATATTTACCCTACGGTTTCTTTTCGCAAAAAAATGGTTTCACCTGGGTCTCGTGCCACCCTATCCCCACGGTGGTTTCCCCCACCCTCTGAAATTCACATTGTACGTGTGCTCGGTCGAGGAGGGGATTGTTCGCGATCGAAATGGTACGCGCATGCGCTCTCGGCTTCCTCAGAGGGCAGCAGGTCCCAGTGTCCTTCGATTCGGGCGGTCGGTAACATAGAAGGGATGACTTTCCTCGTGGAAGGGTAGTTCACCGAAACTCGCGTTCTCTCCCTTATCGGCAGTGGACTTTGAAACGTTATCCGCGTCGGTTCGTCGATGCAGAACGGTTCCTCGTGTACCATCTACCTGTGTTATCATCGACTGTGTTACCTCTGCAGCATGTTTTAACCACTGTTGGTACCGGAAGTGACGAAAAGCTCGGAATTAGTATACGATATCTTGAATTTTCGGGAAAAGTGCGCTGCAGTTGTTGCCTGTTACCTTCGCAGTTAGCGACTTACCTTTTGCCAACATTCTCACGGACATTCCAATCGTTCAACGGTAAGCGATTATTTTATTTCTAATTTAAGTTAAAATGGTCGATACAGTAGAGAAATTTGTATTGGTGGAATTGAACGCTGGAAACGCAGTGAACTGTAATTCGTAGAATTTTATTTTTGAACGAGGAACAAGATACAGTAATCGGATGATCGAAAGAAACATTTGAACTGTAATTTATTGCATACCATACTGTGCATTTTTAGAAGAATAGTTTTCATTTCGATTTTGTAATTAGGAAAACTACTACCTCCAGCTGCTCTTTAATTTCTAGTATGGACTTGCGTTGTGTTCCCCGATTCATTATGCATTTATGGAATATGCAAACGTGCTAAAATTTCTCTGTGTGCAGATTCTTGTGAAATGGTCTATGAAAATAGGACATTGCACGAACATTATTCCGTCATAATCATAATTTCGTTGATTAATTTTCTCTTGAAAGTAATTTAATTTTTTGTGCAATTGTTAGTGCATAGTAATGTTGTATGCAATATTAAATTTTTGTTCTTCGATCGTTCATTGCATACTCCACAAGGGATCTAGGATTTATGGATATTCGCGATTGTATCGATTCTGCAGACGGTCTCGATATTGTCGCGCTGGCCGCACTGTATCATCTTCATTGTTTCGAAAAAACCAATCTAGTAGTAATACCGGAATTCGGGTGCCGCGACAGCATCCGTTATCAACGATAAATCCTAAATTGGGTGAACAGCTTTTCCATCCTGGCTATTGATGTCAGCATAAATTATGGTTTATTGCTCAATTTGATTAAAGAAGAAGATTAAACTTATCGCAAACGTGTATGAAATTTACTGCATCGGACATTTCTATTATTTCCATCTTTACTGTCTCTATCTGTTATTTAACGAGGGACAGTCAAACCTGGTACTTTAAAAACTGCGTACAGAATTAATTTTTCATTCCTAATTTATAACCACATATACACTTTTACGCAGAATTTATATTAAATACAATTTTCCCATTTTCTTTACCTATTAAAAAATTCCTTCGAGAACAATATCAATTTTTCCGATACGCTTTTTCTACAATAATTCAATAAGTTCTTCAGTTCTGTTGAAAAAATTAATTCCAACGTCGTCACAGAAGTAATGTAGCTTTAATTCATTCCGTTGGAACTTGGAAAGCGATTAAGCAGAGGAACGGAGGTAGATTAATGCGAGTAGTAAAGTATTGTCGTGAATTAATAGACCAGTAATTTTTTCTAAAAAGGTTCCTTTTCAATTCTGAGTATTAAATGCGTAATCAAAATAATGCGATTATGTTTGAACGTTTCCGCGCGAATGAATTCGTCTACGGTGCTTACATGTGGCCGCCGAAATTACAGCCGGAAAATTAGTTTTGTTTAATCTGCTAAGTAAGCGGTCGTGGTTTCTAAAGGTAACGTTTATTTTCTCTAATTACTTGTGTAATTAATTCGCGGAGGGAGTGCTTTTAATCAGAATACTTTTCCGTCGCGGTGAATTACGCCGGCAATAGGAGAATCCTTTGAAAAACTTCGCTGTTGTTGATTTTGAAGCTTCTTGTCGGATTCCCTTTTTATCAGCCGATGAAACTTTCGACGAAAATTATCATAATTCACACCGAGAATTAGATAATCAGACAATTTTACAGTTTATGACCATACCTTATTTTCAATCGTTCGTATTTTTCATTATGCTGTATTTTCTACACTATTGTATGCAATGAATATATTGATAAGTTTCACTAAGCACTCCAGTTTAATAACAATACCATAAGGATACATTGTTAATACACTGCCTAGTACAACAATAAAACTACCCTAAAATTTAAAATCTTTATGTATTGTGGTTAAAATAAAAACGAACCACTTTTTTCTAGAGAATATAATCTATCCTTTTATGGAGAAACATTATTTGTCAAGACGATTTCAGACATATACTAGGTTCATTTTTATTTTAACCACAATGCATAATAATTGAAAATTTTACGGTGATTTTATAGTTATGCCACGCAGTGTAGTATAGAAGACGAATTACCAATATACACCACTCGAATTAATTCAAAACGATTATTTTATCGTCTATGATAAAGTTCGGCTAGAAGTGTTTCATTTCCACCTTCGCATTCAAATTCGAAACACAAACATTCCAGATTTTCCTTTCAGTAGTTTCTTTAGTGTCCCAATAGGAATACCCTTTCACGAAAAATCGCGCTTGATCCGGTGATTTGGCGGGGTATTGTGTAGAATCCACCAAACAATCGCTGTAATTTACACAGTCGCCGAGTTCCTGTTTCTCTTTTCGACCTGTCGGTGACTTAACAAATCCAATAGTTCGCAGTTCCCCGGCTGGTTCACGATGGGGATGGGGTTGAAGGAAAACAGGGGTGGATATCTCAGATAACGTTGCGAGCAGATGTCGCCGCTTTCCAGTTCTGGCGACCGTGGCGATAGTATGTACGTACAGGAGTACACGTACACAGGATTGTCTTTTGTATCTGTCGCTGAAACTGTTGCCCCTTTTATTTTCACATTTTTCTCGCAATGGTTGTTGGGGTAAATTGCGGGTTCAGAAACGGAGATTGATTAAAAAAAAAAAAAAAAACAAATGCAGCAAGGGAAAAGTAATTCACGTTTGTTCTGTACCGTGTTTTATTTTCCTATACTATTTGTTTTTATTCTATTCATTAATAGAAGGCATACACGGTGCTGTATTATCAAATATTCGTGACGATATTTTGAAATTCGCCATTTAGTGAGAATACTAATAATAATAATACGAATTTATTACAACACATGAAAATTATGAAGATGTATGTATGATTATAATTATGTAAGGAAAAAGTGTTCAAAATGTGAACGGAAAGTTCACTGTGTGTTAAAGTAAGAATTGTTATTAAATCTGATCCAAATAGAATTGATAATATCTATAAATCTAGTCCAGTAGGTATTGTTTGTATCTTCATTTCATATTGAATTGACCGTTCAATACTGTGTTTCTGTTTTTCTACACAGTATTATCTTAATTCCTTGGAGTTTCAGAGTATTTGTGCGTATTTCAGAATAATTCAAAGAATATTTTTGATCCGTTGGTGCGATTAAAAAACAATTGAGCATTTCGATGCATTTTCATTCCTGTGGTTTGATCGTTGAACAGAGCGCAGTATTTCCATTCTATTCTGTGAAATAACGATCCTATTGTCCCGCGTATTATTATGCATCCGTCGGTTGGGAAAGTTCGAGTTCTATTAACAAGTCAAAGGGTTCGAAATATTTTGGTATTCTTGAGCGACTCGCCCTGTACATTTCTGTGCAGCACGGAACAATGCTTTCGGTGCATTCCGGATGATATCAGCCCGTATGTCCGTCGCAGGCGGTCTTTGTAGAATCGTTCCAAAACGGAGACAAAGCAGTCTGACTGAACCGCCGGATAATACATATAACAGTTGGAATCACGAGAAAAAATAAAATATAATTATCGCAAAGAAAAGAGATTCATATTAAACCTGTTAGATAAAAAGCTTCCATTTATAATTTAACAAATTTTCCCAGACCCTCGCTGCAATCGTAAACTAAACAGAATTCACTCGTTTGTATATACTGCATGGCATAACTATAAAACTACCAAAAAATGTTGAATCCATAAAGTATTATGGTTAGAATAAAAACGAACCACATTTTTCTAGGGAATATAATATATCCTCTTCTGAAGATACATTGCTACTCACCATGATTTCAGACATTGCACACTTGGTTCGTTTTTATCTTAACCACAATACATAGGAATTGAAAATTTTAACATGATTTTGTAGTTATGACACGAGGTGTATTACTTTTATTCCCTTACCAGTTTGTTATTCTCCATCTTCTATCCCATTCTATACCATTTCATTTCCGCACTATAATTTCCATTAAAAAAACTCACAATAAACCCAAAAGTCGAACATTATTAACATATCATAAGGTTTTTCCATTTTCCACGGAAATAAACGTTAAATTGCCCAGAAAATAGAGAATTCCGTGCTGCTACACCCAGAACAAATACACGGGGTTCCATGTGCACCGTTCGTCAAATAAAAAAAAAGAGACACCGTTCTCGCCCCCGGGACTTAATCTTCCACGACTCAGAATTCTTGGTGGCATTCCAAAAAACCGGCAGCAATAAAAGCATCAACGAATTCGCGGCAAAGAGCACGTGTATTTTTTTTTTTGCTCTCACGGTTCAGGTTCGGCCTAGCCTGGCGCGAGACCGGGCGATGAAATTGGACCACAAAGGGAAGGGACCGACGTGTGCGGATCGCGACAGGGGCGCCCGGGTGTGACGGTCCCCTAACGCGGGAAACAGGTCAGTTGCGTTCTTTGAAACGTCGACATTTTCTGCTCCCCAGGCGACACCTCCCGTCCCCTCACCTCGCGGCTAGGGGCCCAGAAGATAAGGAATTCTGGAAAAATCGCCGGGTTCCTCTGAATATGGACGTCGACGTGTCCCGAGGGTCCATCGCGGCCGCGTTATTTCCGCGACCAGAAAACTTGGTTTTTCCACTCTTTTTACGGGTCCCTCTCGACCGAGTATAGATTCAACCGACGTTGATTTCCGTGGACGACGACGTGAAGGTGCGGTGACACGAGGCGAACGCATTCTGATATTAAACCTTTGTCCTCCGTTGGCTCTGCTAGAGGGTCAAGTATGCGTTCAGGTATTGCTTTTTAAAAAAATAAATGGTATCAGAAATTGTTGTTTTGGGTAATGGAAGTTGTGTGCTATCAATTCATACATTTTTATAAATCTGTAAAATATAACAAAAACACAAGACTCCACTGACACGTTTGAAATGTGTAAAACTGTTAGTCGACGTAGAATATTTTCTTCGCGAAAGGGACAAGGGCTTCCATTTTCAACTTTGAAACCAGGTTTATATGGAAAGCTTATAATTAGTGTAATGAGAAAATCTGAAAAGACGGATCGCGTTGTATGTTCTAAGACACAGTAACAAGGGATAGGAAACGTCAAACGAAGTATTACCGCGATTTGCCCAAATGAACCAAGAATGCACATAGGAGTTTGGCTTCAGTGGTACCATACCATGAAGAATTTCAATATGTAAGATTCAAGTTTTACTTGTAATTTTCTTCTTTCGAAACGAAACTTTTTGTCCATGAAAGCTTCACTATAGTAGATTGCTGGTCGATGGCATAATAAAAGTGCTTGGAGTGCAAAGGGTTAATCTTTGTTTAATTTTATTAATCTTGAGATGTTTTTTCGAATCGAAAAACTTCAAAACTTGTTTTGAAATAACCTAGATTTGAGTCCAATGTCAACGAATCCTAGATATTACTTCGTGGACTTACAGTCTTACATTATGTATTTCGTGCCCGTCGTATTCTTTATTCTCATTCGTTATTCAATGCGAAAAACGTTACAGTGGGCACAGTTTATACGACAGAAGGTATTAGCGTAACTGAGGCTTGGCTCGGGGCTAGCGGAATTACCTGAGAATGGCTGAACTTCGTGACGCACTTTCGAAACTCTTACGATTTACGAGGACCACCTGGCGACGTGTTATCGCTCACAGTCGTCATTAAATCACGGCCCGCTTTATTACTTCGAAATTATTAAGCTTCCATTTGGTTCGGGGTTACGGTGTCCTGGGTCGGTCTGTGTACATTTAATTTTCGTCGGTGGGGCAACGTGGATTTGAGCGATGTTTGATAAGGACCTGGAGTCTCTGATGTCGACCACGAAGAAACACGATGTTGTAACATCGACTAATTATATTGATAGGAAAATGGTTAAAAATTAAGAAATACAGCAATTGCTGGTAAAAGTATGTTTATTATGATCTCTAGAAAATACGTTATGTAATGCAGTTTTGAGGAAAATGAGCTACGAATTTATCATGTCTTTTGTTGCTTCGTATTTTGTTGGTGGTGAAAGCGTGATCGTAGAATTGAGATACGTGATTGAAATGGTAGGTCGTGATTAACATTACTTCCTTCATTGACCCATTAACAATCGAATAAAATTACGACTTGTGACAAAACTAAAGTTCTTTCATCCATGATAAAAAATGTAAAAAAAAAACATGTCTTACACGTATCTTTTTAATAATTACGTCGTATATGATAAGTGCGCCTCGCCAGAGTCTCACTTGGGGTAAACTGTTTAGGTTAATGCTTTCTCTAGATAGCAAGTGAAATACAAAATTATTGTAAACTGCGCTAAAGTTTCCATTTCATTGTACTTTGCGCACCATCACGACTACAGAGAAGCAACGATGATATTGATACTGTACATTTGGTATATTCCACCCCGAAAATCCCAGTTTACGATGTTTTAAAGTAATAAGAAGATCTTAGTGGCCCCTTGCCTGGTTACGTTGGGCCGCGACGCAAGCGTTCCGTTTCTCGTAACTCACCCTGTATACGGCCGGTACTTCCGGTTTATGGTTCAGAACGACTACCGTGGGGTTGGCAGTTTCGAGACGCAGAATCGGATGAAACGAGTGAAGATAGGGAGGAATATCTATCGAAATACACAACCGATCTAGCCGCTCGAGGATAGGGACAGATAAAACGAAGCAGGCGTTTGGATCGACACTTATGATCACCGAAAACAATTTTACGAGATCTATATACCCTGTTCACTCTTCGTACAGTCGGTGGACAATAATATAGAGAACTCGGCCTAAAATTAGCCGGCTTAGAAGCGACAGGTTTCACGAGGTGAGACTTAACCTTTTAAGTATTTTATTTCATTTGGAAAAGGTGAAATTGAGTGATTAATTATTTTTAAGCTATGCCGAGTGAAGTCGATAAAATCAGAGTAACTGCATTTGCTGTAAAATTGAAATAAATTCTAATAAAATGACAAAATTACTGTTTTTGTCACTTTTGATCTTATTGATCCGATCGTCCACATTACTGTTTGTAAACATTTCTTTCTATAGCAATAGAATAATCTAAATCGATCACGTTTCGTGGCCCACCCTGTATTATTGTACACGCAATCATATCCTTCCTGCTTGTACCCTCTTTTCGGCAACACTCTGTATATTTCTCAACGAGACTATCAAGGACTACAAGTTATCTGAAAACGTTATCTAAGGTCCATGAACAGCCTCCGAAGTCCTACCCTAGATTCTTGTCTGAAATCTCTGACCAGAGGTTCGGTTGTTCGGTGTGTGAAAATGGCCTTCTGGTGGTCATTCAGAAAAGGTTTTACGAGTTCTCTGTATCTTATCCACCTCTATGAAACACCAGATCTGATGCAACGCGGCCAGATAGGGGATCGACGCCAATCTATCTGCTCGAGGATTGCTTGGTGTAGCGCCGCAAGCGTTCAGCCGAAAACTCGTCGGTTTATTTAAATTCCTGGCCGAAATACTTCGTGTGTGCTGGTCGTATAAGAGCGTTAGGGGGATGGTTGTGCCGACGGGTAAAAACTCTCGGCGCAACGACGGCCAGTCCCTTCGAGCGGTTCACCGAAATAAGGAAGCGTCGTCGCACGGTTAAGAGGAAACGCCGCCGCGTTCCACGCGTATTACCATGCACCAGTTTCCCGGTGAGTGCGCTCGTAAGTTCCACCACCCCTCGTTGAAAGCTCCCCTCACACAGGCACACACAGACACAGACACACACGGAACTGAATTACGCTTGTGCTTCGCGTTATCGGTGATTTTCCATTGATTGCATCGCGCACGTTCGAGATGTACTTTTTGTATGTAAAGAAAGAGGACGGGGGAGGTGCATGCATGAATTCATGTTACATCACGGGGAAATAAGGCGAGGTGCGTTTGAATTCTTTAACCCTTTCATTCCGATTGTTGTCATATGACTATGTATTTTGAATTGTGAAATGAAATATTAGTATGTAGGCATGGATTTTTTGGTATAGATGGCGTGGCACAAATTTCTGTGTCTGTTTAAAGGCTTAGTATTCAGCATTGTTATAGATACAATGAAAGCTTAGAAAATTCGAATTTTTTTCAAATATTTCAAGAGGGTTTCACTGATCGAATGTAAGAAAAATTGGATTCTATTATAGTTGGAATTATTATATATAACTGTGATAAAAGTAAAAAAGTTCTCAAAAGGCAACGAATAAAACGTAGTATTAGACGGTTCAAAAATGTTGAAATGTTCTTGCGAATCATTCGTATGTTATGTAACATGCAGAAACATACAACAGAATATTTCTTTGGTAATTTTTCAATAATTCGTAGAATGGGGCTCGTGGGTCGTTTCAGAAAGGCGGACGTTTTTGATGATTAAATAGACTGTGGTATTTGAGTTTAGATAGCACTCCACTCATCGATCTTTAGATGTCTTTTGGAATGAATTTCTGCGAACTGTGCAGAAATTCTTTATTAATCTTGATCCATTCATCATCTGTTTCTTGAAGACCAGATTAACCGTTGGAAGGCGGACGTTTTTCTTGATCGAATAGGTAGCAGAACGTGGATCCAGATAATTCGCTGCTCATCTATCTTTAAATGTCTTTTGAAATGCATGTCTTCTATGCAGGTTTTCCTATAAAATGCCAATATGAACAATTCACTTAGTTTCTGTAAGCTGAAATTGTGAGTGAAGTTTTTTCGATACTGGGTCAAAGTGGACCCACAATCCGCAGTCCAAGGTTGAAAGCGTTACTATTTCGTCATTAACTTATTGTCCTCTCCTTTCTACGCAATAAATATTGTTATTTATGACGAATGTCAATTAGACGCCAAACTTCTTATTCCGAATAGCAACTATATGACTTGTGTTTGCGTGAACTGGTTCGTTTAGATCCTATACTTGATTTTCTTGTATATAAAGAAGAAGGCGATAGAATATGTATGTGTTTGTTGTGCATAAAAATTGACGAGTAGTTATATTTGATCGTAGGATAGCACACTGGACCATAAATATTTATTAAAGAACCGGTTATAAGTTAATCCAACATGTAACCAACCAATGTCATAATTTTCCATCTAATAACATACACGAAGAAGAAAAAGTTATTCGTTTAAGTTTGATCTTTCTTGGGTCGCAATTTTCATGCGCAGAAGTGCACTTCGTAAACAGACTTTATTCCTTTAAGAAACTTCGTAACTCTCTTGAGTTTCAAAGGTTCAGCCCATGTAACTCAATAAATATTCAAAGGCCGTTAACGACAAGATACCCGGTTAATTTTTATCAGGCCAGTACAGGGAAACGAGGTATTCAAAATTGGGAAATTGTTTTTCCAGGAATTTCTGCACGGAACTATTTTTCAGTTGCGCGCAGAATCGAGCGACGTAAATTATTGTCTCTGTAAAGAAAGAAGGTCGGTGGTAATACAGTAATATGGGACGGACGTGTTCGGGACAGTTTCTCTTGCGGGACAACGTTCGACCCGCCTTGTTCTTATTTCGTTCGTGGCCAGAAAGCCCGGCGAGAAGACTGCTTTGGCGAAACTTTTTCCACGCTGCGAAACGGAACGCCGTTTCCGCTGCCAGCAACAGCGATTTTTACCGACACAATGGATCGATACGCCGGGGTTTCTCGTTTATGAATATGTCAGTCGAGATATAAAGTATAATTGATGTTCATGGAAACTTGCGACCGAAGTTCGAGTCGAAATGAAATATTTCATGTTTCATTCATGACTTAATATCGGTTGAATTTCGCCTGGTAGAACTTTATTGTACGGTATTATTAGTGCTTGAATTCTATCGAGGTTCGCTGCAGGCGAGTGTTACGATGCTTTGTGCAAGGAAGAAATTACACAGGTATTCCAGTTATTGTATCTGTCTTAAGATATTGCAGTTCCTTATTCCTGCGGCTTATTCCAGTTTTCTGATCAATTCTAATTGAAATTGCACAAAGGTATTGCAATAGTAAACCAACTGGAATACTTTTCAGTTCTATGGATAGATCTAAAACCATCAATCCCTAAAGAATATTCCTTTCAAAAAGACACGATTAATTCCATATACCTCGATTACATGCTCTAACTCTGATTCGCCTATAGATATATACACAAAATGGATCCATACTTTTGCCCACTAGTATATATAACTTTCATCATTTCCTTCCCCGGCAACATAAAAAACAATCAGATTTCAAAATTGATAGAGAACAAAACATATCGCATCGCACTGGTACCAAACATAAAATATTCCATCTTCCGAGAGCATCCTCGTATTCACAACCGAACACAAAGGATCAGAGATCTATTTACACGAAAAATGATCCTTGAATGGCTTCGCACCGCCCCATTCATTCCATCTTAGCCAGCATCAATGAATTCCCCCAGCACAGTCCCGTAACACGTAATACTATTTTCGCGGGGCACAGTTCAATATTTCAATTCGCCCTGGTTACAAACGCGCCACGCCACGTTCCTTACACATTTCACGGCATGGTCCCTTTCAACCACCCCAATGTATTCCATCATCCCCTTCTGACCCTCGAGAAGTTCCTCCGCTCGCCCGGGCAACGAAACCGACGAGACACGAGAAATTACAATTTGCCTCGGGCGGGTCATGGTACCGGAAATAGTGGTCGTCGCGATCACAAAATCCAGAGAACCGAGAGTTCGTGGTGCAGTTACTGTCGACAAGATCGCGGGGACCACGTACCGTCCATATATTCGCGGACGAAGTTCCAGAGCGTAGTTCTTAAACGAGACGAATCAGAACCGGTCGACGGGAAGCGTTTCAATTTCCGGGGGGTTGGGGGCCGTCCTTACGCGCCTCGATCCGGCAATCTCTTCGCCATCCATCACGGCGACGACATTGTGGAGGCGCCTTAAGGACCCGTCCTGCAGCCGATCGCGTCTCCACCTGCGAATGTCTGCCGTCTACTGTTTTTAATATCCGTTTCGGAGGGGCGTACGGTTATCGTCTTACGAAATCCAACGTCGACGGTCCACGAAACGCGTTACCTCTCGTCTCTCTCCGGTGATCGACCTCTCGGTGCAACTTTATGCTTCGTGTATTTCCTGACGCGAAATGTCAAGGAGTCACTTGGAAAGTTTCACCTGTGAACCGGTGTTATTAGAGTGTTTGTAACTGTGTTCGATTATTTAGATTTTGTTGGGTATATGGTGGAGAGAAATTGGACGGAAATCGGTTCGATCGACTTGGAGGTTATGTTTTTGGAATTCGGGAACTGATTGATAGTTTGATCGAAGTTCTTAATTGTTGATCAATTTTTCAGCACTGTTGATGTATTGCAGACAGGTAGTTGATCGAATGAGACTTGTCGGAAGGGCGTTCGTTTAGCGATTTTACTTGGAATGTATTTCAAAAAAGGACAGTTTATGATAAACTTGCATAGGATAATTGAATAGAGATATACGTTAATCCTCTACTGCTTAATGTAACTTGAAACTCACATATTAGTTTTACCATTATTGAGCAAATAACAATGCTTTCTTCCATCTGTCGGTGTAAGTTGAATGGAAAGTTTATGGAATTTGCAAATGACCTACTTCTTAGTGTAACCTAAAAGTCACAACCCTATATCGGAAAAAAACTAGAACCTTCAGAATCGAAAATTTAAGTTCCATGTATTCAAGTAGTCCGTAGCGAACAATATATGCAGATAGAACGGTTTGTGATCGTTAAAAATTAATTTGTGCAGCAGAGGGTTAAATTTGAAGCATACACGGCCGTGGTAATAATAAGTACGTCTAAAAATGTCTGGAGTATGTTCCTAATACAGAGTAAAAACTACGTTCTATGATCGAAACTTACCGAAACAGCTACGTCCCAATAAGGTTTCGTTTTATTCCCAAGAATCCGTGTCCCTTTATCACGTCGAAACATTTCTAGGATAAGGAATCCACGATTCGATCCAAAGTCTCTGGTATCAAGGTCTTGGAGGATCTGCGAAACAGAGGATAGTCGAAAGATGAACGTATTTCATCAAGGGCCGTGCAGCGACATTTCTTCGGGACGCGCGGAAAGAATCCCGCGGAGAGGAAGTGTTTTTCAATTTAAAGCTCGACGGAACGGAACAAGACGAAAAACGATGGGGGCGGGAAAACGAAAGAGGGAGAGAGAGAGAGAGCAAGATGGGAGTAGGAGGTACGCAGAAGGAGAAAGGTATTGGGGTAAACGAGAGAAAAAGCGAGCGGTGGATCCTCTGGTAGTCGGCGGCAAGATAAACGACGGAAAGGCTTTAAACCTCGCACGAGAGATAAATTAGTCTGTCCGGCATGTGGCCCCCGGTTTTTAGAAGCAGCACGCCTGGCAGGAATTGCGGATGGGGGAACTCCTGCCCGCGAATCGAGACTGTCGGTCTACCACTGATCGTTTACCTCTCCGAGTGGAGAACATTTCGAAAAAACGAATATGCATTTTGAGAGGCATGATAAACTTTTCTTGATTCGGTTTTCATTAGGTCAACGAACTACAACTAATTTCAATTTTCATTAAAAGAAAAGGTTGTTGAATTTGGACCATCGCCCAGGTTGGACCACAAGTTTTAGTCCAACCTAGGCGATGGTACAAATTCGACAATCTTCCACTACGTATGGAGGCTTTAAACACTAGAACTACCGACGATAAATGCATATCTGCTACGATCGCTGGATAAACGTGGAAAACTTTTGAAAATTTAGAAATTGACATATACCATGGCAGTATATTCAGTAGAAACCAATGATAGATTTGAGTAATTGTGGGGAATATGATATTAACTTCGAAGCTCTTTAGTGGTGAGTACAGGAGGTGCTGCCACACAGGAATAAGTAAGACCTAAAGAGAACCACCTGTCCCCTAAAATCGAGGCGGCGAGTCGTTTGCAGGGTTCGAAGGACAAATTCGAGATCGTGAGAAGTACAAGGTCTCCGTCTGTTCGCGTTAAACAGAGGCGAAGGGAGAAAGAAAAAACGGGTGTCAGGGCCCTCTCAAAGAAAATATCGACTCCGGTCTCCCCGTTAGAAAAGCTCCAAAGACGCGGAACCAGCGAGACGAATAACGAATCTCTGGGTGCCATTAGTTTCGTATCGTAGACGATTGTCGATATCGGGCGAGTCCGTTCGTTTTACGTCAGGAACGAGGAAGGAAACGAGACTGGACTGGCGGAGGGATGGGCGATGGTAAGGGGCGAGAGAACGGTCCGAAGAGGCCGAAGTCGCCGTGCAAAGGGGTAGGACGGAAGGGGAAAGGAAGATGGAAGACATAGAGAAGTATACCGGCGGAGGACATGGTTCAGCGACGACTCGCCCAGAAATGGGTAGCTTTGATGTCGAAATAATTGAGTTTATTCTTCTCGGTCTGTAGCGCCAGGATGCGCTTCCTTCTCTTTCTTTGTAACGAAATTCTTAATGGCGCTCGGGTGGTAGTAGGCTGAGCTTGTTTTCTGAAACTTGGGCAAGAACCATGTTCTGTCCAGTCAACGTTGATGAATCGACTTTTCATAGTATGTTGGTATTCTGATCGGTGTTTTGTAGCTAGGAACTACGTAATTTACCGTGTCTTCCTATTAGGTAACTATTTCATCCTTTGAGTCAGGGAAGTCTATATTTAATCAATTCCCTTGATGATTAGTCTCATTTAGCTCCTCTCTGTAGCGCGAGATGATTTCGTTAGACTTTATAAAAGTACAAAGTGTCTTCACTGTTTCATTCCCAAATTAATTAAAAGCTACCAAATAATTATTTTGTATATTACAGGATACATACATGATTCACAAGAACATTTTAACATTTTGAAACCGTCTAATGCTATTTTTCATTCGTTGCCATTTTACAATATTTTTACATTTATCCCTGTCAAAATCCCATTTTTCTTGCCCTTGATCAATGAACCCTCTCGAAATACTTGAAAGAAATTAGAGACGAAGTACCTACCAATAATGCTTATTTTACCGATAAGCTTTTAAATGCACATTCAAATGTAAAAGAAATTATTATATAGTCACAGATATGAAAAAGTACATGATAGTAATATTTTATTCCGTAATTTCGAATACGTAGTCATATGGCAACCGTGGCGTTGGGAACGAAAGGGTTAATAACTGAATACCTTCCCACCTAGAATACAAAGCTCTACTTATGCAATCATCGTTCTCTTAGTTGCTCATAATACGTTCCGACTATTGAACATCAAAACTGTCTGCGACAAGTAGACTTTGGGTTTTATGTAAAATCACGTTAACCTTAACATAGTGGAAAATTAGTAAAATTCAAGGGTCTTTTAACTCGATTCAGAACTGGATAAAACCCTCGGTGGAGTAACTAAATTTTTCTCTAATCCACTTTCTGTGAATAGTAGCATCGACACAAATCTGTGCATCGCATAGAACTAGTCTAACGAAGATTCCTTGCACCTCACGCGATACATAAAGAAACATATTTGAGAAATTTTCGCGATGCTTCGTTCTGTCTCAGATAAAACCGTGTACGCTTTCACGCAATTTGGCGGAAACGTAGCGGAAACGCGTCCACAGACGTGACGTCAGATTTCATTCTCACGGAACCAGGTCGACCCTCGATTTAATTGGCCGGTAGCGACGACTTCATTAAAATTCAGAAATGCCATTCCCGTGATTCGTAGCCGTTCGGAAACGCGCCACGAATTCTATATACTGTTCCAGAATTGATTACCCCTCTTTCCCCTCCCCTTTCTCTCTCTCTCTCTATTGTTTGTCGGCAGCGGAATGCAGGTTACGTTTTAATTTTCGAACTATCGACAGTTTCATCGTTGGTACCACGGACCGAAATGCCGAAGATATTTCATGCTTTTTTCCCATGCATTTTTAATTTATCGAGGGGAAAAATATGCGATCCACTTCGGCCGAGTTGTCGCGTCATCTTCTCTTTGCTCGCTGGATATCCCGGGGAATCCGTTTTGGTAATCCAGTTTTCGAACGTCCATCCCGTCGAGCCACGAAGTACACAGGGAAACTTTCAACGAACGGTGAAGGGCGCTCGATTTTGATCGTGACATAAAATTATCGTGTATCACGGTCCGTCGGTAGTTTGTAATAATTCTGCCTGTAAATTTCCAAAATAACATATTTCAGTGATGTACACTCCTGGTCATAAATATTAGGACACTTATGGAATGTCTAGTAAATGTAGCAAGGCATTACGAGATTTCAGAAAGTCTCAAATAAATATCGTTTGGGGGATATTGAAGCTCGACGGATAACGCTTATACTACTACTAAAAGTGGCCTAAAATATATTTTTACAAAACGTCACATCGTCTTCATATAGACCAGGTGTCTTAATACTTATGATCGGTAGTGTATATTCGTATTTATTACAAGTACACCGCAGATTTTCCTGTAGTTGTAACCTATGTGTTATGCAAGTCACAGCAGAATAAGAAAGTTTTATTAAACTTTCCTGTGTTTCATTTGCCCTCACTGTGTCACAGAAACGTGTCGTGTCTCAGTACTTGTCGTCGATCTCGATTTTGGAACAATCAATGATACAAAGTACGAACGAAAGTATCGGTATATATTCCAGAGATTTAGTTGCTATTTCCATATGTAACCTTAGCTATCCAGAATCTTAACTAGTTTCTATAAAAAACACCTCTCCTACAAAATTTATGAACCACTGCACTGTTTCAATATTTAGCTCGAACGGGATATAGATTCAGGTATCTTTAGCCGCAGGTTCTCCTGTATCTGTTTGCTAAGATCGTGTCTTTCCTTGATTTTCTTCCCCGTTATTTCTAAGATTCAGACATTCAATAATATTACGCATTAAAGAAAATACTTGGCTCTCATCTTTTGAAATTCATCTGGCGCGGTTGTCCGTAAATACGTGGCTAGGCGGACCGAACACCGCCTATTCAGCACGTATCGTTGTAATGATGTGCACGTGACGAGACCACGTTTATAACACGGTGGAAACTTTCGAAGTGAACCCACTGCCCGAAATGTGTCGTCCGCAACCTGTTTCGACGTTCTTCCGTGAAAAATTTTCACGTACCCCCTCGTGCAGTCAGACATTCCAATCTATTCTACCCTACTTCCTACACATCCATGTACAACCACGCAGATTCAATAACCAGAATATGAAATATAGCCAACAAATTTAATAACCAAATTGAATTTCTCTCAGAAACAATAGATAAAGTCAAATCTACCGGATATTGCGAGAGTAACATGTACATGTATGTATATTTACATTTTTTTCTTGTTAAACTTTGAAAAATAAGGGTCGTTTAAGAGGAATCTGCCAAAACCTTCAGAAGTTCTCAATTGCAGGAGAAAAAGGAAACTTCTTCCTGTTCTTTATCGACGGGAAGTATCGAATGATCTCGATCAACGGATCCCATCGATCGCGTAGATCTGTGCGCAAATAAAATGTGTACCGGACTGCGCTTCGTTCCGGCTAGAAACGTTGGCTAGCTCGATGATAACAGCGGCGTAGTTGCGGAACACAATAGAGAACGATGGATGGCGAACGGTGACAAAGGTTGTTGCGCGCGGTGGGAAAAAAGGAATCGGGACAACGAATCAAGAGGTCAGATCAGCTGTCAAATCAGCGTCCCGGCGAAACTGCCAGCCGGGAGCGGAACAATCGCGCGAATATCGATGAAAGGTAGAACCCTTTGTACTTGCACGGGGATAACGCGACGTTCCTTTTTAGCGGCGTCTCTTCTGTTCGATTCGTGCACGGCTGGTTTACGGGGTGTGTGACTCGTTCGCGTGGAAATCCGGGGATTTTTAATTTGGTCTCTGGCCTTTTAATTTTGTTGTAGATTGGAGAGATTTTTCGTTTGGTTTGTAACGGTTTCGATCGAGGATAATGTCGTTTAAGGGTCAATAACTTGCGGGTTCTTATAGAAATATTAGAGCTTCAATTCATGAACCTTTGGTACTGGAATGATACTTACCGTGCTTCCGAAATCGAAGTCTGTCGACATTTTACTACTGGTACAATTCTGTCCGTATTGTCTTTGTCTGATAAAAGTCGGCCCATTCCCCTCTAACAGCGAGCGATTCACCCTGTATAGTTCGTCGCTTCTATTAAGAATGTAATGTCTCTTTCTGAAGCATAAAAAGAATAAACTTCAGGAGTGTGTATAAATTATTATAAACAGAATAATCTCATATTTAGTGTTTGTTATATCAGTTGAACATTTGTAAACTTTTAGGTTTATAATTAAGGAACGTAGAGCATAAAGTGCTGTCGGATTGTCTATTTTGACGCGGCTATCGGGCAACAAACAACCATCTGCTATCCACGAGCTATTGAAAGCAACGTGTCGGGAATCTATTCGCGATGTTATGCAAATAACAGTGTAATATCGGTGTTATCGTCGATGCTCGTAGTAATACACGTCACACGTACCAGGATTAACCAGGGGCTGAAATGCCTCCTGGCGGCGTAATAATCTAATAATGTCTCTGATGAAACCGTTATTCAACAGCAGAATGTTTTGCCTTAGAAAAAAAAAATAACGAAAAAAAAAAAATAATCGCTCTGCTGAATTTTTTCTTCTCAAAGGACGTGGAAACGCGTAAAATTCGAAGTTCATAGCCAGTGACAATGGTCGCCGCGGGTCGAAAGAAATTCAAAGCGAAATAGTCCGGGCGTTCGCGCCGCTTTCAGCGCGGACCCCGTTTCGTCGGGACGATTAACGCATTTTTTGGCACGAAATGTCCCCCGTAATGAAACTGCCACTCAAACCCGAGCACAATGACCGTCGAATGGACACGCTCCCCTGAAAACTCGGCGAATTCCTTGAAGCCAATTACTCCACGGTTAACGTCGCACGGTCAACTATGTTCTGAAGGAGTGAAAAAGTTCTGAGTATTCAATGTAAACTCTGTCATCGCAATATTTTACCACCTGTTTCGATCTCAGTTATTCCATCGTCCGGTTTAATGTAACACTGTTCCCCTTTTTCCTTTACCCTAATCGAAATTGCACTTTCATTTACCTATGTCAGTCAGACTGACGCTCGAATATTAATCCTCTAATGGTAACGTCCGGGTTGTATGTGTTTTTTATTATTATTTTTATTAACTTTTATAACTCAATTACTATTCCTTACAATATAAATAAACAAAAATACAGGTTCTCAAAGTAGTAAAAAAGAATTCGGATCAAAGTCTGTCTTACTAAGTACGACCTTAAAACCCACTATACCATTCGAGGGTTAAAAGTAGGGTAATATACAATAGGACTGAATAAACGGATCCTTGAACATATTATTTGCACAAGCTTTCGATATTTGTAATTATATTTTGAAATAAATACTAATGAAATTATTAATTAGTCTGTTTAATATAAATGATGCAGTCTGCACGTTTCTGTGCGAAACACGTGGCGTAGATGTTAACAATTATTTCGAATGATCGATCGTGTTCGAAGTAGCGCGCTCGATGTTCTGGAGGAATAGTGGTCAGAAAGAGAGGGGAAATAAGAATATCCCGCTCCGCGAGAATCATTTACTTCGACCGTGGCATTGTGCTAGACGAAAGAAAACGTCGGTCGAAGCTTGGCGTCTTCGGAAGTTCGAGGACGAAGAGTTTTAACGATAGCAAAAACCGTCCCCCTTCACCCTCCAGCCCTCCGATTGGAAACTACTTCGTGGGCTGCGTAAAGTTTTTCCATCGCTCATCAACCGTCCCTTTACCGAGCGAACCCTTGAAACCTGGTTCTGGAGTTGGATGTGCGAACGCAAGGAATTGTAGGGTAAAAAGAGAGGGGGTTAGGTGCAAGACTGGAGAATTACGGGGAAAAATTGTAGCACTTTCGAAGGTGCGCTGGTTTTCTTGCGTGAAATAAACTGTTTCGATTAGGATTATTAATGTTGTACGCTGAAACATTAATCCAATTGTACAACGAACAAGTAAGTGGATAATCTTGGATGAAGCAAACAGCAGGAAATATTAATAAATACCAAGCAATTTTTACATCTATTCCGATCTGAGTTATGCTACAATCAACGTTCATCTAAAGACATTCATGGTTTCTAGTAAATTAAAAAATTATCATGACTTTTATTACTTATTATTGTCTTATAAATCTGGGAATATAAATAATAACATTATGTGATCTGAGCCAGAAGTTACTTGTAATACAGGATTGACCCCCCTATCATTTATCATAGTATTTGCAAAAAATTGACTTTGAAAAATCATGAAAAAAAAAGAGTTGTCAAAAAATTTGCTATAATCACGTTAAAGCTCTCTTGAAACCATGCTATAAAAATATTTTCGATCGGATTGCTAATAACAGAGTAATCTCTACTGATCTCGATTCGTGGTTGAGCCTGTATGTAAGTACTAAGGATTTCAAATTTATAAGTCCACGACTGGATGTTTCCATTAGGAATATTTGAAATATTATCGAAAATAGACTCGAAACAGGGTCCCGCGTATTATCAACGGAAAGTATTCCATGTAAACGCGAATACAGATGTTTAAGGGCAGCGTGCAGGTGCAAATCAAGTCGAGGATGAGCTAGTATCCGCAGAGAAAGAGTGTCTATACGGTTGGGTAGGGGAACATCGGGTTTGGCCGCGGTAACTGAATTTTTCTGCCAGCCAGCTCCCGGGTACATTCGGGTTTCGCATAAATTCCAGTGGCGCAGATACGCGGCGGATAAAGAGGGCCGCCGTCCGGCCGTGGCACAAATCTCGTTTGGAATTTTTCATTTCCTCGATGGCGATCGGTTTCACACAAAGATGTCATCCCGTATCCGACATAAACTCCCGATATAAGATTTCCCCTCTCCCGACGCCCCAAAGGAATTGTAATTCCATAGTGAACCCTCCAACGTTTAATTCCGTGCGCAAATCTGCCAACCTGAAACGCGAAGAACAGTATAAGACTCTGTTAAACATTCTATCGTTGACAATTTCTTTCCCGTTATTAATAATACCTTCGTCCTTTCTGTTTCAGGTAAGAGAGAATTTTGGTCACACACGTTCTCCGAAGGGGAATCGAATTTGGGAATCGGTAAGTCGTATACAATATCGGACAAATGTTTTCTGGCAAACACTTTTTGCTGTAATATTCGAATTGGATCATACACTCCGCAGGATAGAACTTTTGTAACATCACCATTGACAACGAACGGAAAAAAAAGTCTACAGGTGAATTCATTTATTCGGTATTTTACTTCACATTCGCACAGTAATCGGATTAATATTCGGTTGATTTCAAATGCACTTTGCAGAAGGAGGGTAATCCGACGAACGATCGGGGCGTTAATTCAATTCAAAGCGAGCGTCGCTTTTGTCGGATGAACCTGGTCGCGAAGTTACTTTTCGTGGTCGTTCCTCCGCGAAAAACGTCGAACAGGGGCGTATATACGGTCTTTTTTGTGGATCAAGGGGAACCGAAATGGCACCACTAAAACCAAGACGACACTTCGATCCTTGACTCGAGGGACGCGATTTAATCCGGGCGGGCTAAGTCGTCGTATCTGGCCAGGGGGGAATCGTTAACTTTTACGAGATAGCCATGAATTTTAATTGGTTTTATCGGTAATTGAAGGGCGACGGGGACCAAACTCGTCTAAATTATGATCGCCACGCGAGGGTCTCCCACGCCTGAAACGCGCGTATTTGATTGCGGAAGTGGGTCCGTATCCATCCGTCCGAAAGAGAATTTCAATTAGGCGTTAATGGACGATATGAGATTTCCGTTGGATTAAAGTGGAAACGCCCTATCACTGCCATACAAATCACTCGAATCGGGCAAACCGGCCGGCATGTCGTTCCAACCCTTTTCAAAAAATTCCCTTTCAAACGCATCTCTCTACCGTCGCTAGTACTTTTTTTTTTCAGCTGCCCGTATCAAAGCTTTCTCTTGTCTCGAACCCCCGACAAAATGGTCATTTCTGAAATCTCTCCACCGACGAGTGAAATTAACCATTCGCTCGTTTGATGCGACAGTTAAGTACTGTTACCGAGTTCGAAAACCGAATTTGTATCAGTATTTTAAAATTAGTGCTGCGTAACGATCTATAAGGGGCTGTGATTCTACTAGGCCATTTAGGATCAAAGAATCTACAGATTTATAAGTTGATAGATTTGAAAGAATTTCGCATGTTTAACGAATAACAGTGACTGTTCTATACAGGGTGACTCATTTAAGAGTCGACGTGGAATTTTAAGACTCTCTTTCAACTTCACGAAAAATTGTTTTAAACAAATGTTGAACTATATGTAAGTGTGCATAATTTTTGTAAATCACAGTTCCTTTATCTGCATTTTCTTCGACGAAATGGATGTTACCTTTTCTTTTTCAAATTTAACTATGGCGATTTTTAAACTTTTTCATTAACGTGAATTGTGACAAATTCAATGTCTTTTTTGTGTGTTTTTTTTTTGTAACATATTTGTAGTCCTTGGATTTCTTACGAAATGTAGTCATAAAGAATATTCCCGAAAAAAATGCAGACAACCAGACTCTGATTTACAAATGTTGTGCAAACTTAAATATATTTCAACCTGTAAGTAGTTTTGTAAGGTTCAAGGAAGTTTCTGAAACTTCGCGGAGACACGTACGAGTGACAGCCTGTATATTTGTCTGAGAAGACACGAGCCGTATACTATTTAACTAACTCTGGTTACTCTCAGTCGATTTAATTAATTGGTAACGAGTTTTGTTTTAATTAAAGATCATTCTTCAGCTGCTGATTGCTATTTCATATTCCTGACTTGTGAGAAATTCTATTGACATATTGTAATTGTTTGGTTACGGACTACACAAATTCTGCTTGTCTGTCTAAGAACCACCTTTATCCACTTTGCCTGACCCGGAACTATACCTATTCTAATACGGTTCTTGTTGGACTAGTCTGGCAAGAAAAGAGCATCATTGTAACTGTCTAACCAGGGACAATCCTCATTTCGTTTGCAAAAAGTACAGCACCAGTCAACTTGTCTAACAAGACAAGAAAACATTTTGGCGCAATCCGAATCCTCACGTCTGAGTAACTACGTTCCTCATTCCACTTGCTTTACCCAGACCGCTACGTGCACAGCCTGTCTGTCCAAGGATTCTCCTAATCTACTTCATCGCTCATTCGTAATCTACCAGTCGGATAAAAACAAGACCCATTCTACATTGTTTTTACATCGTCTTACGGTTCATTATCCACTAATGATTAACTCTTAACTGGTGAGGTGCAAATCTTACTACCTATTACACAAATCGTATTACGGACAAATCTTCTTACATTGTATTACACAATTCGTACTGCAGACAAATCGTATTTATTATAAAAATCGTACTACAGACTAATCTTCTTACGTATTACCCAACCAGTTGTTTCGCATTTTCACAAAAGAAAACAATTAAAGTAAGCAAACATCTGTTATTTTATTCTAAGTAACTATTGAATAGAAATTAAATATTCTAGAAGTATTTATTAGGGTTCCACACATTTCACCACACCAGTTACGAGTTAAGAACATTTACCATCGTGTCGGTCACCGGTGACCGACATACAATATGAATTCAATTGTAACATAATACTGTCAACTTGAACGTAAAGTTAGTCTCCGTGGTGAACGTGTTAAGTAACCATTACTACGGCATATGCTCCCCAACGCGACACAGGTGAAGAAAATTCACCACAAGCGTTCAAGATTTGTTCCCCCGTTCGTTAATCCAGCTACATGAAAATCCAGTACCTCCATCCAATTACCAATTTACCCGAAAACTTGGCCCGCAGAACGAGGCAGCGAGCAGAGGTGTGCCATATATCCCAGAAACCATTGACTTCTTCCAGGGATCTGACCGTCTTCGCCATTCCCTTCTACCTTCTTTACTCCCCAGTCCAAGAGGTAAAAAGTTCCAAGGTGTTCGCGTCAGAGTGTACGTGTACACGCATATACAAGGTGATACAAAAAAAATGGCTCATACCTCCCAGGGTAGATAGTACTCGCCAAATGACGAAAAAAAGTTCTAACAAACTTTGGTCGAAAAATAAATATTTTCAAAGTTATTTCGGTTAAAGCGACTGACTTATTCGCTTCAGGAGCTATCGTACTGTATAGAAACAAAGAATTACCTTACCATTTATTATTTTCCGGGTTGTAGAAGGTTTTCCAAAATTCCCATTATTCCTTCTGTTTTCCTATACAGTACGATAGCTCCCTAAGCGAGTAAATCACTTGCTTAAACGAACACAAAAAATTGTTCATAACTCCGAAAATATTAATTTCTCGACTTATGTTTATTAAGACTTTCTTTCATCATTGTAGAGTACTATCTACCCCAGAAGTTAAGTACCCTTTTTTTGGTATCACCCTGTATATTTAACGGGTATCTCTGGCAGACCGTGTAGCCAAAGGAGAGAGGGGTGCTGGTCTAGGTACCTACGAGGTTACGCCGCCGCGATTCTTCGCGAGGTTAGAAGTACCCTGGACTCCTCAGCGGGGTGGGAGGTCGACCTCGGCCGAGTATTTTTGCGCGGAACGAGTGGCTTTGTGAGGGAAGAATGGCCGGAGTAAGTGCTCCCGTGAAATATGGGTTACCGAGTTAAGGGCGAGGGGCAACGAAGAGGGGGTGTAGGGTCGCGGACGCCAGCTTTAATGATACATCCGGAGCCTGCTTCTTTCGCGAAATCCCCCTCAATTAAATTTCAGGCCGGATCCTCCTTCTATCCGCGCGAGCGCGAGCGCGCCTACTTCTTTTCCTTCGTCTCTTTCTTCCCGTGGCTCGAGACCCCGCCCGATAAAGTGTCACGCGGAGGAGGCGGGTGTCAATTCGATACCAATCCTGAAAGCCTTCGCAGCCCTTTTCTATCCCTGAGTCGAACTACACTCGAGTGCCAGTGGTGAGAGAGATGGATGAACCGTCGTTGCTCGAGGGTGTTCCGATGGAAACGTTTTCTACGAATATGATGATGCTCCGGCAGGGGAGCCGCTGGGGGATGATGTCCTCGTGGCCCGATAGAATAGAGAATTGTTCAATGGATCGGCAGATAGTGGGATGAATGGTTTGACGGATGGTGTATTTCTGAGGGAACTTGCTGGGTCTACATTTTAATGAGTTAGGTACGAGGCAATAGGCTGCGTAGAGTTTGCAATATGAAATTTAATGTTATTTAATTGTAGGGATGGGGTTTGTGAAATTCGTTTGGGTAAGGGATTGTGGAGTAAATAACAAGATAAAGAATACACCTATACCTCGATATACGGCCGCTTTTTCTACGGCATTTCGCTATAACGGCCTTTTTTAATTATGGCACTTTTTCGATTTACGGCCCACACATTGGTAATTTCTGGTTTTCCTATCATTTCAAAATACTTGCTGTTTCATTTGTATTAAATCCAAAGTGAACATCCAAAGTGACCAGTGAACAAAGTAGACCCAATTTCTACTTTCGATGAATTGAATGAATTGCGGATGAATCATCCGCGATGCAAATCGAAAATGTGAGAGTACAAATTCGTCTTTAGTAATAAGGACATTGTTCCTAGAAGATCTGGCCACGGAATGGGGAAGACAAAGGTGCCTTCTGATAAGAGGATTGTGATAGACCGCACACCTAGAATCTCAACAGAGCGTGCTTCATATTATTAGTAAACAATCAAGGCAGTCCCTTCACTTACTCAACGATAGATTCTAAATTCCATTAGTACCACGAATGTTGTATTTATCTAACTACAGACCGACTCTCCTTCACCAATATAACCACATAATGATCCTATTCTACATATCAGACCAGAAACAATCCCCATTCCTCAAAAACCTCTTCAACATCAACGTATTGTTCCATCAGCACAGAATCACGACCTGGCATATCCCTCTTCCTTCGCAATCAGGTCATCGGCTAATGAAATGCGCTCCCAATAGTAACACCCCGAGACAAGATACAACCAATTCTCGTTCCATTTCGCGGGCTGTCGGCCCACATGCACACATACACAAATCTTCGATCCACCACGTGTATTTGCGAACCGTTTCCCAAGTTTCTCGGCGACGGATAGGAGTACTAGTAGATGGTCGTAATTAGACGTAATTGAGAGAGTGGTTGCGCTGCGTCGGCCGCGATAGCGAAACCACCGGGCGAATATTGATAAAGGAAGGGACCCGCGAATTCGACACGGGTGCTCGCGTGCCGTCCTCCGCCACTTGCTTGCAAACGAAGCGAATTTACCGGATCCAGAACCCGCGGTCGTAATCCGGAGAAGTCGCTGGCAAAGGAGCGAGCGAGTCGTCGTCGAATAGGTGGGGGAGGCGGTGCTATTGAAGGTAGCAAAACGAGCCGCGGATCGAGCGAATAAGGGGCTTCGATGGCTGCTTGTTGTTTCGTTCTCCTCATTTGCCGTTTCCTGTCCGCCATCCTCGTCGTTCCCGTCACTACTCGCTAACGAACCCATTGTGGCAACTCGCGGCCAACGTTTGCTCGACTAATCCCCGCGTGTTACTTGCAGCTTTAATACTCCGGTCGCGCACAATGGTCCAGGCTATGCAAAATTTCGAAGTGCGTTCTGTCTTCGGAGCTGTGAACGCGCCCTGGTCTCGGGAGCCCGTCAATTTGTCCCTCTTGTCGTCCGCGTTTCCATCCCCTCCGCGCACCACAAACATTTTGCTACCAGGAACTAACGTGGATTTAAATTGTTAGGTATTAGACATGCTAGTCAGTGATGAAAATTGGTATTTTGTTCTCTGTTCTTTTGGTCTTGTTCAATTTAGGTTTTGATTTCCTGTGACTGATGACCCTAAATTATAGTTTGACTCTGTTAGGTTCAAATTTCTCGATATTACATTTGGAAATGATCTATTTTTAACTGTTTATTTGAAAGAGAGAGATATACAGTAAATCTTCGATGAGTGTTCGAAGGTTCCTCTGCACTGAGTGTTCAGACGCTATCCTCACTACTGGAGGGTCCCCCGTGGAACCAGTCAAGCATCCCGTGATGGGGATGGCGTCTGAACACTCAGTGCCGAGGAGCCTTCGAATACTTATCGATAATTTACTGTACCTACGTGAGATGCTTAAACCCTTAACGCACGGTTTTTTTGCAACGTAGTGCTGCTTGGTCGAGTTAATTCGAGGCTGCTCGTTAAGGGGTTAAAACCCGTGGTTTCGGTGTATCAACATTTCCCAGAAATTAGTCGATATCTTTAATTCATCCCAATAAGCATCCAATTTACAATCCCTGTAAATTCTCTTGTCCCTTGCTATAAGTTCTCTTTTTTTTTTCGTTTCATGGAATGAAGTAGACGATGGAATACAGTTTAATTCACGTAACCTGTCGGATAGAATGCAAATTACGGTGAAACAAGTCTTCATGCACACGGACCTGATATATATAGGGAAGTTCACCGAGTCGAAATGAATTTTTCACCCACGCCAGAGGCACCTCAATTATTCAATTAAACGTTAGAACTCGTCACGAACTTTTCCCCCCCAGGGGTTGGCGGGGCGGGAGGGGATGTGGGAACAAGTCTCGGCGGAAGGAGCGATTGCGTGGTTAACGGCGGGCTGCGTCTGCAAATAAAGAGGAAAGGAAACAACGCGGAATCTCCGGGGTGAACAGAATCTACGGCGCAAGTTACGGTAATGGCGCGATGCATTGAGACAATCCGAAGTACCAGCAAAGTCCTCCGGCTGCGCGCGGTTTGCGGTTAGGAGAACGTGGGGACCGTAGTCGACTAATATGATGTACCACCCCACTTTATTACGGTGCAGAATCAGCAGCCGGGGGTCTCTGGTGCGTTCGAAATCCGATGGTAGCGTAGGTAGAACGGTTTCGTTACGGGGCGACTCTGTGACACGACCGTCTCCCGTGTCGCCAGTGCATAAGAATTATTAGAAACCAAATTATCGCGTAGAATTATATTTCGCGCGGGGCCAGTTCCGTAAATTGTACCTGTGGTAATTTTAAATGGAATTTCCCAAACCTAGTTTCCTCGGTCGACAGAATTCGTTAGGTACTACTTTAGGTATACTAGAAAACACAGAATACTCGTTATATCTGCTGAAAATTTTGTCTTTTATTATATTTCTCTGAACCCTACAAACTATAAATACCTAACATCCGCAGTCTAGTAATAATTAGACTGCGGATTTTATGCATTTACAGCCTATAGGGCTCTCTAAAATACAATAAAAAACGATTTTTCTATTTTATTCTTCAGCAAACGAAATACTTAAAAGAAGAAAGAAATTCCTACACTTGCTCGTGTCTTTGTAAATTACTTTATAAAATTTCATTTTGCATAAAAATCCGCAGTCTAGTAATATTACATATCGATCAGCGTGGAGGACTTTCGTGGGACTGTTTAATCACAGTGATACAAGACAATATTACATCGTTCGAAGGTCCCAGGTGAAATTCTCCGCTCCTAAAATCACTCCAGCCCTTATTACCAGCTACGTTCCCCCTGTCGACCGTGCACCGAGTTTTCTTTGCGCCACCCAGCCGGCTACGAAACTCGGCCGGCCGTCTTTCCTTCCTTCCTTCCTTCCTTACTTTTGTCGCCGGGCCGATTCACCCGGGCGACATGCATTTATTGCGCGGGCATTGTGCGCCGCGTTATAGCTAAATGATTTATCTGCCGGCGACAACCGCGCGTCGCTGTCTCATCGGAACCGCCGGGTAATTCCGTTCGACGCTGGCTGCCGGATCGAATAAGTTTTCGGGGGGAAACCCGCGCCGATTCCATTTGTATCCGTTCCTCCCGTCCAACGTCTCGAACGACGCTACAAACCCGTGGATAATGCAGGCGTGCGCGCGTACGTGCCGTCTTGTGGCATAATTTTCCGGGGCTGTAATAGATTTTGGCGCGCGACCAAACCACCCTCCACGTCCCGAGCGATCCGAAAACTCGTTTGGCGGTTTGACGATGCTCGACTGGCGTTAAAGTAACCTCGACGCACGCGTTCTGTGTACAGGTTGTTTCAGAAAATTGGGACCGGCTGGATTTGATCCGTTAATCAGGAAACTGGATCACTCTGTAATATTTATTCTTTAGATTGTGAATTCTGTGCATTTATGGCACGTAAGATTGTCTGAAGCTACAGTCACTCATAAAAAATGGAATTTTTTTTACTGAATTTTTTTTTTTACATATTTTTAACACATGAGGTGATATTAAGTATTTTGTAACAGAATGTATTAGTCCGTGGGAATATTTTACAAAAAAAAAAATCGAATTATGCACCTCGCAGGAGTGACTGTGTGTATTATTTTTCGTAAAGTTCAGTTAAGTTTTTATTGTGTTCTTAACTTAAGTATTCTTAAACTTGGTAGAATTCTGGAACTGTTAACCAGGGAAGACGAATTGATTGTAGGTCTATCGTAGAACTGATAAAATATTCTGACACAATGCCCCCATTAATTATGAATATATTTTCACTTGTGATAAGAAATATATGGTTTTATAGTTGCTCGTCCAAATCTCCAGACACAGTGAATGTAACTTTAAAATGTGGAACGAAAGAAATCGCACGTTTCAATAGTTCGTCGAATTCACGTGTCCCTGGCGCGTCTGACTATTGCTAACACTTTCTACTTAGAAGCCCCCCTATCGAGAACACAGTATCCTCTGCGTTTCATGCACCCCACCTTCGTGTAGACTGCGAATTTTATGCATTTCTAGCACAATCAGGTGTCTACAATTCGGCATAGCAAAAGATTAATACAATTTAATGAGATTTTGAGTTTCTTTGAAGCCTCAACGAATCCTTAATAGAGAAAAGATAGTTCTGTTCGATTGTAGTTTCTGTAAATGAATCCATAAAACTCTATATTTGCATAAATATCCGGAGTGTACTTATAACTATCATTTCATACATAATTATTTTATGATACAAAACCAATATTCAGAATGTTTCTGAACACCTTGCCAAGTAGAAATAGACGGTAATTAATCAACAAAGTCAAATGCATCATCGGATTTACAGATCGAGTTTTCTGAAAAGGAAATTTGATATTACAAGGGGAATTTGATTAAAACGAATCGGCGGATCTGTATTTTTCTCTTACACGCGTTCTGTGTTCACGATGAAGTCGAGACGTCCTCGTGTCGGCGATGCCTTTATGTGAAAAGTTTCGACGGCGGGTCCGCGGGTCTGGACCGGAACTTTTTCTGGATATCGCTGGTCTGTGGGATATGCATTCGCTGCTCGCGAGATACGTTACACAGTGGTCGTGACAGAAGTCGAACACGTGGATGCGGTTATATTGAAAACGGAAAATGTAACAGAAGTCGTGGAATAATCTAGAGTTCCAACTGGGCGCCGTGATCCGTTTCGTACGAGCCATTGCATCGTGGAAATCGCGATAACCTCATTTCATTCTTATCGAATACGACTGGATAATTACTAGACTTTGGATATTATGCATTTATTATATCTCTGGCGAAAAGTATTTTACAGGACAGAATAAATAATCTGTAATGAAAATTATTCATAGGTTAAACATAAAAATATTTTCGTTAATGCTTCCATAAAAAGAGGGGATGTGTCATCTTATACTTGAATGAAATATTAATATAAAATTAGTCGAACTTCTCTATTATTTTTGCACATTCTGTATTTATTCTAGTATTTTTAAAGTGTAACGAATGTGATAGAAACATCGTGTTGCTTTGTTTAAAGCGGAGTTAGTGAATTCACCGAGGTAGAAAATTTTCAAAAAAGGCTTCCTTCTTTTTAAGGTCTAATTTATTTTTCGCGGCAACCTTTTTTTATAATACCAGTCGAGTAAAGTGGTCGCTTTTCGTCTCTGAAAACCGGATTCAAGATTCGACGAGCAGTTCAGCGACTATTCTAGAGGATTTCTCGGTAGAATTGAATACATTCGTCGGGGAAAAAATTACGTAATTCCAGTGTCTCCGGTGTTTACGTCCTACCGTCGATTTATGACCTCCATTCGCTGCAAATGTCTCTTAATCTGCTCGAACTCGTGTTGCATCCATTTTGGGAATGTGCAAACTACTCGCTGAATTTCTGTTAACGCTAAAACGACTCAGCGCAGGTTTGCAAATAATTCTGCCACCCGAATGCACTAATCTCGTCCATCCGGTTGAATGTTCTTCATCAAAACAGGTTCGGGTCTAAACCCTACGTCATTCGGGGATGACATTTTCCTAAACCTTGCTTTGCCTTTGTCACTCACGATCCTATTTCGAAGTACCTAAAAACTGACTCTAGAGCTGAGACAAGAAGATCTGGGATTTGCGGAAGAGGAATCTTCCCTTAACGACTGGAGGTCTCATTTTAGTGTGTCAATGTATATTTATCCATCTTTATACCCCTAGCCACAACCAACATGGAATCGTGTTTCTGTAGTTCCGTCAATTTCTGGCGAGTAACTTTATTATCGTCTTTCATCCATCTTAATGTCATCCGTCGTAACAGAAGAATAAAAAATAATAATCCGTAACTGGATAGTTAATTTGCCCATACGGGTTCAGAAAGAAAACTCTCGAAGATCACCTAAATATAAAACGAAGTATCATCGCACATTAAATAGGAAATTATCTAGAAAGTGTTCCCTAAGGGGTCCTAGCATTCCGAAATCTCATCTTCAAATCATCCGCTGCCCCAGATAGTCCCCGACAAGACGAAACCTCAATCATCTTCCAGCTGTACAATATGCACTTTCACCCTGTCTCGCCTCAGACCGTTCACGATATCGGCAATAACCCTACTGTTATCGTGGTCATAGCCGTTATCATTGATCCACAAGCATCTTCAGGCGGCATGACCAGAGCCCCACATACCCAGATCACGAAAAGGGGGTTGACGGTCGACGCATGCTGCTCGTATTACAGCGAGACCACGTCGGAAGGGGTGGATAGATAAACAGAGGGAGAGAGATATAGAGAGAGATGACGAGAAACCACGGAAGGGAGAGGTAGGGGGTTGAGAGTAGCGGAATCAGGGTGGGGGGAGATGAGCGACGAATAGATGGCAGGAGGGCAATGTGCCCTGCGTACGGCCTCCATCGCCGGGAGATAGTACTCTCGTTCCCATTTTTTTTTTTTTCGTCTATTTCTCTCCCCCTTTATACCCCCGTCTTCCCGTCGAAAACGGTTGTCAACGGCTTGTGGACCAGCAGGGCGTACAACCCGCACGCGTGAGACCCTCTTTCACCGCTCGTTATTTCGCTTTCGGCTAGGTACGTGTACATATCTTTTCCTTTATCTCACCGAATAATTATGTACCCGTGGGTGTCTCTGTAAAATCACATAGACAGAAAGCCGTCGCCGTTCACCTAGCTGGTCCGGGGCCATGGAGAATTCAACCGGGAATCAATGAGACGAAATTAATGGTCGACCGGTTACAGGCGTGTGGCCGCGAAAAAGGGTGGATGCCAAAGACAATAGAATCAAAGGAGAAGCAAAGAGACGATAGGGCGTCCGGTGGACCAGGTAACGTTGGAGGTGGTGTCCCCTCTGTCTGTCCTCAAAGAGACAAACCGAGTCTCGGTTCTTCCTCCACTTGTTTTTGCGTCCTTTGTTTTTGTCCTTCTTTCTCTCTTTCTCCCTCCCTTCTCACCCTTTGCTGGACCACGAAACCCTAGCACCGCGGCTTAGCGGTGAGAGGAAACAGGCGCGAGGATCGGCATGGTCGTCGTCGTCGACAGCGACGTTGACGGCAACACAGCCTCGGAGAACTCTGCTGCTGGACCAACCGGGAGAGGGATGTGGGGGAGGGTGTAGCAAGGCCGTACCAATGTTCCCACAGGAACAGCAAAGAGAGACGACAAGTGGGAGGATGGAAAGGAGGAAGAGGAAGAGAAAGCTAGAGCGAGAGAGAGAGATTGGAAGAGAGTGAGCGAGACAGCTAGAAGAGGTGGTAGGAGAGGCTGAAGAGAGAGCAGTAGTTGGCCGCGAGGCGCAGGCGTGCGGCTGCTCGCGGCTCGAATCCCGCCGTATTCCAAAGAGGAACACGCCACTCCGCCCCCGGCACGGCAGCCACGCGTCAGTCTCACCCGACTGACCTCCTGTCCCTAACTCTTCCCTCTTTTCGATTCCTGACCCGCGCACATTGAACTCACGCGGCTGCCCCTAACCGGCGAGGATCACTCGGTCGTCTCCTTTTCGGTTCATCCCTGTGGACCCGGAAGTCTCGCGTCGTCGTCGTCGTTCTCTTCCTCGCTGTGAATCATGCTGGCCAGCCAGGCTCCCGTTCAGCCCGGTGATATCATCGGGAGTCTCGGGATGACGGAGGATCATCGTCGTCGCGCGATCGGTTGCACGAGGTGGATGACGGATCGTTCGGTCTGAGTGGTCCCGGTGACGAGACGAGGTTGTGTCGACATGGAAACGGCTGCCGAGAAGATCGAAGAATGCCTGAGATATCGGAAGACGGATGATACTGTCTTGTTCCCGATTCGTCAACGGGCGGCATTGTGAGCTCTCGAGACCCCAGAACGGATGAGGAGGGAGAAGTGTTTCACGTCGTATCAGAGAAATTGTTTCGCGTTTTTTTCGGACCCGACCTGTGCTGATTCGTCTCTGCGTGTCCGGGTGGTGGCTGGTGTTTCGAGTGCGCGCGTTAACGGTCAGTCGCGAGGATTCAACGAGCCACGGGGCAGCGTGTGACGTATCCGACGTTAAATTCTAGTGAAGGATAGCGAGCTTGTGGAAGGTTTTGTCTGGTGTCGTTCCGCGCCGGGCGTATCGCGATCTGTTTGTCGATCGAAGTCAACGGTGCGGCACTCACGATCGACCACGTGGTAAATACGTACCGGTGGTCTTGGTTGTTCGACTTGGTACAGAGGGGAAACATAGACGCGAGACGCGTAAATAAGAAAGTTGTTGAAACAGAGGAATTCTCACCTCGAGCAATCATTCGTAGATCGAAGTTCTATTAAAGTACATTATTAGAGGATTTAGCGATCGTTGTCGTTATAGCGGAGATTTATTAATCGAAGATCTTATGTAATATATATAGATATATGTATATATATATATATATATATTTGAGAGATTTATACCGGTTGTTCGCAAGCCAATGCGATACCAGTTGAGAGAGATTTATTAATAGGAAAGAAGAGGAAATAATATAATATGTCCGGCTCGGAAGAATTGGATTGCAGTCGGTACATTGTCCGACATAACAAGCCAGTACTCTGAACATAATAACGGTCATGAGTTCGCACTTTAGTCCGAGTAACAATCGACAAGTAATTAATAACGATCGATTCACGCTAGAATTCCGGCCGTTGAATTAACGCTTGCGGGGCGTACAATTAATCAAATGTTATTTCGGAATATTATACGATCTCCGGGTGCGGGAGACAAAGCTTGACCCCGGCCTATCGACTGATGCAACGAATGAACAAATAGAGCCTAAATTCCGTGTTATCGTTCGCGTGTGGAGAACAAGAAAAACTTCCATATAGCTCGTGATACACTGTCGCGGGAGGCTACCGTCGATAAAAATGGAGATCGGCCGACTCGACGTAGTCGACGAAGGAACGAATGCTTGAACTGCCAAACGACGAAGCGCGGAGATTATCGACTTACTTGCACGCGGGGCGACATGTCGCGCGCGAAATGTGCCCGAGCTGTTCCGCGTACAACTTAAACTCGGTGCAACGATAAAGACGTTGGGGAATGAAACTTTCCTACGTCGGATCATTCGAATAAAGTATCGTAAAGAATAGTTGGATTATCGTTCGTTGAACATTGACTCGGAGGTGTATCATGCGTTTGAATCCACGGACAATAAAATACACTGAAGAGGACCGCTAGTTGTTTAGAAGGTAATAATACGATACTCCTGTGACGAGCACACGACCATGATCGTGCAGCCGGACACCTAGTCGGTCGTGTCCAGACGCTAGGAAAAACCAAATGGGCGAACCGAAACCCGCCTCGTCTCCGCAGCCAAACGGCGGCGTGAAACAGAAGCCGACCAGTCTGAACCTAGCACCGGGTCCCGGTTTCTATCGCAATGTCAACGGACGTGCGAGCCTGAATGATCGTCATCTACAGCACGTCACCGCTGTCGTCGGCGGTGAACGCGGCGCCACACGCGTCAACAACAAGTCCGCCTCACCAAGCCCTGCCACAGCAGTCAACAGTACCGAGTCCGGTGGCAATACAACAATCACCGCCGTCCAGTTACCAGCTCTACCAACAGTACCACCATTATCAGCATTATCTTCAGCGTGGTCGTTGTCTGCAGAACTTGAAAATTTGTTGGAACCCCCGCCCCCACCGGCCCCTACACATCCCGCGACCACGCCTCGAGCAAACTCCGTCAACGACCATCAGCAACACCAACAGCAGCAACAGCAACAGCACCAGCACCAGCAACAACAACAACGTAACAACGTACAGTCGTCCCCGATCAACCAGTTGCCCACCCGTAGCCCGAGTCACAATGGTCACGGATTCCCATTGTACACCCCACCAGCCCCGATACCAGCATCCGGCGCAAATAAAATTCGCTCTACTCCCAATGGTCTACCCCAACCAACAGCACCGAGACGTCCTCATAGTATTGCCGCTCCACCATACCACCATGTCGCAAGTATCCACCACTCCCTTGGTCAGCTCGCTGGCCGAGCAAACGCAACGTCATCACTATCATCATCAGCAGCAGCAACATCATCATCACCAAATGGCGCAGCAGCAACACCATCATCAACCATCGCACCAGGATCAACAGCATCACCGTCATCGTGGAGCACCGTTGGCCCACCAAGCACAACTACATCCTGTGTACCAGGGATGGTACAACGGCGCGCCCATTCGGTCGCCAGCACTCCAGTATCTCTACCAACCGGCGGCGGTCTCAACAATGGCGGCATCAATGGTGTCAACGGTCAACAGGAGCCACGGGGCGGCGGCAGCAACGGTGCATCCGTCAACGGTGCAATGGGACCCACGACTCGCAGCGTTATACCACCCCAGTCTCTATGGAACGGGCAGCTTCAACAACCCGTACCTAGGCGGCCTCACAGCATCGCCTCGACACCCGTTACAACTACAACAAGCATGCCTGCAACAGCTCCAGCAACACCAGCCAGCGGCGGCGGTGGCGGCGGCTGCCTACCATCGTCCGCTCGTACAACAGTCGAGCCTATACAATGGGGTTCCTCTGGAATGGTGTTGCACCAACCCATACCTCGCAGGGCGTACGCTTCGACCCTGCCACATCCCCAGCCACCTACGCCCACGTCACAAGGGCCCGCTCTGAGCATTCTGACGAATCCAGGCAACTCGAACACGTGGACACCCGGCGCGGCTCTACGACCCAGGCCTCACAGTATTGCTACCACCCCTCAAACCGCTCCGATGCCGCCCGCCTCGCCGTCGGATTCCGGTTATCGATCCTTACCATCTGCCGCCAGCGATTACCAGATTCTCAAGTCACCGTCGAGATCTCAACAGCAGACGCAACAACAGCACCAACAACAACAGAATCATCAGAGCGCTGTGCGCCGACTATCTCTGCCATCTGCTCAGACTCTTCTTCGCGTTACCGCGCCCAGACCCAGCCCGACGTTTCACGGTCTACCGTTCCGACCATTTAGCTGCGGCGTCTCGCCGAACGGGAACCCAATCTTTTTGGGATGCACTCATCTGCACACAACAGGCAGCCCAGGCACCGGCAGTACCGGAACCAGAACATCCACGCCGGCTACCAGCCCTGCGACACCGCTCACCACATCGCAGGCGATACAACAGCTGCTCGCACAGCCGCGTAACGGCTTCAAGATAGTCGACGATAAGGTCTCGCTCTTCATTGAAATCCTCGACACACAGGAGAGGTTCGCCAAGGTCAGTCCCCTACGCCGCCCGAACCGTTCTCTCGCATGCACTCCGGGTTACATATGTATATATATTTAGATCGATTCGTGGATGTGCCCCCCCCCCCTCGCGCGGAGATCTTCTTCAAGCATGGTTTCAATTAAGATACAGGGCTCGTTGATGATTTATTTTTAACCGCGGGATGAATCCAGGGACTGAGATTACACGCTGGTCGGTCTGACTGCTATAGTCGTGAAATGGGTCATTCAGATATGGTTCCGCGAATAGGCTGGGTTCTTCTCGTGAACGGATTAGGGACGAATCGGGGGGGATCTGTTGGGAGTTGAGATTATGGGGGAAGTGTTTGGAAATTGCGTAGTGGGATGTTAAGTTTCGATTGGTGATAATCGTGAATGTATATTGAGGGAGCAGTGTCGGTTTTAAATGGAGAACTGTCGGTAAGAGAATTTAGAGGATGTTGGGAAAAATATGTAGATTCTGGATGGGATTTTCTGGATGGGATTTGATATACTGTATCATGCAGGTGGTTAGGGTAACAGGTAGTTTCTTGAGTAGATACGCGGTTTACTGAAAGTATCGTCCTTGTAAAGACTGTTCAATGGCAAAATCACAGCACGATAGATACTGAATCTACTGTTTATATGGAATAACTGGAATTATTATTTTTAAAAACGTATTACACTGTCAACGAGAAACTCAGGTATCGTTACGGTCGAAATTCCTGATTAGTTTACAGTGTATATATACCATATAATAAGTTTATTATGATAAAAGTTTTCTTCCCACAATATTACTAAATAATTATTAACTATTTTGACATTTATACATCATATCTGATAGTTCAGAGTAAGATATAGATACATGATTTAGATAATCAGAAGTTGCTCCCTTCGCATTTCTTACTTTGGCAGTAAATCTATAATTTCGTTATTATTATAAAACATAGATTTACTCTCATAACAAAAATTCTTTTAGGTTTGGTTAATTTTTCTACTTATACGTACAATAATGGGTCCGTAACGGTATCGTAAGAAAATTCTTATTGTTACTTGCAGTACTTGTACCATCAAGGAGGGTTCTCCTCTTCTCAAACTCGAACACATGTACTAACCTTCTGCAACCGATGTTAAAAATCCTCCAATATTATTGTCTCTCGGACAACATCCCTTTGAATCTTCTTTACTCGTCAAATATTACTCCCCGGTCTCGATTACACTCAATACCACTACATGCTCGGTCCATAACGGAGAATTTTCTTCGGTCGCATCTAATACGCCCATTCCCAATAGGATTCTCTCTGCTCGGTTATTCCCTTCTCCGTAAGGTCAGGTGGTTCGATCGTGAACCTGTCGTTCCACGTCGTTGTTTCCTTAAATTTAGTAACGATTCCGACGCCGGTTGCGTCAGTTTTCCCTCTAAATCGATAATGTTCCTGGTCGGCGATGAGCGGGGTATCCCCATCTCTTCTCGTGGCATCCGTCGCGCTCGAGTCATACATAAATTTCGCCCTTGAAAAATAAATGCATCCCCCCACCAGCCGCGTTTCGGGGCGACGGTGTGCCTATCGATCGATCGAAACGAAGTCAGGTGAAACGTAGACCGAGGGAAAAGAGGAAACAGATGGGAGACGAAGAGAGAGGGAAAGGCAGCGACTTCTCGTTCCAGTCGGGTAACTTTATGATTTCGCGCCGCCATCTTGCGACATTATTTATATGCAAAAGCTTCAAGGGCGCGAGGGGGTAACGGGCGGGGAAAATGGCAATGTATCGCGAGTTTCGGGATCCGATTTACCATCCACCCTCGCTTCCGTCCGCGAACGGAGTGCACGCGCATCTGCGTTCTGCATAATGCACCAGGAAATTGCGACGTTAACACGTGGAAAGTCCATTTCTGGCCAAGGCGGGTCGATCGGTCCTGAAAAATGAAACGATTCGATCGGTCGGTCGGGCGACGTGCACGATTCTATCGATTGGTCTACGGGTCTCGTTGATGGATCGGAACAAATTTGCGACGATTTTTCTTACTGGTTGGTTTTTGAAGTGACACTCTTGTGGACGTTTATGATAACTCTGAATGGACATTTGAGAAACCTTGCAATGTGCATTCACTATCTGATTTTATCCATGATCGGAAACCGTGTCTGAGTGTAGATTTTCCTGAGAAAAAAAAAAAGTGAATTTATGTTTGTTTCTTATTTGTATAAAACTATCTATGAAAATCGAAATTTCTATAAGGGTACATAATTGTCATACCATAAGAAGTTAGTTTGATTTCTTAGATACTGAACAATTCAGTGTTCAAAGTGTTTACTTCTTGTTAAATGGTTCTGTACAAACTATCATCTATACCGTCACTCCGTAGATACTAATCGTTCTTCATTTCCAACTCCTGGCATTGATTATCGGTTGTGTAATCCACGGGACTCTCTTTTATTATAAGATTTTCTAAAAAAAAGTTTTGTCAGACGTTCCCTGGTAATATCCACGTTTCCATCGAAAGCAACCGTTTCGAAGATCGGGGGTATCATTAAAACTTCATCGTTCTCGCGATTCTCATTTCAATTGTTCCGTCGTTTCGCGACTGCAGGAATGTAATATATTAAACGAATCGCTATCACTGGTCTCGCAGAGCAAAAAAATAAATGATACCCGTTCCATACGTACCTTTTGTCCGTCTTAATGCTCTTAAAAGGGTGTCTTGCGGGAACGATTGTTTAAGGAAATCAGTGTGCTCTCCCTCCCCTGTTACCGGTTGTTTCCCCCTTTTCTCGCCAGCTCGACGTCGAAACGGTTATAATGAGATTTTGTGGCCCGTATAAAGCTCTATCCGGTCGACGGATATTCCTCAACAATTTCCCACCGAAGAGAATTCTTCTAAATATTACCACGAAAACCCTTACCGCTGAATAGACCATCAGCGTTCTCAGATTCTCGAGAAAACTGCGGAGATAGGCAAATTCATTATCCACATAAAGAGATCCAACTAAAATTAAAAAGATAAGAGACCACTCGCTCTTTTCTCATTAAATATACGTAGGAGTCACAAAATTTAAAGACAATGCGATATTTATTTTTATACGAGTATCTAAACAACCGTTTAAACGCTAAGACGAAACCAGTAAGGAAATATAATAAAAATGAACTAAGAATAAAAATGTAAACTAATACTGGTTTGGTAAAAAAGTTCGTGCGCTGTTTAAGTCGTTGAACGTAGTCAGAGCAAAATTCATGCCGAAAATGCATCTTTTCGATCTTCATGTTAAAAAATATCTTCCATCTTTTTTGATAAAATGTACAGTTAAATGTTAATTATAAGAAAACCGTATGTTTTCAAGATTTGAGTTAAAGTTAATTAGCATATCAGTGCACCTGAAGATAACTGTCGCCGCGAACCGCACGACTTTTTGTTCCAATATATTATTTGAGCTCAACGAACTCTTTAATACTTCAACTACTGGTTAACTATTTGATAAAATATTGCTGTACAAATATTGAACTGTCGCATCAGAATTTACACAAACCAATCTCACAGATCCCATTATACGAATTAACGGTAGTTGCGTCAGTTTATTCTGCACAACTCGTATCATGGAGTGCTTCTCCGTAATCGTATCCACATGGACACACAGTTCCCCTACAAAGTTCAGTTGCGTAGCCATTTTGGTACACACAGTACTTAAACTGTTAATAGATAAAATAAACTTCCATGTTTCATTATACCTATGCAAACTACACGAAACGAATGTTGACCACACGCACTCAGATTCTGATTCCACTCGCGACATTCACGATTTCATCTCTCCTACATATTACTCTGATAAAATTACGCCCGCCGCAGCAGGACGATCTTTATCGTCCGAATCGCGGTTCCCGAAACGACGCTGGGATACCACCCAGCCAGAAAGACGCCGAGTAATATCGAGATATTCGCTCTTCCCTCCACTCGCTCGAGACAGCGAGCAGACAATAAGTCGCAACGAAGTAAAGGAGAAGACAGCCGGCAGATTCCTCGGAGTCCCGATGGAATTTTCGACTTGCAACTGTCCAACGTTTCCACCCCTTTCCCTTCTTTTATTTCGCCCGGGGCACAGGATTCGTTGGGTTCACTCTGGCCCCTGGGGGGATTTAATCCCGCGAAAATCGCCGGAGCACGGATTAGAACCGTGTATACCCAGGTATTCCCACGGAATTCTTCTCCTGTGCAGCCGTTGGTGATGTTTGCGAGTCGCACAGTTTCAAAGGACCGCGTGTCGTTCCCCGAAGCCCCGCGGACAAACCATCCTCTCCTTTTGCGTGAGGATCCGATGAGGCATCTTGTTGATCGTGCGAGAACATCCTCTTCTTATCTATCTGTATCTCTATCTCAGGGCTCTTTGAATCCTTCCTGGAGTTGCCGAATGGCATTATTAGTTTCCAAGTCGACGCGGTTGTGTTTAATTGAAGCCTTAATCTTGCGTCTCCTTGGACGTATAGTGGTAGGTACTGTCTAGGGGAGGGGATTTAGGGAACAAGAAACCTGAATCCTGCGTGCGATCCTCCTGGCTGGCCACGATAAATGTAAACGAGATTTTAGCTCGAGCAGCAGCTCGATTAGGTTTTTGGCCGGGGCTGGTGGTCTGACACCTCCTCCACTGAATTAACCAAGACATAGTGGTCTGGAAGACGGGGCAAAAACCGCTAGACGGGAAAGTCTGTTTCGCAGTTTTCACGTTGTCTTTGTATTGTGTAATAAATCAGAGTTTGTTTATCTGCATTTTTATCTTTTGTTTTTTATATGAAATTATAGTATTTTTTAAATATTTTTTATTAGTAGAAATAAATATATGAGAAAAAAGACACAAATGATGTATAAAAGGTTAATAGAAATTATGCAACGCAGCGGTGTATGTGTACCTTTGAGCGTTCGATTGTTTCTGAAACGAACCCTTTGATATACCAGGTCGTTATACAACTTCTGTTGACCTTTTTTACGTCATTTGTATATCTTTTTTATTACATGTTTACATTCGTTAGATTTAATACGATTAACCTTAAAAGACAAAATTTAACGTTCATTTCTCTGAAAAAAATGCAGATAAAGGAACTCTGATTTTCTGAACTTATACACACTTAAATATAGTTCAGCTTTTGTTTAACACACTATTTTCTGAAGTCCAACGAAAGTCTTGAAATTCTATATAGAGTGAGTTTCCACTAACAACCGCATCGAGACACGATCTGTTGTATTCTTGCACTAACGAGCCCGAGAATTTCCATGTTCGATCTCGAAACAAGCTCCCCCATTTACATCGAATCGTTCCTCCAGTCTGTATAAACGTATCGAAAGCACGACGCAGCGCGTCACACGACGCGTTTTAGAAAAAGAACAGTCGTTGCGTTGTCGTCCCGTCAGCAAAGGCGACAGCAAATGGGACGACGTCGAGGCAGCCATGGAAAATGCTCCGGGAAAATCTCGAGTTCCGTAATGGAGAAAACAGTCGCGGAATCGTCCAGGATCGAAAGGAATCGTGGATCGACTGCGTCGATCCCCATTCTGCGAGCAGCACGGTAAAATAAATCGCTTCGTTATTTTAACGGAACACACAGCAGGACGAACGGTCCGAGCGGAACTCTTCCGGTTCGTTTGGCCCGCGTACTTTCGGATTCTATTTCCCATTATTGGCCGGCGGAAAGTTTTCCGCCTATAGTGGCGAGTTAACACGAAACAATGCGCCCACGCCGGGGAATGTTATGCCGTGCACGGAATCAGGTCCACTCCCCACCCGGTAATGGAAATTCCTCGCAAATTTCTATCGGGGCGAGATCGTTAAAGGCGGTTCAAAACGTTCGAACACCAACGCGATGAAGCCGTTCCGAGCTTCTTTTCGATTTAATAGCAGCCTTAATATCGTTCTGGATGTTTGTTACGGTATCGTTTTTCGATTCTGTGTGTGCGTCTTCGGTTGATTGCGGATTATTTGGACCGGGGGTTTTATTAGCTACTTGCCAAAGTGATTAACTCCAGGAACATATAAAAATATAAAAAGTTCAGCACCAATCAAGTGTTTTGGCACTGATATTTGAAAAAATAGAAAAAGTGGAGTTAGTCACTTACGCGAACGCCTTTTATGTGTCAATAATCGTTTGTTTTTTGTTTGTGATATATTATTGATCAGCATTTGAATTCTAAACATATTCGGAATGCCTATAACGTTTCGGTAGTTAATAATATGTGGAGAACATGAAAACGCGGAGAGATAGTTCAAAGACTGGGGCGACGGAGCGAAGTAATTTACGTGAACGGGATTAAGACGCGGAAAGGCAAGCTGGGCGTAACACTGAAGAAGCACTGTCTAGAAGTGTGCTCATTGTTATGCATTTCCGTTATTAAATATGTATAACCCAGCTACGTTTCCCAGCGTCCCTCACCCCCGATGCATCTCAGTCGTGGCCGGATTAAAGGGGTTATAACTGGAGTGCATGGGTTGGCAGTGTAGCGTTAAAAGTTTACAAACAACGTCTGGGGTCCCCCTCCCTGCTCCAAGTAACTTTCGTAGGACTGTACTTCCGCGTTAACGATACACCCCCAGGTTCGCCACTTCTTCGGTGATACTTCGTAGCTATCCTCCCGTGTTCCCTGGAATATTTTCATCTTTGTTCTTCGTTCGACTTCCGGCGAACTGCTCTGCTACCGTCAGCCCTCCGATGATAATTCGTCGTTGATCTCCCCGTTTGTTTCGCGAGCGGAAGTGACGGCAGGTGAAAATGTCGAGAGTTACTGGGCCTTAAAGTCTGTCTATTTAACTTCATCTTTGTTAGATGAGATCTAATATATTCGGAGTATCTGGAGGAGATGCTTGGAACAGTCGACTGTAGGTGGCTAATGCATCCGACATATACTGTTAGTAGATAATGCTTTTAAAAGAGTACGCAAGTCTGATTGCTCTTTGAAAATTGAAGGCATATTTACAGTGACTAATAGGTAGCAAAGAAAATATTTGAACCACGAGATACTTGAAGGATCATTATGTAAACACTGGGCCTTATAGTAGAAAAAAAATTTTGCTTTCATTACGATTTTTTTGTTTAGTTTAATTCATATTCAAAACGTATATTGACACTTATGGAGTGCACATTTTAAATCCGGTTGTTTAAATACATTCTTCGTTTATTTTACGTTGTTATTAAGGCTGATTCGTAACTAATTTATTTCCATTCTACTTCTAAGACGGTTTTAAATTCCTTTACGATTGCAGTAGAGATTTTACAACAATAACACTTAATTTCGTGTCTTACAAGAACATCCAAGGATTAGATACTCGATGTATCGAGATCATTGTAGAACCAATCCACGATTCACGTGAAAAGTAGACGTCGCGTTGAACTTCTGGCAGTAAGATGAGCGTCGCCGAATGTGACCTAGCAGAGGTAGGGGGTGGTTTTTCCGAGGTAATTCTATTGAAATCAATAAGTGCACGTCTGCCAGGCAGTCGGACAGGAAGGAAATTAGCAGTCGCGAACAGCTGATGCACGTCTCCTCCAGGAATAGCGTGAAACCTTGCGCATGGAAAATGCAGGGGGTGGCATTTTTAGCGTCCGCGTCCTTCCTCATATTACGAAACTCATCCCCCTCGACGAACTCGGGGTTCTCTGCGTAGCTTTCCTGTTTGGTTCGTAAACTCTACTGTTTATCGTTCGTCGATTGTTTAACTTCCTCGATATCGTCAGTACACTACTACCCAATCGAGCTATAACATTACAAGCTTCATGTGATCGTTCTATGTAGTATATTTTCAGAAAAGGTGCTCTGACGGTTATCGTTGAATTCCTACCTACACGAACACAAAGGATAATACCACAGGACAATGTTCCCCACGTACAAATTTTTTCAGTGAACTCATTCCAACTGTTTTCAAACCCATAAAAACTGTTACAATGATCATTACCAATCAAGGGCCATGTACAAACTAAAGCTGCACACTAAACTTCATTCCCCATTAACTTCGTGATACCCAACCTACAGTTCCCTCTTGGCAATTCAGCATTCGAAGAATTCCCTGACCGAACTCGACACTTTCTTGTTCCACAACCATTAGTATATCCCTATGAACTCTAGAATCTCTCTCTGGAATCGAAATAAGGCCTGTTCGAACCGACCCAAACTGTTCCAAGCTTCTCGTGGCCGCGCGAGGAACACAGCTGTAGGGGCTGTTGTTCTCCGGGTACGAAGATGCCCGCGAATATATTTAACCCGTGTATCCAAGCACGTCACTCGAAACTAAGCCAATATACTCTGGCAAGTTCGTCCGGAAGGAACTTCCACCGGCAGAAGCCTATAGCCTCGCGCCATCCAACCCATTCGCCCACCCGAGACATCCGCCAGCAGCGTTCATCCCGACGACGGACCCAGCTACCCTCGCGCACAATGGGATGCTATCCTGGGCGGAGCGTCGGCCGCGAAGGCAACTTCTTAAAGCCGCGCCGCACCGCCCGGTGACGTGTCCAAACTTCGGACACATTTTACTCTGGGCTCTGCCGTACCTATTAACGCGAACTTCACCGTCGGGACACTATATCATTACGATGTTACGCCCGACGGGGACAGGGGAGATCTGGACCGAAATGACACGCGGCGGCACCTACTGCTCTTCCCTTGCCTCATAAATCGCGATGACAACCAGTGTCCATCGAATTTCGATTTTGAAACTGACCTGCGTTTTTCTTCGTCGACGAATGCATTCCAGCCGCTGAACGGCGAACGGGTTGGCAGTTGCTGATAGGATTCCCCGTGACAGGGTTGGGGGGATGTTTCGGGCGGAAGTGCGACCGAGTGATGGAACTTGAAAGGAGAGATATGCTTCTATGTACAGGGTGATCGAAAAAGGGGGTGAGAGTAGGTGCTTATAAGTACTGACCGAGTTAAAGGTTTAGAAAATAACGACACGTATACGTGAGAATAAAGAAAACATCGCGAGGGGTGAGATGATGAAATCCTTCGTTTTCCTAAGTTCCTGTATTTCCTGATGTTGAATACTTTTAATATAATCAATGCGTGTATCCAGAAACATTTATTCGGCTAGAAAATTGAAAGGTATTTCAAACTTTGGAGGTCCAATGTATATTGTAGATGTAATAATCAACAATTTTTTAGGTATTCATTATTTTGTTCAGTGGCTTTTGGTAATTCATATTGTTCCCGGCGCATATTCTCGGCGAAAGCTGTCACGAAACGCCCTAGGGTTCTTGTCTTCCTCGATGAATTCATTGTTTAATCTTAATTAGCATCACAGCCATCAGGTATCAACTTAGAACACGTTAATGGCAATATAATATGCCGTAATAAGATTGCAACGTGAAACGTGAGGATAAAATCCTGTAGCAGAGCAGCCGGAGTTCAGGTATTTACACTGCAAACTTTCCTCCGTTGACTTTCCAAGATATACTAAGTTTGTTGGTCTGTCCACTTGGAGTCTGAATGTGTTCTCCGTGGTCTGTAAACAATGCTTTATTCGAATTCGACGAGATCTCTGATTGGTCCGTGTTACAATAGACGATCCATGTCTCTCACATACTTCTCGTCATATGTATCATACTGTTACCTTAAATTTAACTCTTTCCGATCATAGGATTTTATTCAGAATCATTAATTTATTTAGCTGTCATAACTCATACTATGAGCCTGAACATTCAATATGACATCGCGTCGTATAGTTTTGTTTTTTGCCGCTAAATGGATGCACTCTCAAAAATAATATTTAGGAATTGTTTACTGAATACCAGTTTAGGTTTATTTTTTGTAACTTCCTTGTTTTTCTGACATACAAAAAATAACTATTTTTACAAGCAATATTTTTTTGAAGGAAGTAGTTCAGATCGCAAATGGTTAACAGAAACCAGGAAAACAAATATTGATACTTCGCATATATCTGTATATCATATAATATATCAACTAACACCCACACTTTCACAAATACCATTGGAATCAAGGTAATTTACGTTATTACATACATATATTTCTACTTCCGACAAGAAGACATGAAATTGACCCATTTTATCAAGCTATTATCCCTACGGTGAATATTTCCTCCGTTCCAGAAAACGAATTAGAGTCACAGAAGTGATATATCAACTATCCCAATGGCTCGCAATAGTATAATTTTCCATACAACAAACCGATCTATCCTAATAGATCTTATTATTGTCCGGTTAAAATTGATCGTCCCGGGATGAAATTAACAGAAGGGTAGGTAGCTCACGGCCGAGGAAGCAGTTCTCTCGCGGGGGACCTCTGGTTTTCGGTTTCGCGAGTCGTTCCAGAAGCAACGCGACCGCAATGTTGGGCACCGTGTTACAGGCAGACACGCGGTGCGGCGTCTTCCCGAGGAAATTTGTGAAAGTAGACACAAGGGGGTGGCTTTAATCAACGTAATAAATGAAATTTCGAGTATTAAGAGCGGAGTGGATTGCTTAAGCTGAATATTGGAATATCGAGGGGGGTGGTGGTGGTGGTGATATTTTGTGTTCCCCCTGGTCGAAGACAGGAAACCTGCTGCCCGTTGAATGGAAAACCAATTAACAAAGTAACGAAAATCGAACGGAACCACCGTATGGGAACCGTCGTAAATCTCGATCCACGACGGAGCCGTTTCAAATTCGAGGAAACATCGCGGAATTATTTTTTCGGTTTAATTACGACTTTAAAAATGTATACGCTTCGGGAACGGAAGACGAGGGGAAGGGGTAGCATTCATCGACAGTCCTTGGGAAATCTTTCACGGGAAAGCGACACGAAGTTTCGCGCAAACCGGGCTCGAAAGAAAATATCCCCGGCCGTATTAACGTGAACGTTCATGAATTTTATCCGCTCGTAAAACAATTACGCAAGCCCGGTGGGTGCCTCCCCGCTTTAATTCCAGTCCATTGTCGTCCTGAGTCCGAGTAAAAAATAGAAGCTTTCCTGTTCGCTGCCTTTTATCTTTGTTAACTCGTTACGTTTCGTTCTCTGTCCTTCCTCGCGGCCGGACCGGGCCACTCCGGTGTCGGTACTCTCTCGCGTTATATGTACACGTTTCAGAAACCCCGACGCGCAGTGTTGGAACGCGAAATACGACGATTTTTCATTTCTTTGGACGGTTTGACTGGGTGACAGGAACCAACGGGAACGTAATTTACCGTTTAACAGTTTAGGTACAGTTTTGTCGAAGTGAAAGTTAACATTTCTAGGATAATGGTGGAATAGTAACTGGCACAACGTGAAGTAAATTGGTAGAATTAGAAAAATAGTTTGAATGGAAATGATAGAAATTGAATAAACATCACGAATGGGAATTGTTGAAATGTGATTGCCTCGGCAGTAGCTAATTCTCCGAAACCGAAAACCCCAAACTCTCGCGACACCAAAAAACAGCTCCTAAATTCACCTTAAAATTCCCTTTATCCCCGTACATCGACCGGGGAAACTCGCGATTCGTAAATCATGGGACTCTATAAAAGGGGGCAGGGGGGCGAATTTATCGGCGGCGAATCAAGCATATCGAGCATGAAATCGAGCAAATCGGCCGGATTCTCAGCCTAGGTACGGTGGTCGTATATTCCAAGCCCGTTCTTGTCTGTTCCAAGTTGGCATGGTGATTGAGGGGGGATGGAAAAATCAGCCGTCATTCGCCGTGGATTTCGTCGGTTCGTAAAATGATTATGCAAAAGCGCGGATGTCGTCGCGTGCACGTTCGCCAGGAAGGGTGCTTTAATTTGGAGGCATTGTCGGGGGTGTCCCCGGGAAAATTAAAAGCTTATCTCGCGCTCGGTCCTTCGTTTCCCCTCGCGGCTACGACGACGCCGAGGCGCACCCAACGCTCTGAGCCTCCCCCGCCATTGTCTCGCCGCGCGTGGAATTATTATCAACACCGGCGACGATGTTGCCGGATAGTAATTGTTTGAACGTTGATTCCGACCCATTGTTTGTTCGTCAGTCGCTTTCTTCCCTCTTCCCCTTTCCCCGCTTGCGTTACGTGTCCTTGCTGTATACGTTGTTTCGGGTTGAAAACGCAGTTTCCCGCGGCAAGGCGGCACCGTTAATCTTGAAATCGATACACGCCACAGTCATCAGGGGGCCCGTAAGCCTCCCACGTAGCGGGACGTCGTACGACGCGTTTTCCGCTGGGCGAGATGGTACGCGCGACGACGTTGTAACCGTTTCGTTTTCTTAAATGGGCGTCTCGACGTTACCGATCGGTTTACGTCAGTACGGTTTATTTAGAGCGATCGGTCTTGATTGGCCGATATCCGGCAATTGAACGGGCTCGTTGAGGAGAAACGAGTACCTTGGTATCGGCTGCAAATTCTGAGGAACGAGGTGGGATCCGCTTACGGGACAGATGTTCTCGGGGATGGCGGAAAGGATCGATCGTTGATGGTGTCGATCGTTGGGATTTGCGAGACGTTCGTTGAGCGTGATGAAACTGGTATATGTGAAATGATTTCGTCGTGGAAGGAGTGTCGTCGTTTGGAGCCGCGTGTGGATACTGAAAGTTTGAGTTAGGCCTCCTGTCTAGGAAGTCCAGCTGAACCCTTTAAGGCATTGATTATATTACCATTATTTTTGTGGCAATTTTTATTCCAGATACATTTGATTGTAGTATAAGTGGTACTACGAAGTACCGTCAGGACATAAAGAGTTATCCTTGATTTGTTTTAGGATTGGGAATAACGTTTTTAAGTGCATCACTTTTCTACCTAGTCTAAGCAACAAAAGACAATTCAATATTATTCGGTCAGCAATCTAACAATTCTAATTCTACCACCAATACTCCAATGCAAAAGACAATAAAAACAAATGTCCCAAGAGCATCTGCTCCGGTTCACGAGGGTTCCATCGACATTCCAGTCCAGAACGCACTCGAAAGCGACCGAATCAATTTTCCCAGTGTTGCAGCGGCGTACAGGAACGGCGCAGGTGCGGTGCGCCGCAACAACGGCTTGAATTAATCACCCTGATAAATAATAATAAGTGGGCGGCGTTCACGCGCCTAGTTAGTTCGCTATTAATACGCAATTCATATTAAACGGGGCCCTTTGCCTCAGGCGTAACGACGTGCGCGCCGAAACGTCCCCGTCGGCGTGTTCCTAACACGAGGTGTGCCTCGACGTCACGCGTCCCGGAGTGTCCGTGTCGGCTGGAACAATGTCGCAAGCTTGTTGTCGCGGCCGAAGGCATCGCGCGTGTTTCATAGTTAATGTCCCGTAATTAATCGATGGCTGATAGCTCGAGCCACGAATCGGCCCGGTGGGACGGTGAAACGGCCCGGCCATTACAAGTTTTCGAGTAAATTTTCCACTCGTTTCCCTTCCCTCGTGACCCGACACTTTGACGTTCACCGCCGTTGTTGCGGGTACGATCCGACGGGAAAGCGAATGGCCTTTCGCTTGATGGATCTAGGAAGACCTAGGTGAAAGTTTGTACGACTTAGGTACGATTTAATACTTTGTGAAACTTATGAGGGAAAGACAGTACTGCCTCACGGATCTAATTATTCATTATTCGAATACCCTAATATCCGAACATTCTATTTGTATTGTTCAAACGCTCTGTTATCCGAACAGAGTGTCTTGTAATAACAACATTAAATATTTCATAAAATAATAGCTATATGCGACTGAAAAAAATATCATTGACTTCAGAATTCCAAGCTCTATCACTGTGCTAAGCCTGATTAAAAAGTCAGCGTTACACCTGGGGATCTCTTCTTGTCAGTGCCGAGGACCTTTCGAACACTCATCGAGAATTTACAGTACACCAGAAAGGGGAATTTCAGTATATCCTTTCCACAATTACCAACAAGTTTTCCACACCCACACGTACATCCAAGAACAATCATACATCACATATCCACCTCTCCGACACACCAATCAACCAACAGAAAGACACACAGGCCCAATATAGGACTGAAAAGTATGACCCATTGATGGCTCACGCCACATGATACGATCGAAAATTGGAATTATCGAATTCTTCCGTGTCAAGCAACGTCGCATTCCAGGATTCCTTCCCGGTGAAGCTCGACGCTGCACCAGGGGTGTTTTATCCCCGTAACTCATAAGTTTCGGACTATATCGACGGACTCGATGTATCGATAATTTCGGTACGCCAGTGCTGCGGTCTCGAGCGGCGCGGCGAGCCCGAGCTTTCCTCCTATTATCGGGCCACCGGAAAAACGATAGCACCGCGCCATTAACGCCACTGATAACCGTTATTTAAGAGGGCTGGCTCGGCCCAGGCAGAGCCGCCGCTTTTGTATATAACGGAAGAAGAAGTTTGTAATAAAAATCAATTGAAATGTGCGCGCGCGTGCCAGCTGACTCCTACTGGGCTGGCACCAGCGAAAAGGCGTAACGAAATACGACTTTCAATGTTTTACATCGATGGACGGGGATTATTAGAGTGGAACTAATGAAAATGCATTATCTGTTTTGGCGTTTCGTTCCCAGAGTTTGCCGTGACACGTGTCGCGGATTAAACAAACGCGTATCTACTGCCAATGGAGTTTTCGTTTTCTTGGACCTGTGATGGGCAACTCAGCGCCCGCCAAACTCACTAACGGTCAACAACGTGCAGCATGCGGGCATATGTCAGTGGTGGGTGAAATGTGCGAATGACAGCACAATCTTGTTTTTATTTACTGCCTTTCTGTGGTGGAAGAATTGTACTCACTGCTTCGAATGTTTACTTTGAATGTTTTTTTTTTTATTTATATTCCAAGGGTTTATAAATTTCTGTGGACAAAAGAACACATCTAATCTCTTCAAAGGCATAATAAATTTTAGAGTTGTTTATTGTTTAGATTAAAACTTCCTGTACCAGAAACTACCGCGAATAAGTAACTTTTCCTTGTAGTTATTCATCCCGTTCCAGTTGGACTACGTTTCAGTGCGTATGAAAGATATGGCTCGTTAAATGAAGAGATAATTATAATATATCGGTTCGAGATAATACCACTGAAAATAACGTACTAATTGGCCGACCGCATTTATTCGGGCCACGCCGGAGTCTTCCGGATCGCCGCCACAAATATTCGCTGGCAACGAGCACACGTAACCACCGTCGCATTCCTGGCTGTTGAATTAATCGGCCATTCGCTGGAATTTCGTTTCCGCGGACGACAAAAGAATCCACGGCGTGTGACGTTCGCTTTTCTCGATTCTCGGCTCGGTGCTGGAAATTGGTCTCTCGTCTTATTTTCTTATTTTCCATTGAATGTTGAACATTATTGGCTACCAAGTGATATTTAACAGATTGATTTAACACTATGTTTTAGATCTTTTTCATACCATATGTAATTGGTAATTGAGAACAACTAGAACAAAATAATTTCCTAATTTCTCGTATGTTGCGAAGTTTATTTGTGCACATCCACTCTATAGAAGTTTGAGTATAATAGTCACATTTGTATTCTACATTCACGTACAAACTGCAAAATGCTCTTTATAATATTAATCATGTTCATACACGAGCTTGTAAGTTCAATTCCATAAAATAAAAATAAAGGAAAAATCAATATTATAAAATACTTTTTGAACTTCCAGCTTGCAATATACGAACATATTGTTTACATAGAGAATTATGTACGATGTAGGTTTGATATCGGAAGTTAATCTATAAAACTGAATGTTTGAGAATCACTATAATTGGAAATGTAAAGTGGATAGAGATCTGATATCGCCTTAACTTCCAGAGATATATATGTCAAGAGAAATTGGAGCATTAATTCGATAAAATGAAACACGTCTAACCCGACTCACCATCTGCATCCAAACTTTCGAACGTTCGTATACATTAACTACAAATATCTCGTCTCTACCTCCCATTTCAAAATATCCAAACCCATCTCGTCGAGATCATACATAAATCCAAAGTTAAAACAATCGTCAGCCAACGATACCCTGATCCGACCCCAGTGGCCCGATCTTTCTTAAAATTCAATCCTCATGCGTCAAACACCTGCCACCCCGTAAATTTTCCCAAGACTTCTGGAACAGAACATCGCTACTTCTTTCCGAATCCGTGAGAAAAAAAATTCCACACCGCTCAGTACACGTTCAATTCATTCAGCAAATCCCTGGAAGAATAGAAGACATTTCTCAAATTCGATATCCAATATTATACGCGGCCCGATTCGATCTCTCGCGCGTTTCCTCTCCATCAAAAATTCATGGTTCCTCCGAGGTCCCTCCGCCGTGTCGCGAAATCCGCGAAACTCTCTGAATTGAAATCCCGCGAAAATATTAGCCGTTCCTGTCTCGAAGGGGGTGTGCCGCGGCGACCGATTTAATTAAACGATCCCGCGCTGGTGGGACGGTCATCGATTAAGACGTAAATTATACGTCTCTTTCGGAAGTAATTCGGAGTTTAGGACGCGACTGCGAAATCAGCTGACGAACGACACCCTCGGGAAATTACGGGAAATTGCACTACCGAGACTGCGCGTGTTTTAAACGCGTTGACAAATACGCTCGAGTCTGCCCACCCTCCCACCACCCCTTTTTTTCACTTATATGCATCGGGGACCGGTCTGCCGAGACCTTAAACGCTTCCGACTGGAATCACGATTTCCCAGCGTAACTGTTTCGCGGTGTCTTCCACGTGTATGTAGTTGCTGAGGAAATATGGTGCAAGCTAATAATCCTTTTTCGGTCTGGGACTGATTTTTATAGAAGTTCGATCATCAGAATCATAATTGCTTTTTTTTATTGGTATTTTATTAAGACTTGTTGGAGCAGACTCCAAGTTTACGACAGGGGGGACGATGTTCTGTGGCTTTTATTCAGGTGACTGTAGAAGAGACGCAGGTACCGTCCATTAAAAAAACATGTGAGACTATCAAGATCAAGAACTGTGCTGCACAGACCCTTAAGGATAATGATACATCTTTGTTGCAGTCACATGTTCTGGTATAAAGAAATAGAAACAAAAGTAAAGTCCAAGGACAATAATAATAACCATAGTAATACGCTTTATTACAGTAAAACTGTGGTAACCATCATGGTAGAAAACTACAAGTACAGAATAAAAAAAAATTCCGCAGTCACATCATGAAATAATATGAAGGGTAAGGTTAATACGAGTCCTCCATTATCAGAACCCAACCCTAAGTATAAATATAAGATATAACCGACAATAAGAAAATTAACTCTACAATACAGCCGCTATTAAATTTCGATTTTACAATAATCAAGCAATTCTTCATCTTTTCGTTTCGAAGTTCATACTGCATAAAACCGATCAATGTATTCGATCTCCGTTTTTGCCCCCGAACGTCACTTTTAATGCGAACGCATAACACCGGACGTTATAGGTACACGTCAACGTCGATGTATCCGAGGGACGCATATATCGCGGAGACGTCTCCTGGCTGACACGTACGCGAAAATGTTGCTCCTTCCGCGTGTCACGACCAACTGGAACGAAGAGCGGCGCGAATCCCCCGTTACGTTTCCTTTCCTATTTGCACGAGTTCTCGATATTTCACGCGCATCCACCGACAGTCGCTGGGCCGAGACGCAACAAACTGGTCTGGGCGAACGTTTTTTTTTTGTTTTTGCTCTGGATGATATTGTTTGCTCGTTTCGTTGCAAATAGCGTTGTACAGTGGACCTGCACGCGGTTACAGGACGTCGCGAAAGGGCTTTTCCATGGTTCATCGCGAAACTTTCAGCGTTTACACCGTAATAACCGAACTTCCTTGGCCGTTACGTTGCGCTGTTAACGGGGAGAACGAAAGTTTTCTTCTTTGTACGATGTCTTAATACGATTTTGTATTCCATTCAGTTGAATCGACGAGGTCTGGGAATGTTTTAGAGATGATCTGGAGGTTGGAGAAATTTAATTTAAATTCTGGGTACGCTTGTCAGTTCTTACTGTAATTATATCGTGTTATGAATTTCGTCTTGTTTCGTATTATTACGACCGGTCAGCTGTCCTGAGGGCAGCAACAAATTCTTTTTAATCTTGGATAGTAATCCGCGGAAGGTTTCATGGTCCTGGGAAATTCCCGGGCATCGGCCGTTACCGTCGGCAGTCGTAACTCGTATTAATTCCCGTTAAAAGCTAAGTAACACGATGCACCATTTACTCTGTTCCCGACATGGGCCGATGCCCTCCCTTATTCTCTCTTTCCACTCGCGTTCTCTCGGTCTGTCCGCGCACACATACACACGTACACACGCCTCCGAGTCGGACCATTCACGCCGGGGCCATAAGATGGTCACCGGAGACCATGGCTGCGTTTTCGTTTTACCCCCTTTCCCCCACCCTTTTACCTCCCCGCAGCTCCCAGTGGGAATAATGAACACACGCTTCTTTAACATTTTCTGTTACCGCGAGGATAAAAGGACTCGTTCTATCTTCTTTTTCGTTTCACTCTCTCTCTCTCACCTGCTTTTTTTTTCGCGACCTCGTTCGCTCTTAACCGCAACTAGAGTAGTAAAAAGTACCGGCAATGAAGATAGTGGGTATTACGCGAATAAATTAAGCTCCCCTGTTGCTTTAAAACGAGAACCGTGAATGTGAAAGGGTGTAGTGATTCTGTTACTTAGAGAATTCGGGGTATACTCTTTTGTCTACATTTTGGCGGGTTGGAATGGTAAATAGGTCGTGTTAATATTTTGTGAGATTTATTATGTTGACGATTTTCTTTTAAATATTTATATATTTATTAATAATTCCAGCCTGAAGGCCAAGGAATGGATTTGGTTTACAATTTCTTTTACATTGCTCTCACTCGTCCTTCTATTCTTCAAACATATTGTACTTATCCTATCCATCCGACTTCATTTTAAATAAATGATTACAATTTTTAATTGTAGGGTACAAAGCTTTCTTCAATGTAAAATTGAGATATCTATTAATATTTCCAAGTTCTGTGTTTCTCAGGGTAGAACTTATTCCTTCGTTAACTCTGAAAGTAGGATAGCACTTTCTGTATTCGCCCGAACGCAAGTGATACAATTGTTTAAAGAAAACAAGACGAATGAAATTCTACAGGGAGGACCACGGTGTCGGTAGTAAACCCGAAATACTAAAAGCGAAGGGCTTCAAGTTCCCAACAAGAATTACCCTCCCTCCCAAAACGCTGGAAACCTTCAGAAACGATGACCAACTTTCAAATGACAGGCGGGCGAAGTTTTACCGAGGACTATACTTGGGTAGCATCAATCGTTACGCTTTACTGTTCCAATACGAACGCAAATCTGCGTCCAACCAACGGCAACGTTTTGAATATCGCACTCGATGAAACAGTATTATTGCTAATTGGGTATGCATAATAAAGCGTGTGTGTCGAACGAGATGCGGTGTACACAAACCTCTGTGCAAAACGGAACGCAGTCGGTTTATATTTGACAAAATATCGGGCGGAACAAATGGTTTCCATATCTCTTCGATTATTATCTTCGTCGCTAATCTCCGTCAGTTAAATTATTAATCGTGTATTTAGATTCGTCCCTGGAACGTGTATTACTTTTCTCGATAGTCCGAGTATGGCAACGTTCCAGGGGCAACGTTTGTTTTCCAGGGAAGAAAATAATGAAATTTAGGAGATTCCTGCTTTCGACTGAATTGTTTGTAGTTACGATTCGAATAAAATAGTTTGCGTCGGTAAACTTGGCCGAAGTTGAGAACAGGCACCCACGGTATTCCTCGTTTTATGTACTCATTGTTCAAGTTCAACCAGAATTTATTTCTTGGTACAATATTTGGTTCAAACAAAGTGTCTTAAAGTGTACATTTCAAGTCGAACAATAGAAGTGGTTACTGGGTTATGACTTCGAAATTTAAGTAGATTGATACGTTCACCGCCCCACACTGTAGCTCGTAATTAGTACTGAAGCCGTTCTAACCACGTTTTCATGTCGATTCAACGAGCTTCAATGAAGCCATCAAAATATCCTACTTAACAAATTCATCGACTACCAGTCGATAGCATTTAACCCTTTGTGCCCTGACCCTCGTAAATCCTTCAAACACTTTTTGAAAAATGTTCAAAAATGTTCTTTCATTTAATATCGTTCATTCGCTGGTGAAATCTGTGTTTCGTTCTTTTTAATTTAATCAATTACATTTTCTTGAATTTTCTACATTGAAATCAATACGTTATTAAAACTTACAGACATTAAAGAAATGAATTTTCATAAGCCCGATAGTTATTAATATTATCACCATTTAAAGTTCGACTTTAACAGTTACAAAATCTCATTGTTCATTCATTCGTACGTTCACCCTATCTGGAATAAAAAATGCGGTAGAAACATAACTGTAACATAAATCAGACCTCCAAGGGTTAAAGGTTACAATATTTACAACCACATAATTCCCAGATCCTTCTCTCTCCTCGTTCCCCCACCCCGTTAAAGATCCAAAAATCTTTCTCCAAAGACCCTTTCCTGTTCCCACCGAACATACAAGACCAGAAGGACAAATCCCGTGCAGGTTCGGTGGAATCGGGTCTTGAAGGGTTCGACGTATTTCAAGTTCCGGCGCGACACGATCCCTCCCTAGCCTCGTGTTCGGAAGCGCGCAGGATCTGTGGTGGCGGTCGCGGCTCACGATCCCACGGGAATTCTGATTACTGATTTACGAGGTCTCTCCCTCCTCAGCTCTCAGAGAGAGAAGAACCGATCCCTTGCCTCCGAGAAGGCAGCAGCGCAACCCTTGGAGCAGCGCAGGGTGGGGGGCAAAGGCGCAGATGCCAGGAACGGGCTCCGAGAGAGGTAAATCCTATCAGAAGTACTTAGAGTTCGGCATTGCCACTCTCTTGCTCCGTGGCTCGTCGTCCGTAACTGGCAGCGGTTCCACTCTGGTTAACTCCCCCGACTCCGTCCTTTATCTCCCTCCTATCGAGGGCTTGATTGGGCTATGACCGGGAATTAACTTGGCGACGGAGGGTGGAGGCAAGGGGCACCGACGTTACGACGGCAGTCGCCTCGTGCACGGGGACAGGTGTAATTGAAGGGCGAATCCGTCCCCCAGCCACGTACACCGATCTTATGATAACCGAGCGAAACCGGACCCCCACGGAATTTCTCGGACATCGCTTGGGAATTGGGGAGCGAGTTTACGATACGAATGCTGCCGGATCGTTTCCATATCTTGGAACGATGGTGCAATCATCGGAATATCGTTGATGTTTAAGGGCACTTTGATTTAGAGGTTTGTAATGGTGGTCGTGTTGGACGCTGGTTTCTTGGCCTTTCTGGCGAGATCGGCTGAAGATTTATGTAGACAGATGGTTGTAATTGAGAGTACTTTTGGAGGTGCTTGTTTTTATTTTTAATTGGGACGTTGTTTCACGGGAAATTTACTGTTTAACAATGTCTGCTTCAATCACTCAATAGCATGCATATTTTACAAGTAAACTATCTTCTCCAACACCTCTCATTATTTTCCAACACAGTGCTCCATATTCATCAAGTCGAATGACGAAGAGATCCACCGAATTTAAGCTATACCTCTTTATGAACAAAATACTGGATTTCTCGTTAGCATATCCAATAATAAAGCTGGCCCACGAGTATTAGAAGCTTCCGGACTGAAACGCAGCTCCGTAAACTCAGCCAGGCCGTTTAATCGCAATCGATCAATGAACGTGGCGCAACTTCGAACCCCCATTTCCATAGATTAAAGCTCAGTCACCGCGAAAGACGCGAGGTGGTGGCGGAGGCTGGATCGGTTACAGGTGCATCGTTTCACGGTAAATCTTTCGCGAGAGTGTTACAAGTATTGCCGCTACTTAACGAGCATTCCATCCCCCTTTCCTTCGTTCCCTTCGCGGGATTCGTTTGAAATTCCCAAAAGGGCTCGAACTTCCGAACCGCGTCGACGACGCAACGTCGAACTTCGTAGTTTTCGAAACGTTCGAGCGTTCGTTTGGAGGGGGGAGAAGGGCTTAGGAACTGTACTAAAACGCGGTCGAGTGTCTCTGGCGAGAGTTCCGTGAATTAATTCGTCCGTGCTCGGTCGAATCCTTCGTTTTTCCGCGTTCCGCCAATTGACTTTTCCCTTTCTCCTTTTCTTTTCCCTTTCGTCCTCTATTTTACCGTCGTTCGCTCGTGCTCGTCCCAGTAAAATTTTTTCTATATCAGTTTAATGCGTTCCAATGAAGCAGTCACAAGTCCTCTCCTCGAAACGGATGCATCGCGTTCGCTCGAAGTTTCTTTACGCGCAGTACAGAAACCGTTGATTTTTCTTCCTCGAGGCTTCTTGGAGAGTCCAACATCTTCCCGTGGAAGCAGATTTAATTAAGTTTGTTAAATGACTCGACTTGTTCCCTGGATTTTAAGCGATAACCAACTTCAGTTCCATTTCCTCTTTTTCTTCTTGGAAATGTGGTTGAACTTAACCTTTAAATATGGGAGTAATCCAAAGTGGAGGATGATGGTGTGATCAGCAAATTAACGAACCATCATCTTCCAAATTTACATAGAGGACTAAGCCCAAAGGGGGTCTAATTGAATTTTTCGAATTTAATTGATCCAATTTCGATTCGTTGGCAACTACAAATTCCAATTGCCAGGACTATGTCATTAGTCCATATTACACCCTTCATCTTTGAAATATGCTAATGGACATGGTGTCTGCAGAGTTACACAGAACTCACCATTAGTTGTCCGTGTAAAGTTACGGTCTGATATCGCCAACGACTTTTTAATCGACGGAGTCTTCGCTTTTTCCCCCTTCGATAAAAATCAGTTTCTCCCTAAATGCTCGTCGTTTGCTGTTCATATTTTCCCGTTGCTCGATGTCGCGTTAATAGCGCATTATGAAGTCGACGAAGATAGGGAGAGCGAGTCGAAACGGATGGTTATGAAGTGTGTTCATGTTTCGAGGGGGTAGGAAGAGAGAGAGAGAGAGAAAGAGAGAGAGAGCCGGGCGCATTTCGGTGGAAGTAATAGGCTGCATAAATCTCGAGCGACTTTCGTGAGTAACCTTGCTCCCAGCGACTGGATGCCTGCCAGAACAACGTAGACAAGAATGAATATTGGCCCGGCAGCTTTTCCTTGAATAAAGAATGCCCCCTAAGTGTGCGCGTATTACCCGGATGCGTCTACTGAAACACAGATCCTCTCTCTATCTTTATGCCCTCGGGCTCTGCTATGTGCGAAACGATGCACAGTATTCACTTACAAATAGCTGTGTTTACAATTGCAATATCCGTTATGTAATTTATCTTCCGTAATACCGATGGTTCTGACAGTCGAATCGCTGGGTCTTCTCTGGTCCGTATCATTTGTATGAAAATTACAAATTGAATTTCTGTCTCGAAGGCGAGTAATTATCCCTATTTTTTTTTCTTCCATCTGAGGGTAATTCTGTTGGTGGAATAATTCTCAACATATAGGTTCTCCTCTTGGAAATGCCGTTAAACTTGATCTTTAAATATAGGAATAAATCAAGGGGGGGGGGGGTGGTGGTCTTCCAAATCTACATAGAGAACTATGTCTACAAGGGTCTAATGGAATTTCTCTGATTTAATTGATCTAAATTTAATTCGGTGGGTCCGAGCGGACCCATGTATCGTTCAACGAGGGTAAACTTGGTAACATAATGGTTCCATCTAAAAGAATTCAAGTTTCGATTCGAATAAATATTGTAATTTAATATTCTTAAAAATCGATATCATGCAGTATACATACGCTGGTGGGTTCTGTGCAACGAAGAGTCAATAAGAAGTTAATGGTCTTCGGATCTGAAAATATAACTTCATCCACGACACAGTTATTTTGATAAAAAGAAAATGTTCTTCCGTGACATAGCATCGGTTCGAGCAGAAATAGTTTTCATCCGTCTCCCGGATTGAAAGTGGAAGGAAACGGGTAAAGGATCGCTTCACAACGACAGTTTCATTAATTTTTCATCGAGTATTCACCAACACCTCGTATAGAATTCCCTGTGAACGGTACTCGGTGGTTTCCCACCGCCGCCGTCGTTCAGCGGCTCCTCAACCAGCCAGACGATAATCATCCTCACGCTCATCCTCAGGACCTTCGCTCTGACACGGTTGCGTAATGGCGGTGAGAGAGACAGAGAGAATCGAGAGGATTCGGTGTGTAGTCAGGTGCATTAAGAGGGTCCTTAAAGTGTCTTTCGCAGTTACCGGTTAGCCAACGAACCGGGCCGCGAACGGCCACTAAATCGTCAAGTTTCTCTCTAATTACGATCCTTGCTGGAAATGTATTGTCGACCCCGACTTCCCTTCCTCGAACGATTCGTCGGTGGATGTGTTCCTGGCGTGACGGATATCTAATAATATTCTGCGGCAAACCGTAGAAACCACTAGTGTTTCGACTTTAAAAATTGTTCGTCCATTAACTTGTGTGCTAGTTCTAAACGTTAATGAGAAATTGGGAAATTTACTGTTATGGAGATTTCGACTTTTTTTATTACACGAATTAGTACAGTAAAAGTTCGATTAGTGCTCGAAATGATCTACAGCATAAGATTCTCCTTGACGTACCGTGAGGCTCGACCTTCTTTTCTTTTTTGCTTGCTGTCCTTTTCTACCTTCAGCGTTGATTCTCCTCATCTTCGGAGAATAATCCAACTTCTACTGTATATTAACTTCAGACTTCTCTAAACAGGTTTTCCTCTTAGAAGATTCCAGAAATGTTTCCCTCAATCTCATCGCCTATCCTCGTCGAACTATAGATACCAAAGGGTTGTCCCAGAAAAGATAGGCCTCGAAATTCTCTAACAACTCGCCTCAAAAACTTGCTTCTCTCAAAACTTACCCATAACTGCCTCGGAAAAAAATCCTACTGTGTCTTAAAGAATCACATAGCAAACGCCGCCGAAGAAGTTCTTCGCCTCGAACATTCACTAGGGACCTGTTCCCCAAGAAAGTTCCAAGCGTCTCGAAGATCCCATGTGATTTCCAAAGCGTTACCGTAATTCGTTACCTCATCGAGTCGTCGTGTCAGGTCGGATAGAGAGGATAAGGTAAGGATTTAGGCGCAGTCGGAGAAGCGGCGGCTGCGTGCGGTTCATTTAATTAACGGGAGATTAGCCCGGCCGAATTTCCGTGGACTCTCTCTCTCTCTCTCTCTCTCTGCTTTTCCTAGGCGCTCTGTGTACTCTCCGCCGGCAAGTTGGACACTGCCTGTTAAATCTGCATTTCCGTCTTCGGAGTTTCGAGGGAACCTGGGGCGGCCAGGGTTCGAAGAAACCACGCTAATACAGGCCGAGCGCCGCTGCTTGCATAATACTCGACGAACAATCGCTCGCCGATTGCGATACCACCCCGTTTGCAATTCAGTTCCCGTGAAAACGGTGCGAATCATGGGTCGCCACCCGCTGCATTGGCTCGCGCAAGTTCGGTTTGCGCGCGGGCTTATCCGCTCGGCGATCTCCTGGTCCCCGAGAGCACGTTATCGCGGGACGATGCACGAAGAAACTCCGAGAGCTGTTCAAGGATTAGTTTAATCGTTGTTACTTCATAACTAGTGGGTTTCGGCGAGGAACGGGGTTTTGGATAATCGGTGGGAGAATACGCGTTCAATTATGAGGCAACTGTAGGGGTGATTTAGAGCGTTCGACGTTTCGTTGTGATTGCGCCTGGGAGTTAAGGATAATTAATGTTTCGCGAGTTAAAACTAATTTTACCTGCTGATCGATTTATTTGGTTTGTGTAGAAATTGGGATGAATAATAGTAAAGTGCGTGGATGTTTCACTTTTACGCTTTGATGTGTTTGTTAATTTATATTTTTGGAACTTTGTCTATGGTGTTACTAAAATATTTGAACGAATTTACAGAACATGCCACTGTGTGATATTAAAATTAAAATTTATCTTAAAATAATGTTCTTTTCCCTATATGTGGCTTAGTTGTGTTTTGCATTGGGAATACCCAACTGCATCGATTGATGCAATAAAAAAAAATACAATTCTACTTAAAATAAGTCACCTTTGTACGTACTCTACACATCTGTCTACGAAAAAAACTACTTGCAATCACGTTATGTGCCTTTCGAAACTATTCAGTTTTTGTCTGAAGTATTTTTTTAACATTAACAGTTTCGAAGATATTCTAGTGGATCGATTTAAATGGAACGCACTGTGTAAATAGTGTGATGTGTATAATATCATATTTTTGTACGAAATTTATTTCTGTTACTCAATACTAATTGATGGTTTATAATTACTGGAATTGTAGTTACCTTTACATTCTAATTTTAATATATTGTATACATTTATGATATTCCCAAGGTTGTATTCTTGATCTTCTCATCTTGCCCCCGTGCAAAATGGTCGATCGTCGTTAGTAATTCCTCTTGTCAGTCTTAAGTCTGATGAACAGGGACATATAAAATATATTAAAAAAAATAATTTCATCGATGGTTCTTTATTCAAACCAAGGAAGTTGAATAATGAAAAAGAATAATTAGTTTAATCTTCGATTCCCGATACCCGGGTGGGTAGTATTTAGATTACCAGTCGAACGGTCGATATTGTCTCTTTATGAATATTTATAAGAATTAAGGTCAGCGGTGCACCGAATGCGAGCGAACCCGTTTCCGAGTGAAAAAAATCTCGTTAAAACGAATATAACAGAGAATTAAAAATTTTTTGAAAATCCTTCCCCCTGCAACATCAGTATATACAGTCGGTTTTAAAAATATTCGCACCACATACGTATGACGTAAATCTCATTAATACAGGTTATTAACAATTTATCGAAGTATCACACTAAACACCTCCGTAACCAATTCTAGGTGACACAGTTTTGGTTTCCATCCCTAACAAATCAATTCTCAAAAGTACCCAGCAAATGAACTGTTTTCTTTAACCCTTTGCGGAGTCATGAAACTTTCAACTGTCATTCTCGGATCTTTACAGTCCCTAAATCTACTACCGTTTCTACATTAAGTGTCAACATTTCGTTAAGGGAAGCTTTTTTCCGATACTAAAACGTTCACCGTCTGAACTTTATTGTCCAGTTTATACTTCCACGTCAAATGTTTACCTTCACGTTCTGTTATGCAATGCCGTTTCGAAACAAATAAAATTCAGTTATCAACCTTTCTGTCCCGCGAAAATAAAAAAAAAAAAAAAGAGATGAAAAGCATTTGAAGTTCTTATAGATTTAAATAGCAAAGTGATGGACGTAACATTTACAGAATAATAATTAACGTGATATTTCCATCGATTACCATTCGACAAATAATCCCAGGTGCCGTTCGGAACGAGGTCCGCTTAATATTTCGCGTTTTTCCGTCGAGAGCGTGAACCGCCCCGGTTGTCGTCGCTGCTAATTGCCGCGCCCAATCAAACCCGCTTACCGACTGTAATTCATCGGCGCAATAATTACATCGAGTCAGAGGAGGAGAGCATTGGTGTCGGCCATGCACAGTAGAGAAGTGTACCTTCGTTTTCATCGGACAAACCGATCGGTAGAACGACGACACAATTGATAAATTGCGTAACCACGTGCATTATTATCACGATAACGATGACGTTAGTGCGTTCGTTAGAACCACGTCGACGACTGCGTGTCCTAACAAGCCATTGCCGATGAATATTCAACGACGTTTCGACCGCTCGAGATTTCGACGCTCGTCGCCCAGGGTTTCTTGAATTATTATTCCTTGAATTATTTTACCTCCTGTCCAGTTATATTGACGATAACAACGAGGAGAAGATTACAAATTGAAATACGATTTTATTGGTTAAATGTCGAAATTTTTTAAAATGTTCAATTTTATAAAAATGGTGAGTATTTGAAATAAAAAAATCGATTCAAAAAGTTTTATACAAGAACATGAAAAATTAAAAATTTTTCAATCGAAAATTAAAAATTTTCCTTTAGTATTTGCTTCTCTGAAGTAGTCCACGAAAATTGAAATTCACATATAATAGGTTGTCTTCTGTTGATTACTTGCAGTTCTTCTGCCCAGCAGTGCATTGTAATTAGAACGACTTTTGTAGGCAATGAGAGACCTCGACTACATTGAAAATTATATAGTTACAACACTAAATAGCTTCATTATCATTGACGTACTCGTCAGAGCTCTCAGATTTCAAAAGACCTTTGCCTGTTATTCTAGCACAGAAAGATAAATAAGGAAATTCTCTTGTTGCTACTGCAGGAAAATCCCAGAGCCATTCGTAAGAGATAATAATATCAGAAAATTCATCGTTGATATAATCCACGAGGATGCCTTCGGACTGGAGTTCACGCGGACGGTCGGAGATTTTGTTAAATTCGCGAGTCCCGCGGCTTTGTATTCAATCTTAGCTGTAAAATCCGTCGGACGGCAACTCGGGAAAATGAGAGAGGATCCTTCGCGTAAAAGCTTCCCAGCCCTGGTCGTTTCCGCGTTGCAGGCCGCGAGACTGCGGCGATCCATCGCAAACTCAATTTTCGAAACAACCGAAAGCCACTGGAGGTGAAAGTTCAGGGCCCGATGCCAGTTCCATGGCCCTAAAACACACCTGCGGACGGGTTTACTATGCGTCTCTACTTCATCCTTGGCTCAGCGTGCGTAGGGACTCCAGTTTCGGAGCACAGTATTCCACGTAAATTACTCGAAACAGCGTGAAACTTTTGGTTTTTCATCAATTAAAGTTCTCTGTACATATTGTACTCACGTAGATTCAGTTCGGTACTTTTTATTCACATGAATAAATGTATTTTTTGGCATCGTTGTGGCAAACGGTCAGAGATGGGCAAATTCGTTATGTTTTGAATGACGTATAAAAGATAAAAAAACATTGTGATATTTCTTATTGAATAAACGTGGAAATTCCAGTTTTTATAATAAAATAATATTAAGTCTTGAACGAGTAGGCACTTGGCAAACAATTATCTAATTTCGTTACCAGCTTAGGGGATTGTATTTATAGTATCGCGAGTCATTTAACCCTTAATAACTCGGTAGTGTTCGATAGACAGATTTTCAAGTTGATTTACATACAGAATCAAGAGTACTAGGTCGTTAAGGATTAAAGTCAAGGATATATGCGAAACAGAGGAAAAATTTCTCTTGATTAGAACTGTTGATAATTTCATTTCTTTTTCAACTATTTACTCTGTTAGTAAAAGTTAGACAGCGTTCACATTTGTACGTGGCAAGCTTCGTTAAATCCTCTTTATCCATGTTTAATTACACTTACATGAGTGCCAAGACGCATTACTTCCACACCGATGATTTGCTAAAGTTAAAGTAACTTAAAGCGACCATTAAAATTCTGCTAGAATGGTTCTTTGTATGAACTTTTAAAAGGAACGTTAAAACAACAGCAGAAGGAAGTAATAAGAAGGCTAGTTCGTTAACATTTTAAAGATTATTTAAACAGAACAGCATGTATACGTAGTGTCTTAATAGATTATAAATTAAAGTTCTACATAAAACTTCATACGTAAAGCAGTCGCATAATTCACCACTGGAAAGGTTCCCCATAAATCTGTAATTGTTATTGAAACGAAAATTCTCTTGGTTTAAATTTTATAAAATTCCATTTGACGGTAGAAATTTTCATGAATATCCACGGTATAATTCTGACAAATATAATATCAGCTACGTTGAAGCATCGGGGGGGGGGGGGGGCGGCAAGGAACATCGCTCTGTGTACATTGGGGCTGCGTGTCGAGTCAGGTAGAAGAGAATGCGGACGCTGGATGTCAACATAATTGGATACGGAGGGATGAGCGTCGGAGCGAGAGAAAGGGCGATTGCCATTAGTAACGTGTGCACACATCGGGGGGCGGATTGTCACGTGGTATTACATCCCTCTCCCCCCTTCGCGACTAGGCGGCTCTATTTTCAGCAAGGTGGCATCGATCGCCACTAAATTATTTCGAGCGGGCACACGCCTATAGAAGCTGGCCCGAGAAAACTGACCTACATCTCTACTCTTTTTCTTTCTCTCGGACCGCCTGCGCGCGTGCTTTTTGCCCGTTCCTTCGCTTTAAGTAGAGTCGCCCCGGATATGCTCGGGCGGAGAACTGAAAGCTACCCTGCCTCCGACGCAACTCTGGCTTCCTCCTCGGTTCTTCGTTCTCCCGTGGACACCAATTTTCAACCGGTCTTTGTGCACGCTTTAAGAGCTTTTATTGGTAAATAAATACATACGGGGTGTTCCTTAACTGGTGAAACGACCTGCGAGGGCTCCACTCTATAGGATGTCATCAAACTGGGGGCTAGAACTCTTAGATTTTATATGAAAAAATTAAGTCGTAAATAGGATAAGATTTTCTTACGTATCGTTCCTCGAATCAGAAACATCGTCATTTATGTGGTGCTGTGCACAAGTTTCTGGACAGATAGATTTTTCACATTATTCTCTAAAAATGATATCTAAAGGAATACAGTAAATCCTCGATGAGTGTTTGAAGACTTCCTCGGCACTGACAAGAAAAGGTACCCCATATATGTAACGCTCACTTTTTAATTAGGTGTGTCACAGTGATAGAACATGGAATTCTGAAGACAATGATATTTGTTTCAACCGCGTGTGATCATTAGATTATGAAATATTTAATGTTCAGTGCCGAAGAGCCTTCGAACATTCATCGAGGAGTTACTGTATGAACTAATATTAGATACATGAGCATAATAAGTAACAGAAAACAGTACCACAAATAAATACTTATGCACTTATACCCACTATTAGTAAACTTCTTTCAAGTATCACTTTTAGAACATACAGTGGAAAATCAATCTGTTCGGATACTTTTGGAAACCAGTGTATATTTTAGAACGGACGAATCTAGAATAACCATTTGGATCTATATTGAGTGTTCATAGAACTTTCGTATCAAGGCAGAATGTGTGTCATCGTTGTTGCCAGTTCGATGCACCAATCACATTTTATAGTATACCGATATTAGAAACAGATAAATATTCGACGCCTTTGCGTTGCCAGGCAAGTGGAAACGGATCGTTCCTGATCAGACACTGATGCAAGAAATAGATGAAATTCAACATAAACCATCCGTTTATCTTCCGTACCTGCAATTGTTGTTTTTAAACTGAAATAGAGGAAGCGATGACGAGCTTTAAATGTAATCTACACCGGAACGCTGCATGAGTTTCATCCACTGTGTACGTTTACGTGCTTCTGGAGGTGTTTGTGGAGTTGTCGACAAACGTTTTGATACCCGGCTAATATCCGGGAACATGAATTAAGTGGTATTCGCTGGAAGTAAGTCAATGTTATTGCGACATGTGTAATGTCGCCGACGTGGTAGCTTGTAGGATCGTCTTTATATACATATTTACTATTTACGTTGTCATCGTTTGTAGATTTTCTTCTTGCTTAGTGTCATTCGCGAGAATTTCCTAATATTTACACACTTCGGTACAGTACTCATGATTTTACAGTGTCACATATTTAACCGAGTTAAACTGTTGATTAAAATTAAAAATTGCTGCATACGAGAAATTGCATCGTTTAAATAACATTTCCACAAGAATCTATATGGCAGCGGTGAAAAATTTTGCATAGAATGTTTGCATAGAATTCCGTATAGAAATCTTCAAAAATCTATTACAAGATTTATAAGAAATATAAAGATAGGAATCAATGAATACCCGATGATATCACTCGACACGATTTTCCAGTTTTATCAATCTTTGTGGCTCTTAGTTTCGAGGGTCGAATAAAACTGACAAACGAAAGATGTTCCGTTCGATATTTCCCGAATGGTCCCAATGGTCTCTCGTACATATCGAAAGTGTCATTTCTCCGGTCAGCGAAGCAGTTTCACGATGGTGCTTTCCGAAACACGCTTTTTCACGCGTTCGCGCGATGTAAAATTACAAATGGGACTGTCACGTGCCGATAAAAGCCTATCAGTCCACCGTTTTCACGCGATTTCTCTCTCTCTCGATGATAGCGGTAGACACTCGTCTACACTTTTTACTCATCGAACTACTTCGACTCGTATATTCATACAGACTTCGAGAAACTTTTGTGCAACCATAAAATGTGCTTTGACCATAAATACTAAAACTATTAACGCGTGGTTACATTTATATAAACAATTTTTTTTCGAGATTCTGTATTCACACGATACAAATTACAGAATATTTGTAAAGAAACAGCCTGGCCAACAAGCAGCCCGGTTTTATAAATATTGGAAGACGATGTACGGAAACTGGGGACCGTAGGTACGTTCGAGGCTCGCTTTCGGTCGGTCCAGCCGCGGCGATGGAGTTAAGTGGCGCGATTTTTCAATTCTTGAGAGTCTTTTCGTGTATTATTAAAATGCAACGTTACAGAAGAGTTATGGCCGCAATGAATATTCCCCTTATATAATGACTCTGAAAAATTCTTCCCGCCGGACGCGTGCACATTTTTTATGACCGCAATCTTTCGCCGGCGAATAACTAAATAATGCACCGAGGAAGTGCAACCCTTCCTATTCCGGTACTCGACGTCCCTCTACCCCTCCACCTTTCCTCCCCTAACCGCATTATCGTTATCCGGCTAATTTTCACGAAGTTTCAATTCCACGGACGCGTTATCGTTCTCGCCCGTGAAATCTCCGCGAATTCGCCGCCGACGCCGCGCGAAAGTTGCTCGTTTAAGGCCGAAATACGCGGCCTATGAATATTCCGGGGGATTATAAACACGGGTCTCCGTTGAATGTTTCATTTCGACCATACATAAACGCTGTCCTTGTTAACCTCCACTACCTTGAGTGTACTCATAGTCTCTGGTGATAGGAAAAACCCATTCTTTGTGGTTGGTTGTTCTGAAAAGACAGAGATAGTGTTACCTGTTCTTGTTTTCGTGATGTACGATTTGTGAAATTATTCCGTGTAAAACTTGAATTACACTTGTCGTGAACCTTGGAAATTATTATTAGGGCACTCTGGATTTAGTGAGGTTTTGATTTAATTTGAACAAGGAGGTACATTGTTCATGAATATACTATGAACGGGCGCAGACTTTTAGGAATATTACGATACGAGAATCTTACAATGATCCGACTCAGTTACATCATAAATCTACGTATTACCTAGTAAATGTTAAAATATCTCTTGTATAATATAATAAATTTGTATACGTACTCTACCGTTCATAAGTATTCGGACAGCCGATCTGTATGAAAATGTGATGTTTCGTAAGAATGATAGATTATTCAACGAGCTTTAAAATCCCCTGAACAATATTCATTTGAAATTTCCAAGAGGATTAATTTTGTTCTCGATATGGTACATTGTTCATAGAGACTGAGATATCGGTTCTGTCTTTCAGATTCTTCTGTTTCATTGACACTTGACAGTTCGTCTTCCATTCTGGCGCTCCGATTAATAGAAATATATTAATATGATGATATTTTGTCTTTTCCATTTCTGCTTGGTTCGCAACAATTTTACGCTCGGATAATTGGCTACTAGAGCCTTTTAGGTCCAAAGGCAGCCAGAGATGGACCCTCCACGATATCTCTTCGCATTCGTCGCTGTATCCTCTAATTACTAAAGAAACATTGCAGCGTATAAAGTAGTCGCTTCGAAAGGGACACTGTACATTCCTCTTAGACCAAATAGAAATACCCTTTTGGCACGATATCCAAGCCCCGGGAAACCAATTGCGCCGTGCACAACTAAACGAATGAGAGTTTCGGTCCGCGGACATGCTCGGGTACCTCCGTTTAATCGTAGCCACGGGGACCAAGTATTTCCAGCGGTTCCCCGAAACCAATTTACGTTTCTAAATGACCGTGGTCGTCGCCACGAGACCGTTTCCCTGTCCATTCGTGACTTCGAGATTCCACGGTGTCAGTGACGAACCAGAGAGAACCCATGAACGTCGATTGTCCACGTGAAACCCTTGAAGAGTCTCGAAGTTCTACATTCTCGAATCCACGATCATTCTGTGTATGTCGATGCGCATAGATTTCAACAATTACTAACTCACCACAAGTGCTTAATATCAAGACCATAATTATTTACGCCCTGACTTGTACATAATTTACTTGGATCATTATTCCACTACTAATTATATTTATAAGATTGCAAGTGTAGAATTGTCTTTAGAAATTGAAAGTTTCCTCGTATAATTTAATACCGTCAGTCGCCAATAAACGCTACAACAATGAACGTCTTGAATAAACTTTGGATAGTCATTTTACACGTCTACATGATAAGCGCCAACCATGGAAAGGGTCCAACACCGTCTTATCTTCTAAAGTTTTCAAAATTAACGTATCATCCCCAACGTCAGTCTGCGTTCAAACAGTTAAATCTTCACCGTGAGCATAATTAACACCAGTGACTACCACGACAATGAACGGTGTCAAGTAAAAATTCATCTCAGACTCCGTATACCTACATCATAAACCCAGCCACGAAATCGTCTTAACGCCGCCCAGTCTTCGCTGCCAAAGTATTTAAAGTTGGAATATGATCCCCCAACGTTGGTCCGCCTCGAAACGGGTCATCAGAGTGGACGGTCTAGGGACGGACGTCTCGGTCGAGAAGGGATTGCTCCGCGGGTGGTGGTACCGCGAACTTTCCGTACGAGGTCGCCAGTTCCATCCGATATTAAGAAACTTTCCATTGGTTGCCGGTCGAAATGAAGTCACGGTACGTGGGACGAAGACAGACTATCCGGAGTTTCGAGAGACCTCGAGAGAAAGAGGATGATGGTCCCAGAATGGCTGAGGAAGGAGAGGATCGCAACGGAACGAAGATGGAATAGAGGACGAGTGCAGCAGCATCATTAGCGTCTAGGATAGATGAGGGCAAAACAGAAGCCGCTCCTTATCCAGATGGGCCGAGACCCCATATCCCGTTGGGACGAAGCAGCAAGCAGGGATGGTATCAGGTGGGATACGGTTTGCCGTCCGTCTGGCCCTAGCCTGGTCACTGGACTGCTACTGCTGATCCTCGAACAATTTGCGAACGGCGCGTTTGGATGCGGCGAACTGCCACAGGATATTCATGATCGCGGAATATCGGTTGGTGCAACTTCTGAGTCCTGACTGCCGAGGCGATCATTTTCCGCTGGTGCCCTCGGGTCAAGGATGGGCGCTGGATTCACGGTGGTAGACTTCTTTCGCGATTCTTGAGATTTTATCACCCTGAAGATACTTCGGAATTTTTTATCGAGAATCGGTGGATGCTCGGTGCATTTTATGGAAACTTTGGTGGTTGGGATGTCGAATTCGGAAGTTCGAAGTTTGTTGTTAAGGATTAGTGGAGTTAGGGTTTCTTGGCACTCGATGGACATCTCCCTGGTCTTGGAGATTTCGAGTCTTACAGGAAACTTGGAAATTGGTACAACTGATGTTTCGAATGGAAGATAAATATTTCATTATGAATTTAGTTTCGTTGGTATCTTGGGTACTAACTTTCGGGAATCGGAATGAAAAATTGTGATACATAATGGAGATTTGAATGTAAGTAATAATAACTGTGTATTGTTTCTATGTTATCATTTCCGTCTGTCGGGTTTAGTGAGTTTCAAGAGAAGCAAGTGAATCCGTGTCACTGTTTGTAATAGTATTAGATTCACGCGGTTCATTGATTATATGAAAATCAGTCGAATCTCCATAAACGGCAATAATTCGTATATATTTACATGTCAGATGAGGACAGTACAATCGTTAGCAAATTACAATACAATATGAGAGATCACTGCTAACGGTGCCCAATATAAAAATTATTAAACCTTAATGACTCGTCTCACACATGAATAATTCGACGATAATTTTCCACCAATTTCAACCCCTTGCCTTACGATTTTGTTGACGACTGTACTCTCAAGGATTACTTTATTGTTAATAATTTCCCAGATACAAAAGGAATTTTATTCTCAGGACAAGTGTAACATTCACTCTAAATCTTAAATAGTAACACCAATGAAATAAAAATTTCACTTCGACTCAAAGAAAATGAATAGTATACATGTTTATTAAATCCAATTTGAAACCGTTATGAGAATCATGTACTGCCAATCGAAGGTACTGAAACTTCCAAAAATTCTTCACCAGGTCGTGACAATGAAATAAAAATTCAGACTCAATAAACTCGCAACTCAGTTTACATATCGGACAGGCGACCCATAAGTAAGTACCAGAAAAAAAAAGAGAAATCATGAAACAGACATAAGAAACTAAGTCTTTCAACAATGCCCGAAAGTCGAAGGAGAAGAAAAAGAGAGAAAAATCCCTAAAGAATAAAGGAAGCAGCAGAAAAGAAACGGATAACCGAGTAACCAGAGAGAATTGTATTAAGAAGAGAACGTAGGCAACTGGGAACAAATCGCACTCAAGAAAATCCCAGTACGCCTCGCGAGCCGTGGAAAAAAGTTTCCAGCGCGAAAGCGGCGTGTTCGGCGCGGAATTAGTTGTATTCGGGGCGCGTTTCGAGGCCGAAGGATTTGATTCGTTCGAACGGGACCGAGCCGGGGGGTGTCGGCGTATAATTTATACGCGCGCTCCAGTTAACTTCGCAACTCGCATCGTCCACGCCCGTTGGATACATTTTAAATCGCTCCCACGAAGAACTGATAACTTCGCGGAGCCGCGTAAGCTATAATCTAAGTTACCGAGAAATTCAGGCTCGTTACAAGGCCGTGCCGCGAAAGAAATCCGAAAATTTCCACGGGAAACTTATTGAAAGAAAAGAGGATTACGCGAAGCCGAGCCCCCCCCCCCCTCCACTCCACCGATGAATAAAACGGGTAATAAGATATAAGTTGCAGATACCTGGACGTCATGAATAAGAATCACGCATAATTGTACTTTTAATTTTCCGTTCGCCGGCGATTCACCGCCTGCTGGCTTTGTCGAACTTAATAGAAAGTCGGGATTGTGGAGTTATTCGATGAAAATTCATATCCTACACCTGGTGATCCTAGAAGCAGCTGACGTCATTGTAGAAGGTAATACTTGTGGGTGATTAAATAGAACTTGTGGATTATTTTAAATTGGGATTTGTGGGTATGTATCACAGATTTTTGGGATGTCTACCTTTTATTGGAACTTTGGTATCTGAGAAGCTGAGGCAAGCCGGTTTATATACGATAGATCACGTAGTGTTTCGGTTAGGGAACGAAAAGTGAAATGTGGTTGTGGTATATTACTTGTCGAATAAATATACGAAAATTCTGTTTGCTGATGGTTATGCAAATATACTATCTTATAGGCTAATTTCGCGTAACTGAACGCAAAGAAAGATTTATTTATCCTGTCGAGGGCTTTAGTAAGTTCGAAGTAACAAGGAAACCTGAAGAAACTTTCTGAAACTTGTTATTGTACTCAGTTTTGGACGCTGGGGTATTCTATAAACGCATAAAATCTGCAGTACCCGTATTCTTCATTTTATAGTGATCATAGATCTCTCGTCGATATATTTACAATTACGAACTTCAAGTTCACGTTTGAGTGAACTCAACGTTATGATTCCACCTAATTAGGACTTCAAAACTATTACCATTAGATTCCATCTTTACGTATAATCTTTTTTTCATTATCTCCTCAGTTATAATTTCTTTAATCAAAAATTTCGTTTAAAAAATCCGAGATTCCAGATAGCCCACGAAAATTTTAGCGAAGATCAGTGGTGAAGTGGCCCTGTCAAAGGAACTCTATAACATATTCAAGTTCAAACTTTTCTGAACACATCAAGAACTCTCGTCTAATTCGACAATTTATAAAAAAATAATTATTATAGTCTATCGCATCAAGAATTTCTCTCGTTTTATTCGACAATTCACAAAAAAAATAAATTATTCTGTTATATTAAGTGCACATCAACAATTTCTCTTGTCAATGTGTATTGAGAATTAAAATTCTCAGTGGTTCGAATGCTCACCCGAAACCAGAGAGCCCCAGGAGTCTGGTACATGGTCTTGGAGTAGCGAAACCTGTGCAAGTTCTTCGGGAACAAGTTTCCCAGTGCCCGATTCACGGGCCACGTGTTGCGGATATTCGACATCGATCTGTCTCGCAGCCGCGGGACAAGACAAACGGAACTTGAAACCCGTTTTCTCTTTGATCCGAAGTATGATTCGAACTTCCACCCCCGGTACCAAGCGTTGACTCGTTCCTACGGGTGGAACCCGACCTCCACCCCTTTTTCATCCGATGGATCGTAGTTTAGGAGTCATTCCGATGCTGGCTGCCGTCTTCCATCGAACTTCGATGAGCGAAGGATGTTGTTCGAAAGTTATTTGCAATTCAAAGTTCTGTCGTCCCATGCTTACCAGAACCACCTTGGGTCCCCCAGTGACTCCTATTATACCGTCGATGTGTTGGCCGTAATTTTACGAGAGCGCAAAGCCTCGGAAAATAACCTCTTCGTCTATATTTTGGAATATACAATCTATCGATGCAATAACCTATCGAATTTTCAATTTCAGAGTGAATGATATTCCTCGAATATCAGTTTTATTATTGTTCATCTTTTAAATAGCTATGAGGATTGTTATTAAGATTGAAAATATCAATGATAGTGGTGTTTATAGTCGAAGGGATCTAAATAAATATTTTCATTTAGTACTGAAAGTACTTAAGATCTTCAGATTTTGTATTAAGGCTTGAATTATGTTGTCGTTATTGTTTTTACCGCACTTTTTGTTCCAGATACTTAAAAATTGTTTAAGTTGGTTTTTCTTATTTTTTAAGTATTTGTATTTCTTATGCAGATAGCTAAATATGGCAAGCCAGATTGCTGGCACGATTTTGTAACATCTCAGGGGATTTCAAAGAAGTAGTAAAGACTTTTTGAAAAGGCAGGATGATATTGTAAAATAAGTACATAAACTGCTACAAGGGAACAACTATTCTGTTACTATCAGGTCCAAAAACTATACACATTCTTCCAAAAATATACATAAGTGACAGGCTTCTTTACAGAAACTAGTGAACATCAGAAACTGCTAACAATTAATCCATCAGTCCTTACCAGTACATCCCAGAAGCGAGGAAATAAGGAGAAAGTATTACGTAAAATTTCTTCAAGATCAGGAGCTCAGAAAATCCCCATAATTCCGGTTCATCAATAGCAAACTACGTACATCCATTGAATCCAGAGCTTCCTTTCGGATTTCACATTTCCATAGTCACGGGGCTGTACCATTCCCAGTGGAGGCGCTAATTCAATTTCAGCCGACGTTATTTCTTAATGCATTCGACGCGATTCTCATCCGAGATAAAATCCCCGTTGCCGTGAGTATACGAACTTCCTTCCCGCTGCTGACAAATGTTTTTTCATTCTTCAACGGGTGTTCCGTGGTGGTGGTGGTTATCGGCGAACGTGCCGGAAATTTGGCGAATATACGACACACGGCGAGAGCCGTTCCTCGGTAACGAGGGCGGAGTCGAGGGCGGGAGGAGGGGGAAAAAAAAAGAGATCGACGAAAAAATAGAGTCCCCTACCCCACCTACGTTTCTCGTATTGTGCCTTCGGGGCTGTCGCGAATATAATAGAGTTTTCTGGGACAGAGAGGATGCTGATAGTTCGCGGCATTGTGCGATTTTTGCGCGGCCGACGATATTCCCCCTGCCCGTTATTCAAGAACTGTAGCACCCCGTGACGGTTGCTCGCGGAACGGATTTTAGCCGAGTTACCTACCCGCGGCGATACGTATCGTTGGACTAGTAGTTGCGCAATTAACGGTACAGAAAGATAAAAAGCTTCGAACTACTCGACTGGACTGTCTATTCTGCCGGTGAATTCGGATTGTGTGGCTCTGATATTACGTGGATCTTCGGAAATGATAATTCCGTGATTGTAAAAAGTAATATCATTGCTGGTAGAACGTTTCCGGTGGTTTTTGATCTTGGGATAGGTGAAGATTATTTATGTACACGTATTTATGGATGAAAGTGTTATTGCTAGACTGTGGGAATTTTTAATGTGGAAATAAGGATGAAATAAAGTATGAGATTACCTTGTATAGTAAGGTAAGGCTTTTCTTTAAATCGTTGGAATTGAGGAACAGCGATGAATGTTGTATAGCTATGAGACGAGACGTTTTGGTGTGTTCAAATTTAGTTTGGTAGCATTTCGGTGAAATTATAATTTTATCCCTTAGATGGTGGTGTCTGGGTGTATTTTTATTTTTTTTTTATTTTTCATTTACAAAATTGAAATTATGTCAGAAATTTGGTTCTTGTATTAAAGGTTTCGATAGGTCTAAAGTGAAGTAAAAATTATGCTCATCTTTCCGAAAATTTTAACTTGTGTTCTGCATATTCACATTTATAACAAATATATATATTCCACAGTTAAGTATAATAATGAGATTTAAATACGAGACTTAAGTAATAGTTAACCCTTAACTACAGATGGCTCGTCTATGAGACAAGTCTGAATTTTCATTTCATTGTCACATCCTAGTGTATAATTTTTGAAGCCCTAGCATTCGAATACCTTCAATTTTCAGTAAGTAGGACACTAGTTCCATAACTGTAACGAACAAGAGTGTTATTCAGTTATTAACAGGTTCACTACCAGGCGTCAAATATGAGTCAACACACTTTACTTGATAAAAGTAGAACGTGTTCTGCAGTATTCACATATATCTTATGTGATTCAATATTTCTGCTTCGTGTATTTTTAATATCCACTCAAGAAGTTAAAAACATTCCACTGCATAGAACGACGAAGACCGATATAGTGGTCTGCGACGAATATTTTTAAACTCATATGACAGTACTAAACCTGTTAGAAGTGCTGCAAAGCAATCAACCAATTATTCATCTCCAAGACGTAGCCATCTGCAGTTAAGGCTCAAGTATAAATAAACTTTCTACATTGATTTAAATCCAATCAAACCTCCAATAAAAATACCTCCATCAACTTAAATTCACCTATGATAGAATTACAAATCACTTCCAATAAAACTGCTCATAATGTTCAGACGCATAGCCCGCGAAGATCATGAAAATCCCCGATGTGTTCAGGACCATCGTTAAGCGAACAAACGACCACCGTGCCGAGAGATTAAAAACAATTCATCTTAAACCGATTCAGACGCCCCCTCCCCCAGAAAAGACTACCCGCGAACAATCAATTTTCAACGGGACGGCGTTCCTCCGGAGCACGCGTCGATTTTCTTCCATAAATCACCTCAGGACCCAGGGCCAAGAAGAGAGAGGTAGAAGCTCTCGAGAAATCGGCTAAATTCCCGTAGAGAAAGTGCATCGAGCGTCGTCGGTGACTCGCAGGGTAAGGGAATTCCTCTCACGGAGTCGGGTGCATACGATTCTCTTCGAGCGTCGTTTCCTCCACGCCTTCATTCTTCAACGGCGAAGCTTCCCTCGCGGAACGAGTGATCGATAATCCAGAAGACAGCAACGGGAGCTCCGCCGTGGTATACTCTCGCGAAATCCAAGACCGATCGTGCAACGAACGACGAGAAGAGGCGTTCACCGTCTTCGAGGAATAAGGGTGGGGGTAGGGTAGGGAAGGGGAGGGTGAGAACGTGCAAATTGATTCCTTGTGTTCGCACTTAAGTGGCCCCTTATCGGGTCGGATTTGGGGCCGAGCCAGCGGCTATGACGAATGGATCGAGTCGACGCGAGCGGAATCGCGAGGATCGAGTGGCAACGAACCGGACCGAATCGCGGGGCGACCACGTTTCGACCTTCGTCTTTTTCTGGTTTTCGCCACTCGAGCATGATTTCTGGACGGAATCTGGCGAGAAGGGATCCCCTGTTGTGTACACTTGGCGAAAGTGTTGGCTTTGTTTCAAGCCTTCCTGACGTTGACACTTTCGTGGACTTTGGTTTCCGGTTGTGGAGACACATTTACGTTCAACTCTAGGACAATCAAATCCGCAAAGAGGAAATAATAATACATCAGTGACGTATACAAGGAGGGCACTAAAAATATTCGAGACTACATACTTACACTCACAAATTACTGTCAATTCTAATTTACTTCTCTTCAATATTTCAAAGAATCCTGTCAAGGCTCTGCAAGACCATTTCTGTCAATCAAATCCAACGAATTGCCCAATCACCAAGACAGTTCCAGAATTCCGAACCCACGTACAATGCTGCCAGGTCGGTAGATGCAAAACACATTCGAATGAACAATCACGCGCACTATAACTAGACTTAGAACGTTAGCCTCGTGGTGTCGGTATCGCGGGACCCCCCTGTTCTATTGCTAGTCCAGACAAGTAGGTGTAGTGGAGTAGAGTGGCCGCCATTGTTGGCCTCTGTGGGTAATTTTTTATTTTCTGAAGCGTTGCCTCCTCGAGAGGGTCGACTGTTCCCGCGGGTAGACCACCGAGTGAATTCCAGCCTATGGAGTAATTCGTCGAGCACTATGGGGCGGGCTGAGGTTACCGGTTAACGTCGACCCAAGCCTTTTTTCTATCCAGAGAAAAAGAGCGACAGATTTGAACTGTCGTGTATTACGGTTCCCTTCCCGCGAAACTAGAATGAAAGTTTACCTTTCGACGTGCAACGAAATAATGACGGACTTCCTCGGAGATATGGCCCTTGCAGCGCGCGCGCCCTTCTTTCTTGCATTCATCCCTTTCTCCCCGGGGAACGGCTTCGTAGTTAAAGCGTGGAAATACGCGGACACAACACCCGCGTGTTTACGGAGGAACGGGGAAACCAGGTCAAACGAGAAATCATTAGTCACTACTAGGATTTTCACCCTACCAGACTTACTTTCGCTACGAATTCCCGCCGCGTCGAGCGTCCTACCCAGGGTCTGTTCTGGCACGACCGATTCGTTATTTCCGTCGCGGGAAACGTGCATTTCACCGTCTGGCTGCTGGAAATCCAATAATCCGCGCGAGAAAGAGGTGCAGAATTTTACGAAAGACAGTTCTTTCGTTGTATCACAACGATGTATATAGAGAATAATTCGGAGCTTGGAGTAAAATAATACGAATCTGGCTCTCTTTCTTATGAATCTCGAAGGTTGGAGCTGAAGTTTGGATCATCGAAGAATAGCAATTATGCTTCAGAAAATTCGCATCAGTTAGATTTTTTTAATCTAGACCAGTGGTCACATTAACATAACCAGGGACTGTACACGTATTCGATTCAGTAACAAAAGAGACACGAAACAATTATAAAAGCTAAAACGATCCACATCGAATCTGTGAAATTTTCTTCACGTTCGACAGACAATCTAGACGCACAGTCGAAAGGTGCAGATTTTCATCTGGATTGAGATCCGTTTCAGTCGTTCCCCGGGCGTACCACTCATCAACTTTGACCAATTACGATTATTGTATTAATTAGAAGCCAGCACGCGATCCCGTTTCCTCTGATCCCGTCTAACCGTGGAAGTCGAGAGAAGCCTCGTTTCCCGTGGCGTTAAGCAAGACGAAAGAACCGCGCGAAAGAATTTCGTGAAAGGCGCACTTAACCCCGTTGACGAGTTCATCCACGAGCCGCCGGCCGTGAGAGAAGAGGGGACTCGAAGCGTAACCCGCGATCCTCGCCGCGGCCTCGTCGAGCCACGACGGAAATGTTGTTCGCTGGCGAAACGGTCGCTTCGACCCGGAAAATTTTAACGAGATAAAGCGGTCTCGCTCGAAAAACAGGAAATCATCGAGCGAACGACGAGTCTCTCTATATCCCAGCGCACGGCGAGACGATCGAAGAAAACGCTCGCGCGTGAAAGCGATAGCGACGTGTAGACGCGACGCTCAATGATCTCATTGTCAGTGGACCTTTTATGTTCGCTCTGTGTTAACTGACAGTAATATTTTACTGAAATAACCTAGTGAGCTCTATCATGATCAGATGACGAGAATACATGTGTGTTGCGTCGGTTTTAGTAATCGACGTCGTGTCGCACGCCAAATTAAATGATTACTCCTGGAAAGTACTATGTAATTTTATTTTTGTAGGATATGGTCATAATTGACAAGTTTGAAGTCGAGTGTTTTATATCGAGTGATTTTTATCTAGTGCCGCGGGTCGTGCGAATAACGCTATACAGGGTGGGAGAATAGAAGATGTTATAAGTAAACGTTAAATGGTATCAGACGGTGCATAATATGCAACTAATTTTATGCACTTTTGTGCATCGGTGCATCAGAAAAATGCAACTGCAATTTTGTTAAAAAATAGAAACCTGTGTTTTTGACTGCACCAATCGATACAGTTTCTAGTGCTCTAGATAACAGTACTAGTGAATAGTAACTTGAGCGTGTCTTCCAATTTATTGATAAACGTCTCCACAAATTCAGATGTAAGGACTTCTCGTATGTCTTGCGCATATTAGTCCAGAATACCTAGAACCACTTTTGTTACGAAATTAGAAACAACTCAGCTGAACTTCTCAGAAGGCTATCTTCGCGACGTGACAGACACTTTAATCGAACTCCCCTGGCGAGTAGACGATTCCGAGACCGAAACGAGTACAGGATTCTCCAAAGTTTTCCCGTCGAGACGCCCGCGATTAAACAGTTGATCGGTGCCGGGCGGTCTCGGACCAAGCATCCCCCGATACTCGCGGTGGAAGATAATAGAATTGTCCCGATTCGACGAGCTAGAAGTTAGTCGGACGAGCCGAAGGAGCCAATATCAATTTCCTTCGGTCGTGGCATTCCCGATGTCTTGACCCCCACTCCCCCTCCTCCACTGTGGAATGCATGAAACAATCGAACCCGGCCTGGAGTAGAGCCTCGTCCCCCAAACAATATAAAGTGAATTTCGCCCCTAACTTTCCTCCTTCGTGGAGGTCGCCCGTATAGTTTCGCGTGAGGCCAGATACTCCAGACGAGCCAGTCGGTCGGGGTGCCCCCTCGAGTGCTATCCTGTTATGGGTGCTTGTTACCATTAATACGCGAATGGGCGATCGACTGTTCGCGATTTCACGGAGATCCTCGGAGGAAAGCAGTTCTTCGAGCCTTTTGCCGCGGGTGTTTCGCAAGTCTGCTGATTATAGTCGATGCAAAAATTCGGGAGTGGAGTGTTAGAGCCGTTGACTCTTCTGTGCAGTTAGCGTAGACACGAGTGTGTAAACCATATTAACAGTGAAAAGTTCGCTTTTTAATTTAATTTGTGAAAGATGGAACACACAAGCAATCTTTCGTTGGCTGATGGAAATTGGGGGAATATGAATCGTCGATTGCCCGAGTGACAGCGTCGTAGGCTTACAACATGTTAACAATAGAACTACCAGGTTAGTCAATAGGTAGGTTTCACGTTGAACTTCAATTTGGCCAAATTATGCAGAGAGTACTTTGAAGATTTTAATTTAAAAGAAGAAGTAGCTTTATTTTTATCGGATATATTTTATTCCTTGTTGGTTCACAGTGGTTTATAATGGCTTATTTAATAGTGAATAGTGCAATTAATATTATTTTAAGTCTTCTATAGTTAATTTTAATTTAATTTTTAATTTCCTCCGGTTTGATAGTTTCAATGACTGTAAAAGAATTGTTCTATGGGCGGGTAATTTTTTCCAAAATGAAGACCATAAAATTATGGGATCCTTACTGTGTTAAACTAATTTTTTGTCGTTTTTATATAAAATTCCATTAAGTATACGCCAAAAGCAGGTGGTCCGAGTGTTTTAAACAGTCCAGTCCCCAAAGGTTAAACACCTCGTCGAGTCCCCCAACCATCGGTCCAGCACAATTACGATAAAAGTAAGACGATCCGTGGAACTGTGGGGATCGTTCTCCCCTTAAGCCCCCAAATATTTACTGAAACGTAACACGCGCCGCCCGGTGAATTCGAAACGACAGGACGGATTCCCCTGGTTTTCAATTGTTACGTCGTATTCCTTTCTCCATTCCCCGCGCAGGCACGCGAGCCTGTCTCACCCGTCCCCCCTCGAATGGTGTACACGCCACGAATGCACAATGAATCTGTTCGGCGCCGTTCGGATCGAAGCTCCGGGTTGGGTAATATTTTCCCGCGGCTGAACTCGATTAAATCGGCCTGTCGGGGGTCGGCCGTGGGGACACACGAGTCCTTTAAACGAGCAAACAGCACCGCCGCGCTGGGTACGACAGCGGTGGTACGCCACGGACGCGCGCGAACGCCGTCGTCGACGGTCACCGGCCAGGCGGGAAATGCAATTTTATGCCTCGGTTTCCCTCTGCTACCAGTTCCCCTCCATCCTGTCTGCTCCCTCCGTTCACCTGTCAGCGGAAGAGATTCTCGAGACTTTCCGCGTGGCTCCGCGAGAAGTGGCCATCAAGGATCTCAGCCAGGATACACATCGTCCACGTGGATTGCGTGCGCCAGGGTAAAACGGGTTCGCGTCGGCAACCGCGAGGAGCATTTTGAACACGATGTCACGGTTGCGTGAAGACGGATCGCGGGGTAGAAAGGTCTCTGACAGGGTTTTCTTTTCGTTCTTTGGAGTTCTAGGGAGTGGACGCAGTCGGGGGAACAGAATGAAGGAGGGTGGTGGTTGTTAATCCACCGCCTGGGGGATGTAAGGTCCATGCTGATATGTGTGCATGATAATATACTGCAGTATTTATGATAATTGCAGTATTGTAGGATGATCTACTGTACAGTAAATGCTAAACCTCGTTAAAAAGTCAGCGTTACACCTAATGTCAGAATTCATCTATATTGATTACCGCCTGTGCCGTTTCTTCAGTAGGAAATTACCCTCTTGAGGGGTTAAACAGAATTCAAAGAAGCCTAGAATATTTCTAGTATTTTAAAATTCTTAGACCTACCAATCTCTTTCTAAACGACGTTTTCTGTCGCGTCACCGATCTAAATTGAAATATCCTGAATGTTTTTTCCAGACACAGTCACATCCGCCCCGGTTAAGTAAAAATCCACCGTGGAACGGTCTCCGCGCGCATATGAAATTTGGATATGCGATTCGTAAATTTTCGTTTTTCCGCCGTGATTTATAGCGGGGCATAACTCGGGGCGTGGGGTCTCTCGCGACTCAACGCGGGAAATGCGTTCGCATCGGGCCGAAAATGAAATGAAAGAACGCAACAGATGCATTACCGTTGCTCTTCGGTAACCGTGGCCACGGTGAATTTCGAATTCTGTCGACGCCCGGCCGTCACGCTGATGACATCGTCGCTTTGTTTCCCCGCCTGTCCGCCTCCTCCTGGTCTTCAAAGAACACTTTTTACCCGGCTTTTTCCACCAGGTATTCCCGCCTCGTCGATTCCTTTCTCGCCGACAATTACTGTAAACGAGACGGAAAAATAACATCGTTCGAACGATATAGAGAGACTTTAATTAAAAGAAGGCGGTCGAACGATGGGTTTTTTGTAAAAAGGAATGGTGGGTCGATAGTGTGCACTTTTTTTTTTTTAATATAATTGAATTGTATTTCGAATGTTGTTTTTTTTTTATTTTTTACTTATATGGAAGTAGTCGTATTAAAATCGTAGTTCTCGTCGAGTTATTTTATGAGATCTGTAAAATATATTATTATAGTAACGTACTGTAGACTGTAAATATTTATAGCACAGTTGGGTTAAGTATATTACATACACACATAAGTTATCGATTCCGTTTCTAATTTCACTTTATGAACCCTTAACGAGACTGCGTCGGTTATAAATTTTCTGGTAATTCCAAAACTAGCACGGATTCAAACTTGCCACTGCAGCAAATCTTTGAAAACTCGCGACTCTTAATGTCTGAATACAGAAAAAAAAATATTTCAGCTAAATTTATGTCGACTTCTAAGAAATTGTGTCAGAACATTGTTTTTCTACCCGTTTTTAAACATACTAGTTCGATAAACGACACGTGACCGTTTCTGCACGAAAAATTTACATGTCCAATTAAGAATATGTCCTTTTGATTTGAAGAATTCCCCGGTCTATCATCATTTATTCCCAAACCATGAGTGTTTACAGAAATTCCCTATCGTAAAGACTATATCACATCAACCACAGTCAAAGAAAATATTCCAGCCAAAAGAACCGTGAATTTCATTACAAGAGGATCTCCCTGATCCAATTTCAAATTGCTCGCGTCATTATTTTCTCACCATTCGAGTTCGTCAAACAGTAAAAAAGTCTATATTCCTGCCTGTCAGCCGAGAGAGAGAGGGTTAAGGAAGTTCCCGTCGAATTCTCAGCCAGCCACCAAACACCCTTCCAATTTCAAACAATCAGGAATCCCCGTCGCCGCGGAATGGTAAAGGTTACAGCCGAGTCTGCACACCGCCGATCCAAATTCTACAGACCTCCGAACGCTTTTGTTCATAATCGCGTACCACCGATTCCTTCTGCTCGGCTGCGCGTACCTCGCCCTATCCCCAATCCCCCCGGTGGTTCTCCTATCAGGAGAGTACATCCGGGATTTTTGCCATCTCTGGAGGCGAACGGGAAAGAGAGGGAGAACTAGCACGCTCGCGTGAACCTTTGAAATGACGGTTTCCTCATCTTAAGTGCTCCCGCACCTATCTCCCAGCGCCTGCTGGCTGGGCAGCTTACGTTTAAAGGATCCTCCGGTTCTTCCCATCCACCCCCATCCACCCCTATGCTTCCTTCCTTCCGTTTACCCCCCTCCACGACTAGACGACGGTGTTCGTGCCATTAGACGATTCCCGTTCCTACGGAATGTTCGCAATAATGTTACACAGGTGTCACTGCGGCTGGTACAAAGGCATGGGCCTTGCAAATGTGCCCCGATCTTATTAGTCGGGGATAGTTCTTTCACGGAGGGAGGACTGGCTGGCAAGGATTTTTATCGCATTACGCGACCATCGTGGCTCGATCTCGAAGCGAATGCCTCGACGCGTATCAAAGCGACTCGAATAATCGAATTAAAGGAGCACCCGATATCATTTTAATGGGCAACGGGCGGAGAAGGCACGTTAACGGAATGGATCGAGTTCCTTTTCCCATTACCCTTCTTCCGTCTTCCTTTTTACTTCGAGCTTTTTCTCCTGACTTCTCCCTCGCGTCTTCTACGCTCTATCCGTGGGCGATACAAAGGGCGCCGGTCACGTTCGCTACGACGATATTCAACCGGAACTTTCTAATCAAGGATTTCCCATTCGAAACGCGGTCTTTTCTTGTCGTGTGAATTCCACGGGAAAGTTTCCGGGAAGTCCTTGGACATGTTTTTTTTTTTGTTCGATTTCAAATTGATTTTGTGCATTGGGAAGTGTGTAATTAGGAAAGTATGCGAACAAGCTGCGGATATTGTATCAGAGATTAGATTCTTGGAATAGATCTTATGTTACTGAACAATGTACACTCATTCACGGAAGTCTTCGTACACCCTATAAAAAAGTCATTTTGATTAATATAAACGATAACTTGGTTTAATAACATATTTATTTATTGGCATATGAGGAGTATTTTAAGATCTTCTTTGTGGGGTGTACTTTGGTGAGTAACTGTATATAATAATGTAACATAAATTGAATTATGATGTGAATGTAGTAGGTACGAGAAGTCGGAGCACACGCAAATGTTCGGAAATAATTTTATACATTCTTATATCACGTCGCAAATATTTCTATTCCCCTAGTTCGAATTCTTAACAAGATAAATTCGACCCTAATTGTCATCAGTCTCTATAAATTACTTCATAAAAATCTGTACTTGCATAAACATCCTCACTCTCGTCAGTCGGCTCTTCTCTTTTACCTCCCCAAAAAGCATAATACAAAGAAATCCTGCAGCAACCTAATGTTTTCCATAAAAAAATCCAGAAAACAATGTCGCTACATATTTCCCAAAAAATAGCCGTTTTGTGTCGTCGGTCCTCATCGAACCACTTCCATAGATCGATCGAAGAAATGTTTTTCTTCCTTCAGAAATCATTAACAAACTTTCTCCCAGCCAACTGTAAATAAAAAACAAAAATACTTCTCGCCATTCCACGCTGACGAGAGGAACAGCGGTTGGTCCTCGAGTCGCTCGAAAAATCACGGTAACTGTTCCGCCATTCACGGAAGCTTTCGCGCATATTGCCCGGCCAGAATTCGGTATCCCGGGCCACTTTAACCTAACATCATCTTCTGGCTGGGTAGTCCACTTTTTTCCCGTCCATTGTACGTCGCCATCCCCTAAGCGCAACGGTGCACAATCCCACCCACCCACGTGCACTCGTGACACGAGATACAGTCGAAAATAGGGGTTGGAAAAAGAGGCGGGGAAAAGGGGGTTGGTTGGAGACGAGGTCGAGAAGGATAGAGAGCCGGCTGTGGATGCAAGGAGAGTCACGGGATTTGAGCCTGGAAGTGGTATATGACTATGATAGTCCGTTGCATATTTCAGGATCCACTTGGCGAACCGGTGCACCCGTGAGAGCCTCGACAATTCCCCCCTGTGCTCGCGCGCGCGAACGTACACACATATACAAGAGCAAGTGGCTGCGATCAGCCACATAGACGATTTTACTCTCGGTTTCTGTAAAAGCTCTGGCAACCACCGTCCCGTGACTTAACTCCCGGCTTCTAAGCGTCGCCATTACCACCATAACCGAAGTGTCGCCGTGGTCGCCTGATAACGTTCCTTGGCTCGCCGCTTCGGATAATTTCTGTCTTTCGCGGCGACGAAGACTGGATTAGCCGATGTTGTTTCGGAGGGAGTTCGGTAGTTTACACACTTGTGGCGATTTTACGCTCTTTCTTGTTGTTGAAAGTTTATTCTTGTTACGTTGGTTTTAGTCATCGACGTCGTTTCGCACGTCAAATTAATCCATTGCCTTATATGTCAGACTCGTGTGGCGATTTGAAAATCGATTCAACAAAGAAGAATATTATTCGGTTTTTCTTTGAGTCGAAGTGAAATACCACGTTGTTGGTATTAATATTTAACGTTTACAGTAAAAATACAGTTGCGAGAAGTACAGAATTCCTTTCGTTTCTGGGAAATTATCCATAAGAATGTAATGCAGGAGACTACAGACGTTAAGAAAATCATAAGGCAAGGGGTTAATATTGTGCGACTTATTTTCGTCGCGATGCAATTCTCAATAGCTTTCTGATAAAATCCACAGTTGTAAGTACATGTCGGGTGTTTATACGAGTTTCCACCTTTACGATCTAATTTACACTAGCTAGGAGAGGTGAAATTCTGCTTACTCTACCGAAATGAAAAGCGTAGGTAACGGAAATTTTCTTCAAATTCATTCGAAGACTATGGTTCATTGTGTTTCGTGCACACTCCACTCGTGCTGCAAATGCATAAAATCCGCATTCATGAGGACCCGCGGAACAATGATATCCATGAATGGAGGATGAAACACAGTCCCACGTTCCGCTCCCCGGCGCAATTCATGCTAGCTCACCTTTAACGCGTCTACGTGGCCGAGTTGGGAGAGACGAATCGTTAGGTTACTGAACCCGCAGGCATTATTATTGCAACCGGATCCAACGACCATTAAACAACGGGGCAACGACGTGTTGTGCGCACCCGAACTGTTCACCGTGGATCACGTCCGCTTAGTGAAACAACGATCGACGTTCTCATTTGCGGGTTGGATTATCGGCTTTGATTAATTCGATAGGCGCGACGCTTCGATCGATAAAAAATATCGCGTGCGCCGATCGACGATGACATTAATTTGTATTAACCGTGAACGTTATACCCGTGTGTTCAATCTTTTATCACTCTTCTGTACAGTTTTAGAGGGCCTGTGATTATCCTTTAATTTCTGTGATTCTGTGAATCATCCCTGAGGTTCTCTTGTTTGAAATTTTTACAATTGCGGAGAAGGTTGAATAATAATTCCGATACCGTGAAAAGTCACAGTAGATTGATTACTTTTTTCTAGATACAGGTGGTGCATAAGGAATTACAAAAGAAGTCCTTTGATCGTCGAATATCCTTGTATCGTCCTATAATCAGTCGAATGTATTTCCCAGAAGCACTGACATCCGTTTCATCGATATTTCTTATACCGGGTGTGATATTAGTGGGGAGTCGAAAGTATCTGTATTGAATCTATGCGTTATACCGATTATCCTCTTTGCTCTTTATTTTTATCGACCAGACGTAACAGAAAAAAATTCAGAAAATTCTCCGAACCCTTTGATTATTAAAGGTGGCGTAGGGTGATCGAGGAGAACGATTGTTACCATAGAATACACGTTTTATCACTTTAGAGAGACACATTGAACGTGATAGAAACGTGTTAACGGGTTCGTTTGGATTTTCACCCTAACCTTGCCCCGTTTTCTTTTCTGTTACAGGTACGTAGACCAGCTACCATTTTCTTAGACCGACCATCGATCGGGTAAGTCCATTTCGTGGCGATGCGGCGCGGTTAATCCAACGAGTCCGCGCCCCATCGCGATACTTTCAGCGGGAAGAGAGTCGCTTAAAGGCGTGAGAAACACTCTTGAGCCGAATCAAATTGAATGGAAGTTGAGCGTGCTCCCATCGTTACCACGGAACATTTTATTCCCTTTCTGTTTTGCGTTTCGCCACTTCAGCCTCTTCCCTCCCATTTCATTCGCGACGTCGGGATTCAAAGGTGGCGCCACCGCGGTTTTTCCCGCGAGAAGCTCCAGTGCTTCCCTGTCTGTCTTCGAAATTAATTTCAGACCTAAACGAATAGTGAATAGTTCATTTCTATTTATGAGTATAATGGAAACGCATTCCTCCTTTGTTAGTCAAGGGATTTATTGTTTCATTTAACTCGGGGACTACCATCAGGGACCAAAAAGTTAGAATTAGGAGAAATTTTGTGCATTTAAATATTGAAGAACTGGCGTGATGATACGTGAAATTCTGTCCCGTGCACTATATATCACTGAAAGCGGTTTAATATTCAGAATTTATAATGTAGACTGCTGATATTTTCACAAGAGGAACGGACAATTTATACACAATATGTAACTTGCATATTTAAACACATGCACTTTCGAAAATAAGTATATTCAATTATCTACAGCTGAAATAAACCTTTCAACTATATTTCAAATGTATAATAAAAAAGTATCTCGAATTCATTGACAGAGAATAACCGTACATCGGATTACGTCGCCACGACGAAACTCTCTCGATTGTTAAACGGGGCGCCCAGCCGGCGTGTCGTATCACCTTTTAGCAAAGACACGGCGAGGGGTCGATGGTGCTCGAACCACGGCCGAGATATCACACCTTTCAAAGACCGCGCCCCCTTCGGTTCCCTTATAACTTCGACCCTTCGATTTCCACCTGTCCCCTCGAATCCCCCCGACCAGCAACGTCTACCACGGCCACTTCACGACAATGCATCTCCCCATCCCAGCAGGCTGTTTTCCGTCGCGGAATCCCGGAATGTCGTCGATAAAATATTAAGGGCGCGACGATATGTAGGCCAGCCACTCGGCAAGCGTCTTATAAATCCCGGGATCGTCCAGTCGACTCGACGTTAAATCAAATCCTAGACCGCGTGTCTGCGTGTACGACGTAGCGACGAGGGAATTCTTGGGCGTTTAACGGGTGTCGTGAAATGAAATGGACGTTGATAGCGACCGCAATTCAAGGGAGTCGGGTTGATTATTTAGCATGAACATTTTAAAAGATACCAGGAAGTTTCTGATAAATTCTCGGAAAGAACTGTAGGTTAAGTGCTCCTGCATTATTACCTGTTAGGTGGATCCTGAAGAGGACCTAAATAGGACAGGTCTCGAGAAGTTATCGTAGACGTGAACATTTCGAGGGAAATCTATTTAGGAGAAAGAGAAAAAGGAATTTAAAAAATTATTATCTTGTGAACATAATACCAGTAATTTCTTGATAAATGCTTGGTAAGAGTCCAGGTTAAATACTTCTGTAGGTACATTCGTACTACTGGGTAGGTCCTAAAGAGGACCTAAAGATGACCAGTGGAGTAGTGTCTTCTTATGGAACATCTGATTTTTTTTTAATGTTTTAAGGGTATGTAAAATATTATTTATCGTTTCATTAACTATTTTCAGTTTTCTAGTGCTTCATCGCTATTAAGATTGACTGCGAGTTTTTCTAGGGTACTAAATGTTCTCTGTATTGTTACTTTATTATTCGCTGGTAGAATACTCTATTAGTATTTGAGACTACTCCAGTAATCTATCGAGTCAGAGTATTCCACGTTACAGTGTTTTGTTGCAGTCTCCTTGAACGTTGTTTCGAGCTGTTGAGGACCATATTCGTGGGATAGTTGGAATGTTTTGAATGAAGTGCTTTTTGGTATTGTGAAAAATGACCGATGCGTTTTCCAACAGCCATTGAATTTGCGTTTGAAGACCGACCGTCAAAATTCTATACGTAATTCGTGTTCATCGTGTATCGGTCAGTGAATCACTTGAAACAATTAACTGCGAGAGGACGCTTTAATTGCGAGCGTCCATTCAACCGCTGAAATTGCTCGGTTTGCTTCTATCTGAAATTATTTCGCGGTATAATAGCGACAATAACTTTCATCGTGCTCCCGGCGGGGCACTGATAAAACGCCTAACCGGCTGTTTTGACGACTACCTCGAGATTCTGTCATTGCAGCGTCCTGTCAAGTGATAACTTCGCCTTTCTACAGTGTTCCTTTTATATTTTATGAAGAAACGTTTCCTGGAATAGATAGCGACAAACCAGACGAGTGAACGGAAATTAAAAATGATGTTAACAGAGGATCATCAATTAAAGACACCATTTAAAACAATTTATTATTTAAAAGAAAGAACAGAGTCAGGTGAAATTTACAGTATGAGAGACATTTGGTTGATCTGAACACGTCGAAAATATTGACATTTAAATTCCACAATTTTAGATTCAGATGTTACATTGAATAAGTTTTACCAAAATAATCTAATTTTTCAAATGATCTAGTATTATATGATAACTTTAAAACATCTTCCCATCCTTTTCATGAAAAGCTTTCGTGTATTGAAATACGCAGACGAATATTACTGTAATTGTAGATCCTTCCTTGAAACTAATTCTTCAGCTTGGCAAAAGATCGTAAATTATTATCGATCACTGGCTAATAATTAGAGAACAGCGAGTAACTCACGAAACGATTACACATCAAATTCCGCGTCTATAGGGTTACATCGATTGAGCGTTTCTCCCATCGCTGTGGCGAAGAAAAATAGAAGAAGGGATACCGTTCCGGGCGGATCCACAAAAAGCACGATGATCCAGCATTTCATCTGGGCCAATAATGGCTCACGGCGTTCGTCCCCCCCCCCGTTTCCTCGATTCCGCTATTATCCGGCCGCAAGATCCTCTCCCCCTCTTCATCGTCGATTTATCCGTCTAATTTTGCGAATTAATGGCCGCCACCGGCGCCGTCGGGACCCGACGACGAATTACATTGTTTAAGTGGCCCCCGCTCGGATCGCCTCGTCCGATCCAGCGATCGCGAATCATCGCGGTTCGATTATCTCGTCCGCCGCGACGATGGAAACTTGCGCGTCCAATTTCGTTCGCGAGTTCGTTTTACTTTCCACGGGGATTCGCGCGAGTCAGCATGCAATTACGTAAAATTACACGTGTAAAGAGTTTAAACAATTTGTACAGCTGGGTAGAGGGTCTGATTATTATGATACCTTTTGTCTGTTGGTGCTGAAAATAAAAACGAAGGCGTTGAATTCTTTTCTATTGAATTATCGTGATATAGTCTTTGTGTTGTATAATTTGAAAATTGTATTGGGATCAAGATTGTATTAGTATTGTTTAATAATTCATTTAGTGTTGTTAATATGGTTTTTAACTTCTGTGAAAAATTCACAAGGAATTCTTTGGAGAGTCAGTATAGATTAGATATAACGATTGTTTTATTAAGGGATTAAATAAGGCGCAATTGGGAAACATGATTTTATCGAGCTCTCTATATTCTTCGCCGAAGTGATCACCCTAGATCCAGCCATCCGCTCTCAATCACGGTCTGAATCCTCTAACGCCTCGAGCTTCAGAATCGACACAAAAGGACCGTCGATCGTACTATTTCACGCAACATCATCATTTCCAATCGGTCGTCAACGTGGAACCGAATCGCAATCAATGGGGCGTCGAATGGCACGCCTTTCACTGAAATTCCATCAATGAAAGGTCTTATTGAAATCGGTCTACAATTTTTATCTTAATTAATATTCCATCTCTTTCTCCTGCAGTTTCATTGTTAAAATATTTTAAGTACTATTAATACTAACATTAGTTTGTGTATTGGTGATATTTATAAAAAGTAAAGGAAAGAATTTAAACAAAAGTAAGATTATACATTACAAGGATTAACCAACAATTGAAATCCAAACACAACGTTCAACATGTAAATCTCGCAAGATTTCATTCGACATATGATTTCTGCACTTCATGAATTGTGTATCATTTTATGAACTGCATTTCGGGCCGAGCATCCAGTCTGGAAGCCCCCAGTAATGGGGACTAAGTAGAAGTATTTAACGTAGAGATCCTTCCGCGCAGTTATCAATTTATCGTACTCGCTAATAACCTAAAATATTAATACAACTCCAAATCTCCTATTAAAAAAAATTATTCGATCCTGTCCACATCAAACATTAACAATACATCCGAATCAACCGAAGACATTCGAACACCGGGAATCGCGTTTTCAACAATTCGTTCCAATCGCGGGCACTTTATTACGAATCAATGCCTCGCCATTCCCACGGTATCGTCTCGCGACCGAGAATTCCTCCAGCGAGCGTTCCCCGATGAATTCCATCCACCGTCGACCGGTACTTTATTGAAATTACAGAATTTTAATTGGGATCTCCCGACCTGGGAGCTCTGGAGGGTCGCGGATCCTCTAACCGGCATGAAGTTAATGAACCACTCGTGATTTAAGTGGTTCCGCTGCTACGTGGGAACATGTTACGGTCGCCCGGCGGCTGCCACCCGCGGAATAATCGTAATGATTTTCCCCGGAAACACGTATTTTTTAACCCCCTGAGGTATGAATCGCGATTTCCGCGAGCTGAATCGGGATCACGGTCGAGTTTCCTCGCGAGGCTTTGTTTGCCAGCCCGAGGGCCTCGCTTCGCCACGAGACGATCGTCGGGTGTTCCGCGGGTAGCCTCGAATTAATTTCGTTACAACGATCCAAGGAGGAATTACGCGATTCTAATTGGCCGCTGGCCGCGAATTTCGGTGCGCGTTACGAGCCCATAATCTTGAGCCCAGCCGGAGCCCGCTCGTAATTTCGGGATTATACCCGCGCGTACACATTGAATATCATCCTTTAATGCGATTCCGTGGGGAAACCTGATGCTCGTGGTTCCTGTTTCTCGCGTGCATCGCTCGTCGATCTGGTAATGTGTAACCATTTGGTGTTTATTGCTGGAGGCGAGATGCATTTGATCGATCGCTTTGACTCGCCTCGCTAAATTGGAAAGGATTCTTTTGTCTGAAGTGGTTATGGAAAGTATTGTCACAGATTGACTGTTTTGGTGTAAATTTTGGGATTTGTAGATTATGTTGTAAGATATTCTATGAGTATACGCAAGTTTAGAATAATTGGCTTTATGCAACTATGTGGCTTTTGTCCTTAGTGTATTTATTAGTGCAACAATAACGTGGTAAAATAGACTTTCGTTTCCACTGTGCATTGTTTATGTAATGTAGAAAGTAATTAAATAATTTCATGTCCATGAATCTTCTCGGACTCGTGTTATTTAATGGTATGAATTTCAGTTTGACCTCAATTTTACCTCGGGTATTTTCATTTCTACGTAACCTATGAGTCTTGTCTAATCATGAATGATGTATTTTATTTGACAACAGCTCATTTATTCTACTTCTTCTTTCATGAAGATCCTATATTCTTCTGTTTCGTTCCTGACCACGACCAACATATTCTATTTGTATAGCTGCGACGATCTTACTCTACTTGTCTGCATGTTACGAACTTAATCCACTCGTTAGTATGTGACGAACTTATTTCACTTGTCTGTATGTGACTATCTCATTCCACTTGTCCGGCGGTGTCGATTTTACTCTACTTGTCTGATGTGTCAATCTCACTCTACTTGTCTGTACATGACAATCTTACTCTACTTGTCTGTACGTGACCATTGTACTCTGCTTATCTGGTTACGATAATCGATTTCTACCTATCTAAATATGACTTCCTTACCCTACTTGACTACATATGACGATCTCCCTTTACTTCTCTGGGTATGCCAATCTTCTCCTGCTTCTTCGAATAATCTAAAAAATAGTACTGAATCCCTACAAATAAAATTCTTATAGAATTATCCTAGAATCTTGTTCCCTGCATCCAGAAATAAAGACAGATTTCCTTCCCAAAATTTAATCAAGCCCAAATTTACCCTGTACCGCAGGAGTCCCATTAAATACGTTCGATGGCCGTGCAACGACTAAGCGTCGACCGGGTCGCCGATAAATTTCCATTTCATCGTTTACGTACGAGCGGGCAACGCGCGTGTAGATCAATCGTCGCAGTCGTCCCTTCCACGCGTCACTGGAACCGGCCAATTTCCCTTTCGCCGTTTCCACCCCCCGTTTCTGTTGTAGCCGTAGACCGACCAACCCCCTCCGGCCGTGGAAATTAATTTACCTGCATTTTATAATGCAATCGCGGCACAGTCAAATGCCCGGTGATTTATAGCGGCGATATTTTAGTCGGCTGCGGAATCACCGGACCGAAGTATCGTTGTTACGGCAAGGGAAACCGGGGGAAAATCGGAAAAATTGATGGGGGAACTCGTCCGTCTTCGTTTCATTACGTCTCGTCGTCTCGTGTGTTCCGAAATTTATTAACGCTCTTGCAGTCTGCGAACTTCCCAGCTTCCTGAAATAAAGATCCTATATTATTTATTCATACTGTCATACTCTGCTTTGCAAAAGTCGAAATACATTTATGTTAATTTTTATTGTGTGGACATATATAGCTTTGGTAAGTGAAATACGGACGTATTATTGTTCATTTCAAGATGAATGAAACCATTACTAAAACTGTACGGAAGTTTCTATTTTCTGTTAACGAATCTGAAAATGTTTTGAAACTTTCTATCTTCTAATAAATGCTTACAATTTGCAACGGAAGTATTAAGACGCGTGCCAAAAGTTCTGATGGCTTTTGGTCTCGAAGAGTAAACTAATAATAAGTTCAATTAAAACACGTAATTCTGTGACGTATGTATTTTCGCCCCGATTAACAGCGTAATGATTAGAAAAACTGTAAAGGTAACCACCGTGTTTAGTAAAAAAATTCTTCTCCGTCGGTATAATAATCCCCTAAGTACCAAGATAAATCATACCCGCGACCGCCTCGCTCCCGTATGCACTCGCGCAACTCCAGTGTAATTCGCCCAGTTCGTGGATTTTCAGTCTGACATTTTCGGGACGTATTCTTTCTGATTAGCGTCGACAACGCGTGTCGGTCCGCGTAACCGCTCGCCCGACGCGTCGTCGCTGCTCCCGGCTCGAAAATATAATATTACCAATTTTCAGGGGTATTCAGCGGCACCATTGTCCAGCCAGAAAATATCGAATCGGGAATAATGATCACCCTCCCTCTCTCTTTTCGCCCGTTACCGTTCACCCACGTTGCGGTATTCACGTCGCGATGCACACTTTGAAGCGAACCCGAAATTGCTAGGAACTAGCGATTTTTTTAATTATCACGCTGGTAAATGGCACGCGTCGATAAAAAATCACGAGGGGGACAAGTAGGAGGTGTGGGGAAAGCAGGGCGTTTGAAGCGTGCTCGTTGCCCGTAAAACTGGCGAATTAGAGAAACTCATTGCTGGTTGAATTTATGGGTGGACCTCGATGGGACCATCGAGAGGCCACCATACACTACTGTCTATGAATGTTTGTACACCTACATCACGAAAACACGCGAAATACCGCTCGTTTGCTGCAAGAGTGACATATAACTAAAAATTTGCAGATTTTTGCCATTGGTACAGATAAGTTTTCTACTACTCTAAATTTTTTTCACTGGAAAAATCTTTCTTTCATCCCATAATTATACAATTAATGCAATTATATTGGTCATTGTTCCTGCGATATTTTATATTGTAATTCCAAACTTTGTACGTTTATTAATTGACATTCGAAGAATGTACATAGATTTTGTTAAACAGTAATAATAATTTTGTTCGAAGTTATAATTCGGAGTTGTATTCAATTCACATTCACCGTAAAATCGGTTTCCAGAAACAAAGACTGAATTAAAACGTGTTTTCCTCGTCGGATATTTTATTAAATTCGAGGTATTCGGGAAAGTTTGTATAATTTTCGAAATAATTCTCATTTCTCCGTGTTTCGCACAGTTGAATACATCATATACATAAGTATGCACACCGAGCTATGTTTCACTGTTTCGTGTTTGAATCGCGAACGATCCGGTTCATCGTGAAAGAGCTTATGGAAATACTCGGCTCTCGCGGCTCCCAGACAAGCGAAAAGATCCAGAGGAAACGTTAAACTAGTTCCGCGTGCACGATTCCCGCGCGTCTAGGGACCGCGCTCGCCGTTTTTCTTAATGAAATCATGCGGTTTGTGGTTAATGAAATCACGCACCTCCGACCCCCAACCTAATTAACATACGTTCTCCTGGAAAATGGTTCTCATTTTTTTGGTTTGCTGGTTATTCGTTTCCCGCGTAAGAAACTGTATTTTAGACGCGTACTCCTGTCCGTGGATATTACAACACCTGTCGAATATGAAAAAAAGCTGTGAGAATTCTGTAAGTTAATAAACCTAAAGAAATGATATTCTGTATGTTAATAAGCTGAGAAAAAACTCGTGCTCTAATATTCTAGGCAATGAAATGTAAGGTTAACGCGTTGACTACCACAGTGAAAACGGCCGTACGTAGTCAGACACGCTTTATTTCATTTTTTTAAGTCATAAATCGTCGGAAATATATGCGTTTAATTAATAGAGGCTATTAGTCTTGTTTTAAATTATACCGTAATATTAATTTCACGCAAGAATTTTCTAAGGATATTTAAATAATCCAACTTTTTGCGATGTAGGTGTCACCCATGTGTGGGCGACGTGGCGGTCAAAGTGTTAATCATCGAAATCACGTCTGATCCAGATCGTTGCCCAGTTCACGAACGGCGATACATCTTCGCGACCGGCGACCGTATTCCACCGTGCGATTTGATTGATTAAATCACGGCTACGTGGCGGTAATTAATGCACCTCGATCGAGCAGTAATAAGACCCATTAAACCGCGCGCGATAAAGCCGGAACCGTAATTTTTCTTCCGTCCTGTCCCGGGTTCTTGGGGCGCGACCGCTGACAAATTATCCAGGCTATTAATTAAGAAAATCACCGTGTCACGGAAAATAATAACCTTGTCGGTGTGGTTCCGTATATTCGAGTATAACGGAACAGGATCAGGGACATCTTAGGTAAAATATTCACTTGGGAGTATGACGTACTGGTTAGAGAATATTATATCAATCATTAGAACCGAAGTAAAATATTAAAAACCTGTCTGCTTAATATATATTCTGTTGTTTAGAATATTGAAGAACCCTTCCTCCTTTGCAAGAACGTTTTTCTCGTCCTCTTTACTAAACAATCCCTTCATTCGATTTAACTCATTATCCATCTTCAGGTGGATATTCAGTGTTAGTGAATATCACGTAAATATCAACACAAGAATTTATTTTTGAAAATAATTAAATAACAGTGAAGGAATTTTGAGAAAACCTAAGGGAACGTAGGTACGGAGAAAGTGAAAATAAGCAGAGAGAACCTAGAAAAAGAAAAATCAGCAGAAAATCGTAGAGTACCAGGAACAATTTGAAAAGTGAAAGTTATGAATATTAAACGAGAAAAGCCACAAGAGCTTCACTTCGATTCTAATTTATATACAAAATATTTAACAAAAAAAATGGAAAGTTACCTTGTTACGCGTTCACAAGTCTGTTTCTGTTCAATCGAACTCAATCCACCTTCGACTTCTGTGGTGTTCCGTGTTGCATTCGGCCACGAAACAAATTCTTCGAAGTTTGAGAGAAGCTTTGGCAGCGCAGTGATCCCGGTTACCAGTTCCGCGAGTTCGTTGGCTGCTGGCGTAGACAGGCACTTCTCACACCCGTGTAACAGTTACCTGTAATAAGCATCCTCGCCGGCAGGCTCGTTACAATTGAATTACAGGGTCGTTAAAACATTACGCATTATTGATTATTCAAGCACCGTGCGGTTACAATTAGAAATTGGATACCCATCATCATGAAGTTTCCTCGACAAGGGATGAAAAAACTAGGCGATACGCGGTGGAAGGAAATGCTCGAACTGGCAACGAGGAAAACTGAGTCGAGCACCTCGCTGATCGGGATTTCCCATCGAACACAATTGGGGTAACTTTTCTATCGTTTCCATCGATGTTATCCCGGTATGTGTCCTCGTTTAACACTGGAACTGCCAGCATTAAATGTATACTAAATGAAATTCGTATAATTTAGTAATATACGTGATATATAATACAATCTAGCATAACAGATTATGACATAATATGTACATATATGTATAGTCGAAAGAACAGCACCTCAGATTTAAAGTATTCGTAGTAATCATAACCGTCCACATTTTAATTCCCAAGTAAGAATTATCTCCTATTCCCACAAACATTTAGAAAGTAATATTTCGTTCGGTTTTGTTAGAAAAACAGCTTTTGTGTCACAGAGGGGGAAACACTCTTCCGTCGAGACATTCGAAATCGATTTTTAAGCGGGCTCGTTGCACGCAAAACGATATATCATCTCGCGTAGGTTGCGACTGAGATAGGTGGCCGGGAGGATCGTGATTTATTTCGCTCCTCCAACAGGACACTCGAGCGAATTTCCTCCTTGTTCCGACGAAGACGGGAGACCCTCTACCTCTCTTCATCCCTCCATTCAGACCTGTCTCTCCGACAACGACGGCTACTCCTTCTTTTCCCCCAGGTTCCCGAGTCTGTATCGTTACGTCGGGAATTGTTCGGGGGAATCCTTTGTTGACCGTTTGCTCTTCCTTAAATCTCAGAAGCAGCAGCCAGAGCCCTTGCTCGCCTCTCCTTATTTCACCGATTCCGCTCGACCTGTCGACGCCCGTTGGTCCACTGTCTCTAATTGTGCTTCCCGAACCACGGTTTCTCCTTCTCTTACTCTTGTTTTATCAACCACAACTAACGATGGTGCAGGAAATCGATGCTCTTTCGAGTTCTGTTTGTCTACTGATGCGTTATTTACACTTTCATAAGGCTGCGCCATTAGCACACCACTCGGATATCCTTCGTCTGTACACTACAGGTCACAAGTAATTGCCCACCCATCGAGAAAGGGTTTACTCGTCTTCATTTCTTATTTGACAATTTTCGAAAAATGTATTTTGTTTCTTTCATGGAATTTACAGCGAGTCACAGAAGTATTCGTACCCTTGTAATTCTTGAATTCAAACGATTTTATAATTCTTTAACAATATATATTCTGAAATATTTTTTAATATGGATATGTAGCTGTCCTAAGTAGGAAATGTTTTTTTAAGGAATTGTTATTAATATATTTCGATGTTCTTCCATATTTTCTGCATTGTAGATTTAGTTATAGGTATTCTAATGCACGGACTAAAATTGTACTGCTCCTCCCAGATATTTAAACAGACGGAACAGCTGAAATAGGTTTGTTATTAACAGTTCTATTTAAGCTTGGTTGCGTCACCATTTTGAGACACAATCAATAATAGAGATCCATTAAGTGAAATTTAGGTCAGACCGTCGTCCACTTTTGGAATAGTTCACGTGTGCATCCGCGTCATATTTCTTTCAATTCGTCGCGTCACTTTCATTTTTCTCGAAATTCCAAAAAGTAACCAGGAAGCTGCGATTCATCGTCGTCGCGCGAACTCGAATCTAAAACCAGGGAAGTAATGAACCAAAAGAAAACTTTCTGCGTCGCCGCTCAATCAGCGTCCTTTGATCACAAACGATTCGGAATCAAGAAGTCGGAAACCCAGTAGTCGCCATCGTTAATTCCCCCGTAATTTCACGAATTCTCGAAGCAACGATATTATTCACGCCGAACAAAACCAATCTCGAGGAAAGAAGAAAAAATTATTGCCAAGTATTCCAAGAAGACCCGCAAGTACTAAATACTTATTAATTCGTCCCAGTGTTTCTTTCCTTGGAACGATCTTATTTCTCTAGATCTTTGAATTTAAGAACCGTCCTTCCAGTCGATATCGGATTTCTTCACGTTGAAAAACACTGGTGTCGAAAAGCTGTGCTGAATCATTCACATTCCACGGTGTAAAAAAAAGGAAGGAAACGACTCTGACGATATCGAGAAAACCGTCGAAAGGAAATAAAACGGTTAGAAACGGGATCTAGGCGTGGCGGAACGACGATCGACGGAAGGATTCTTCGAGGGTCCTGCGGCAAACGATACACTGTGTGGCCAGGAAGGAACGGAAGTTTTCGGTGTCTGCGCCTAATTGCAGGAACTCACGGATCATAGATGAAGGACTCTGCTTTTACGGTGCATTCTCGACGCGTCGGACGGCCGGAAACGACGGGAAGAGGAGCGATAAGGAAGCCGTGAAGCCGGCAGGGATGAAAAGGGCGGAAGATTTGCGAATTGGCGCGTAAAACGCGACGACAACGGAGTCGGAAGAAGCTCTTAGATGTGGCACGTAAAACGCGGGGAACACGAATAAGGAATCTCTGTAGGGAGTTCGATGGCGTGTGTGGTCGACAAAAGAGCCGAAAAGACGTACGCGAGTTGAGAGAAAGGTCGGACTTCTGGTTTGTTTTTATTACGGATTGAAACTGCTGGTTTCTCGAGTGTACCCGGTGGTGTCCTAAATGGGGTGAAAGAAACGCAGGGAACAATGGCGGCGGTGGAGGAGTGAAGGAAAGATTGGAGATTCTTTTTTTGAGGTTGTACAATCGAACGAATAACAAGTTTATTATACGGGGCGTGTTGCAGTAAACGATACAACTGAAATGGTGATTTCACGTAGAAAGAAGAATAGGAATTGGAAATGTAGAATGAAATTATGTTACCTAGACGTTCATTTATTGAGAAAATTGAATTTGAAAATTTGTTTGGTAGCATTTTGGTATCAGCAAGTTCTGTCGCTTCATTTCTAATTACTTCCATTTCCATTAATGTTTATAAACGTTAATAATAGTGTGACGTTATTCGTATGTGCCATATTACCTTGATGTAAATTGATGAGCACAATATAATGGGATCAACGGAAAATATAGATAATATCGTCTGAATGAATTTCAAGTAGAAACAGCGAGTTATGGCCAGACACGTTAATAAGTCGGATTTTAACGCGTGCAAAAGAACTCGCTACATTTTCGACTTTCGGTAGTGAAAAATGCTATCGGTACACAGCTCTGACCTAACACTCGACTGTTAGAACAATACAATTATAAATATACTTACAATACAGCTACTCACGAAAGTCTTGTACAGCATATAAAAAGGTCATTTCGATTAATATAAGCAATAACTTCGTGTAGTATCGTGTTTATTTATTAACATATCAGGTAATATTAACTATTTTATAACCGTATGAATTAGTCTATAGGAATATTTTAACAAATAAGAAAAAATCGAATTATACATCTTACAAAAGTGACCTTCTTTGTAGAATGTACGAAGACTTTTGTCACAGTAGGTGAATACATTATAAAAATTTCCATTACTTCACTGTATGAAAAAAATCTGCTTTTCTATCAGTATTTATTTATTTTATGTACGACGCATTAACTACGAGAAAATACTTTCTTCGTTTACTATAGGTATTTTAACACATTGAATAACCATGTTCGCCCTGAGCAAACTTACATAGGTGGTTCTGCTGTAACTATTAGGTGTACGGACAAATGTTCGATTTCTTCTAATTACGATACGGTACATCTAAAATTAAAAGTATCTTCCCAATTTTTCAGGAAATAAAATTCATAACACCATATTTGAAATACCATTATGAATATACGTGATACAGATCGTTGACTCCAATAGAAACTAATACCGATTTCGCCAAGAAACTGTGGACAACTTATCGGTACACCTAATCTAAAAGAAGATCAGCTGTCTGATTGCCAGGAATCCTTTAAGAAACTATCAAGTCGTATTCCTAATACCGTGGAACTTCCAACGGATTCCACCGATCCCCGTCTTAATACCAAGAATTTCGACAAGACCCAGATTTTCCCGCCCACATTCGGTCCAAGCCCGTGTGAAAACCGATTACAGAGCCGCCGATTGTTTCGTGGCGTCCTCTGGCAATAAAACAGCCTGCATGCCAGCGTACTCGTTCGCCACGAGACGGACAGTGATTTCCAATAACGAACTCTGAAATATCCAGGCTCTAGGGGGCCGGTGGCTCGTTCCTGGAATGCAATCAATCGTTCCAACACCGGATCCTCGGCCTTTGATTACCTTTATATCCGCCGCGTTCCGTGTAACCAGGGGCGCGCGCCTGCTCGCTTGCGCGCGTTCCGATAAACGCTTCGGGAATGTTAAATCCGCGGGCGCAATAACCTATTCCCAGGCAACTGGCTGCAAGCTAATGCGCATCGACGCTCTGGGCCCACGGAAGTCTACGGTTGAAAACGAGCGAGTACCAGGGCCGACCTATGCAAATGAGCACACACACACACATACAAACACAAACGCATGCACATTGCTCACAGAGTTCGCCAAGGCAATCAAAGGGCCTCGAATCCCGGTGGCCTCTCGCCTCCCTCTTGGTCGGTTGGTTTCGTTCACCGGGTAGGACCAAAGCTCGCAGACGGGGTGTATCCAATAGTTCCAGCGGGCCGAGGGAACCCTAGTCCGGTCACGAACTTCGAATTATGATTTTCCGTTGGCCGCTTTTGCGAGCTTTTACCCACTTACCGCGGGTTCGGGATGAAACGGGGGATGAATGAAGGGGTGGTTTCCGCTAGTGGGGATGTAAGGTGGAGTACTCGGTGTACGAGTAGTCGTTTTCGCAGTTGGGACACACGGGGACGCGCTTCGAGCGATAATTATTTGGTGGATGAGTGGAGAGCTAATCTAGGATGAATGAATGGAGGTATGGGTTTGGGACTGTTGACGATTTTTCGACGGGGATTTTATATTCATTTAGACGTACTGGTGGGTGTTTGAAGGGATCTGTTTTTTTTTAATCGTTTTTAATTTTGAGGAATCGTTTAACCATTTTGTTACGGTAGAGTTGGTCGTCAGTATTCCTCGCTGTACGGGACAGTTGGATCGCGAGACTACATTTTTCTCCGAACGGTGTAATACCTGCTTGATTAGTGCATGTAATTAATGGAATTAAGTAAATAAACGGAAATTATTAATTTTCTTTTTTTTTTTAAGATGATGCTCGTAGACACTATGATGTATTATTCTAATGAAAGTGTGCGAAACTCTGCATGGTTAGGTCACGCAAAAAAAAAAAAACCGTGTTATTGGAACTCGTGTTATACGAAATTAAGAATTAATATGTAACAGCTCTTAAGTCACTTTGCCACTTGTTCTCCCGTTCTTTCAAGTTTGGATACTATAATTCTAAAGAATTAGCCCAGTAAACAAGTATCATTAGAATTTATTCAAATGATTTAAATCGACGTATCAAACAGTTGAAGTCAATTTTAGCATAAAACGGAAGCGAAGAACAAAGTGGCTAGATTAATTCAAATGAACCTGCGTCGACAGCCGAGTTACAGGGGCTTTTTTTATAGAAATTATATTTTCGGGTGGGACGTCAACACGCATTATCGACCGGAAACAAAGCGTCCCGTGCAAATTTAACAAAGTGCAATTCACCGAGGCGTTCGTCCGTCAATAGAACAGACGATTACACAGATGAGAGGGACCGTAGAGCCAACACGCATCCAACGGGTTGATTACATTGCAACAATTAACGTGCTGGATCCGAAAGTGAGTTATCGAAAATCGGGTCGGAACCGTGGTCGATCGACGTTCCTTTTAAAAAATTCTCCCCTCTGGTCCCCGTTATAATCGATTTGATTTCGCTTAAATTGATTTTACGAGACGTGGATAAACTCGACCGTTCCATCGTTGTTCAGTTCATCTTTTTTTTTTGATCGATCAATTGCTCGGTATGACAGGTGACTGAAAGAAAATTGGCATCTACAAAAAAGTCTTAGTTACGCAACTGTAATTCATATTTTCTTGTTTTTCTTCTCATATTTGTGGTAAAACTTTCCATATTATATGGGATACAATTCTGTTTTCTGTTTAACGAGTACTTTGCTCTGTACATATTTGTGTTATTCGTGTACCTTAAACGACGATATGTTTAAATTAAGAATGTTGTTTTTAACCGTTTTGTTCGCCAAAGATACTGTCAGGTGTAATATTATTAAGGTACAATGAAATTCAGATTTGCGTGTAAGTAAAGACGGACTTAAGAAAAAACAGTTCATTATTTATTAGTAAATCTTCTATTCTATGGGATTTATTAATTATAATAATAATAACACTATGTGTGCAATAAAAGTGCATCGTAATTTAGAAGTAATTGAGTCAATTATACCTTAAAAATTTGCATTTCTTAAATGGCAGATCTGACATCGATAATTTGTACGATTCATTATCGAGATACGCTTTCAGTTTTAATTCTATGGTTAGCAATACTTTTGCAGTCTATAGATATTCTTCTAGATGAACTCGTCAATTACACAGCAATTTAACCTCTATTTTTAACAAGCTGCTTTCAATCTTCCATTAAATATCCACTACTTAAACTTCCATTACTCATCGTCATAAATCAGTGATGGGCAACTCAGCGCCCGCCAAACTATTATAGAATCAAAACCGTACGAAAATTTATTGAACTTTTTATTATCCTGAATTTGAAACTCTCCGGTATGTTAGGAATGCATAAAATCCGCAGTCCAAAAATATTAATGACGTTAAATATTAACGACAATTAATTGGTAAAATATCCTTTTTTCTCGGTTAATTTCCTGGCGAATATTTAATTACAGTTTCAGAACGATGCTTGAATGAACGAAAAATGACACGTACACACACGTGCCAGTATCCGTTAAGAGGTTAATAATTTGTCCCCACAGAGCTTGAAAAGCTTCTATCCAACCGCACCGACAATCGCTAACGAACTATCGACACCGGAAACGAAGTGAAACCAGTCCTTAATAAGAAGTTCCAATATCCTAACCCTCCTGGAACTTCCTGCCAAGTGAGGGGAAGCAGACACAGTTGAATTCCATTTGAAGTCTCAATCAGCGTCTCTTCTTCCGAAACCTGTGTGTCCTTCTCCTCTCGAACCGGATCAAACCGTACGTACGTAGTTTATACAGGCTTGTCGGGGATCGCATAAATTCGTCATTCGACGAATCGTCGTTTCCCCGATCGCGTCACGTGGAAACAGAGGCGGCCGGTTACGCGAGAGCGATCGACCAGGGTCGGACGTTCGCCAAACGGCGGGGAATCGCGCATCAAAGGCTGATTGAATTCCGAACTTCCGCTTGTTGCCGGCATACTTTCCTGCTTAGCCAGCGTTTGTCGATCGGTAACGCAACGATCCGGTTAAAGCCGAGGGAAGCTGGAGGGGGAGGAGATTCCAGCGGTTCGTTTGAGTCGTTGAATTATTTCGGGAATGTTCACGGTGGGGGCTGCATAGTAAAATTCGACCCGGTATTTTTGAACCACCCCCTTCGCCCTTCCCTTCGTCGTCGACGCACACCAATCCCGTCATCCGTCATAGCCTTGGCTAGGGAAGAATTTTATAAAGCCGACGGAGAGGGGGTCATGAAATGTGGAGTATATTAAAACGGTTCGTTCAGATTTTTCGGAGTGTAGAATTCTTCGGAGTTTTGCTACCGCTGCTCGCGAGTTTTACAGCGTGAGTCGAGCTTCCCGGGGTTGAGGATGGAATGCGAATAAATTAAGTATTGTTTTCATGGGGACCGCGTCAAATGGAACTCTGCGGTAACGTATTTATTATTTGTAGGTGGATTCTACTCGAATTATTTGTGAAGCAGTGATGTGGAAACTCGACGATGCATAAAGGCTCTCTGTGTGTGTTTATTATTAAAAAATGTAATTATATTGTCGCGGCAGTATTCTGCCGCACGACAATGTATTTATTAATTCATAATAGTAATACAAGACACGAAGTACAATATTTATTAACAGAACTTTTTACAACGTAATTATGTAACTATAATCTGTTGATTCGAAACATGTACGCTCTCAAAGATTCCTTTTCGGAGAATGTCTGTCAATTTGTTTTCAAGCAAATTCCCCTTGGCAATCCATTCTATGCAACGACCTTCAGATAAATGAATTATAAATCATTTCACAATATTATAAGAGGGTTTTACGCAACTTTTCCAGTGGCATATCGAAATAATGTTGTTCACAATTTTCTCCCAAATATATTTTTCATACATAAAAGTCAAAGATTACCACGAGATGACATTTCCACTTGAAATTGAACTAACATATTCTCAATAACGCAAACGAAGATCTTTCGGTTCTGTCTACAAAGAATTCACAAAATATTGAACTTAGACAAATAATCAGGAATACATAATAAACCCTACGAATATTCTTCAAGTCCTCAAGAAAATCACAGATCTATGAAATTGTCCGTAAAATATCCCTATACTTCCACGGACCATAGACCGGAATAAGTTACTCACTTCGTTGCTACCAAGGATCCAAAGACGTAAGCGCACGCGCTTGTACGCGTTCACCAACCCCCACGACCAAAGGGGTTGATTACAATATATGAATATTCAGCGGCAAGTCCGCTCTCGGTGTTTCACGTTCGTTCTTTTTTTTTTTTTTTTTTTATTCGTAGCGAGCCCACGGATGTCTGGGACCTCGACTCGACTACGTGGCCGAGGCGCCGCCGTTCGGCCAGCGAACTTTGGAAACCGGCTTAATGAATTCCCGCGGACGTAAAATCTTCGTTAACGCCGGTTTGCGCTAATTAGGACAAATTAAGGTGGAGAGACCGTGGCGGGCCCTTGCTTACATTCGGACCGAGGCTATTGTTGTTGATTATTTTCGGTCTCGAGTGCCGGCAATTAAGGGAGGAACAAGGGGTCAGAAGGGTTCAGGCTCTTCCTTCGGGGGTGGCGACTCGTTTGAAGCAAGTTTGCGATCGATTCGCCTGGCTGTTTGTAAGAATAGTCGATAATTTTTAGTCGAGGGGTATGAACTTCCGTGTTGAATCCAGATTACGAATGTTTCGGGCAGTGTTAAATGGTTCTAATTAATCGAATGCAGATATTGTTTTTTTTTAGTAAAATACAATTAAGGGAGGAACAAGGGGCTTGAGGGGTTCAGACTCTTCCTCCCATCTTTCCATACACACGCCTATAGTCCCACCCTTGAGTGTTAGAGCACTTACTAAACGTGTAATGAACTTTAAGAAAGGATAATAAAAGTACTAATATATTTCTACAATACTAATTTCATTGTGATAGAAACTATGGAATCTGCGTCATAACATTTTCATTAAATAAGGTTGCTGTTCTAGTATTTCTGAACAGTAATGTATCTGATCTCTCGGTGTTAAATGGATTTAACGTTTTCTTTTGTTGTTAATTGGTAAAATTTAAATTTCAAATCAGTGTGACCGTCTTTGCTCTTTTTCAGGAAGAAATTCTTGACGTCCACTGTCTTTCTATGTGATTTCCTACTTATCATTTGTCTGGAGAAAATATCTGTTCGACGGCTGGTGCAAGTTAACCTTTGAACCAGTCAACGAACCCCAATCGTCGCTTGATCTTGAAAATCTTCTCACTGACCGGCCATTTTTCAATTCGTACGTGGTCTCCTAACCAGCTTCGTAATCACGTTTCCTAATTCTGTAATCAGACCCCCAAGCATTACCGTTTTCATTTTCCCGGGGATACACGTCTGCCAACTTCGGATACGAACAACCCAGGGCTTTGTGTCTGTATTGGTATGCAAAGTGCTTTCTGTAGCTTAAATTGCTTGAAACCAGCTGATACATATTAATGCGATTCGGTGTGTTTCCTCAAAGAAAGGCTATTGTCGGATCAATCCTCCCCTCTCCCCTCGTCCAGGGAATTTCAAACTCTCAATTTATTCATCCCTCGTTAAACACTTGACACATTGTTCTACTTTACCACGTCGGTTCTCCCCCCATAAACATTTCATGCTTGGTTCAGAAGTGAGCCTAATAATACGGAGCATCGAAACTGTAATATCCAAATTAACAATAAAGTAAGATTACACGAATCGTGTCCGAATTTTACACACCTCTCGAAACAATTAAAACTGGGTTATCAGCACGAAAGTATAAATATACCATGCATTGTATTATTCAGAACATTAACTAATTTTGGTAATTTTTTTAGTGATACAAATTTCTACAAATTAATTCTTCTTATATCGTACTAGTGGTGAATAACGTAAAATCAATCCTCATTTACGCCATATTTATCCCAATATCTCTTGAAACATTCAACGCCGCTAATTTGAAATCCTCTGTATTTGCCAATTCAGTGACAAGATCTGTTGTCAAGAAATTTTACCTTGCACGTCTCCGTTAATCGACAAGGATCGAAACTATCATTTTCCTGCCATCCATTTGGAATTCCAAACGTCACTCGCGGTCCATCGACAACGCGAAAGCTCGTATCTCGTCCCGACAGTTCCCGAAGCAAATTGGTAATTCGATCAGTCATTCACCTTCCATCTGGTTGGATCATTATTTCATTCCTAATTAATTACCATTGTACACTCGCGGTACACTGTTACGGCGATTTGTTAAGACTATAGACACGAACGGTCTGTCGTGCTTCGACATTCTCGCGGATTAATTAACGCCCCCGGTGTTTCCAGATCGATTATTCTCACCGATTCTGCATTATAAACAATTCCCTAAAACGGCAACGGAATGTATTACTCGATATCATAATTCGCCCGACTCCTTTCCATTTACCGAACTTTAATTATTCAAAATAACTTAAATATTCTTAACAAGAAGCCTCGCGCTGCATTGTTGTCACGATGTTGCTCCTGTCAGTCAAATAATCTCATTTTGTTAAATTCATTATGATACAGCGTGACATTCCTCGGTCGTTAATGTTTAATTCATCAAGATACCGCGAATTTTTCTGCCAACCATATTGACAACTTCCCAGAATTTTCACGAAAGGAAGTAGGAGCACAAATTATTACGCCTGTACACTCCCACTCATAAGTATCAGAACACTTATCGAATATACTGTAAATATTCCAAGGCAATACGAAATTTCCGAAAATCTCAAATAAATATTGACTAGGCCCTAATCATTAGGAGATATTAATGCTCGATGGACAATGCTTATGCTGCTATAAAGTAACAAAAGCGACTTACAATTTTTACGAAATATCACATTTTCTTCGTACAGATCGGTTGTCCTAATGCTTGTACTTCACCTAACACTCATGTATCATCTAAGTAACTTTCAATCCGTGAGTCTGTTTTCCGATTCAACCGCACAGAAACTTAAAATTCCATCCACATGTCACGATCGACCGTCTAGAAGCCAGTCGGCGGTAAAGGATTCGCGAGATATTGAATAAACGCGAAGAAATGGTGGTCGGGCTCCGTGGAAAGGAATCGAGGATCGTTACCTTTCGTTACTGGGTCAAGTGGAATCCCGAGTAACGAAGGAGTTCTTTGCAATTCGAGTCAAGTGGTAATGGCTCGGTCTTTCTCCTTTTTCCCTACGCGATTCTTTTTATTTTTTCTTCTTCTCCTGTTTTTTTTATGTGGTTCCCCGTGTTCGACGAGGCAGCAGGAGAGAGAAAGAGAGAGTAATCGTCGTGGAGCTGTATGAACCCGCGAAACGCGGCGTAATGAGGCGCGCCAACTCTAAATCGTCTCGCTGGAAACAAAACTCACTTCGAGATCCTTCGAAAACATTGGTCTATTAGCGCTTCGGTCTATAAAAAACATTGCAAAAATAATGAAATTCTGAAAGAGCGTTAGGATAATTGAATTTACTTTCTATGTTGCAAATGCTGGTAGAATATACACTGATAGATAGAAACAGCATCAGAATCCATGATTTCCCGTTTTAGTCAGCGTGTCGTCACCGATCGACGTTACTTTGAGCATCTGTAACGTAAAAATTGTGTTTATACACCATCCTAACATTATTTCAAAATTTGTATTTATACATTTTTAACCATTTAACGCCCAAACACCTCTTCCGGAAAAAATTATTTCTCGCGATAAATTATCTCCAAAATGGCCCCGGTACGTGCATCATCTGTATTTTCCCGACAAAATCCCTAAAAATATGATTTTCTAGATACGACGTATACGTCACACTGGGCGTTAAAGGATTAAAAATAAAGATGATATTTAAATGTTCGGTCTTATGTGGGACACCCTATACATTTACCATCTCGGTATTCGTAATCCTTACAAAACCACGACAGACCAGACACTGTGCGCATTCGTCAATGGAGACGCCCAATTGTTTCCCCCCAAGGTGACCCGTTTCCAGCCACCCGAGGCAGTCCTGTACATTCAGCCATTAAGATCCTCGAATAACACCGTCCTTACCCGACGTCGTTTGACGTTGAACAATTGAAGCTTCGCAAGAATTCACGTCCAAGTTTCCCCCGCAGGATCTTCCCGTGGCGTGGATATCTTGGGCCGAGGTTTCTCGCGTTTAATCAGAGCCGTCGTCTCCGACTGATCCAGTGCCATTCACCATTTCCGTCATACCGGTCGTCCCCCGTGATTCTTTGTTATAGTACGCGCTGAGAATAGCGTCGAGAGACACGCGCCAAAAGCCAGTCGACGAAAGAAAGGTACCAGTGTGCGAAAACGAGAGAGAGAGTGAGATAGAAGAAAAAAAAATGGATGGCATTGTCCTGCTACGTTGTGCGATAACCACGCCCTGGTGTCCTTAATAAAGTCGACGTGAAAGCAGAATTCGTTTCGTTTCTGAGTCTCGGAGCTTCAATTAAGCAGGGTTGGTTCCTTGGGGCGAATGCTAGCAGCGATCATCGATTATGAGAACGGTTCGTAAGATGAAATCGAAAATCGAACAAGGGGAATAAAAAGGCTTCGCCTGAGTCTCGTTGTAATTCGCGAATTTTCGTCGCACAATTACGAACTGGGTGGTGAATTGCCCAGGGGGTAGATATGGTAACTGGGCGAGAGCACCGCGAGTGACAACAATCGACGAGGGAGGGTGAAAATGTCGATCGAATCGTTTCAGTGAATCGTTTCCTCTTCGATGAATGGTGTCTTAATGTTTTAAGTTTATTGTTTCTTGGTGGGAGAGTGTTACTGGGTTTGTGGGAAGTTGACGATGATTCGTGTATTAATTTCACACTGGGAAATGGATTTGGACGTATTTGGTAAAGCAGGGTGGGATCCGACTGGAGCTTTTTTCCGTTAATTTCAGACAGGTAAAAAAAAAGTTACATTGAATTTATATTTTTGTTTATTTACATAATTAGGCATAATAATTGAGTTATATAACATATAATAATATATGTGTTAAACGTTTATTAAGTAATGAAAAATATTTCCAAACGAGAATATAAAAAATAATAAAATGTAAAGTGGTGACCGCACAAGAGGAACTATAACTTGGGTCGAATTCGACCAGAACCATACCATTAGAGGGTTAATGATGGTGTTAGATGATCTTTCGGAAAGGATGAAGTTACCTCCATTATGATTCAGTTATCGGACCGATACCGATACACATTGATGATATTCGAAGAATTCGATACCATAGAAAGCCAAGTTCGATCGAAACGAACGATTTCACGTTTCGCAAGCACTTGAACTCTCGAGGTTAATAAAGCCAACGTCCCGTTCCTGATTCGCTAGCAGTCACGCGTGTCTAATGCCGCGGAAAAGGGAAATAACTCGGTTCTTTCTCCGGCCGAGATCTTCGACGTAATAACACAGCGGGGACGAGCGTTTCCGAGGTTCTGCTCGGATTGAAAGCACACCTGAGAAAAGGAGGAGATATTCAGTTAAACGTTTCATGATTTTCACGGGAGCGAACGGGATAAGGGAGGTTTAAAGAGATGTCCCTTCATTATTCCGTTTACTCCCCTCGTTTTTCCCCCTTGCACTCAATTTTTTCCTCTATCTCTCGCTAGTCATGGAAACCGTACCTTTTGGTATTCTTACCCCTTTTTCTTCTTCTTTTTTCCGGGTTACTGGATTTTTCATTCAACAGAGCGGAGCACCAGAATTTTCCTTCGGTCGAATGGAAAATTCGTGGACGCTCGGTTCTTCGGTTTTATATAAATTTTCATGCGGAGAGTACCGGAGAACGTCGATGTGAAGGAACGTTGAGTTTCTGGTAATATGGATATCTTGTACTGTTCGGTTTGAAATCTTTTTTTTCAGTTTAGAGAACTTACTCAAAGTTATTAAAATATTTTTTGAGACTTTTAATATAGTATATGAAATGTAATTATTAACTGATGTCTGCGTCGATTCTTGAGACCAGAATCACGACATTAGAAGTTTAATTACTGCCTTGATTCGCTGCACTATAAATTGAGAAATTCTGCGCGTATTCCAGGTCCAATCAATCTTCTTAGACGTCCATTCGCTAGAGAACTTCGATCTACGCTCATATTTAACCTTAGACGAAGATTAACTGTTTTATTCTCTTATCCCCTACATTTAAAAACGAGTGACTCGAAAAATGTCAGCCCTATTACCACAAAAATGATCGATATTTTTGTACTGTGTATCTCTTCACTATATCGCGATAATTTCAGCTGAATCCTAATACAAAAGTTCACCAAAGATTAATTTCCATGCAATACAATCCATCAAAAACAATCTTCATTCCAATCCACATCGGTCAATCAAAACACATTACGCTAGAATCGATTAATTCCGAAATTGTTTGTTTGCGTGTTCCGTCAATCGGATCTCGAATCGAACACCATCTACACAGGCGAATTTTCCTTTCAGCGGGCCACGTCCATTGTAAATACGTGCTCTGTTTATTTTCTTCTGGTCTTCGTCGCATCTCTTCCTTTTTCGTGTTTTCTGCGGTAGAAACGCAAAGTTTCCATCTTGTCCTCGGTCCGTTATTGTTAAAAGTTTAATACGACCGGTGCTTTATCCCTCCACGAGTGCCAGTGTTGCCGGTGGCATCCGGGACTTCTTAAATCGGCCGCAAAAATGTCGTAAAACATTCTATTTGCGGGGCCGCGAGTCGTTAAGCGAAAACCATAAAGTTCACCGCCGCGGCCCGGGTTTTCAAAGTTGCTCGCCCGTCCGCGCCGCAATGAAGCGACCTCGAGCCACGATTAGTCAGCTCTCGAATTGCGGCGCGACGTTTTCTTCGTCCTCGGGCTTCCGGTCCTCATCGGGTCACGGGTGTGCGAGGCGAGTTCATTATCGATCGACCTTTCGACTAGAGGGACGAGAGGTGAACGTCCAACACCCCTCTATTCACTAGGCAAGAAGAAGAATTAATGAGAAGGCATTACCAAAGGGATGATTTTTTGGCTTTGGATTCATATTTTTGCAGGAAGATTCATCCTGGATCTGTTTGCTTTATTATCGTTGGTGGAAGGAATATCAGGAAATTACTGAAAATTGTAGTTCATGCAACGAATGAATATAATTAATTAATGAAGATAATTAAATTAATTGTAATTAGTGCAGATACAGTGAATGACACAGTTGTCGAGATACTTATAAAAAATAATTAAGGTATAACAATTTTTGTGGAATTGCCTTTAACATATTCTCGTTATCATTAGTTTCATCATCCTTCTGTGATCAAGTTTTATTAATTTAGAAATAAAATTCGTATTTCGGTAAATAATTTGGTCAAATAGAAGTGACACCATTCCATGAACAAATTTATCAGTCACTGTAAATATTATTGATAGGGGTTAATAACGATGTAACATTATGCACGCAAAAATGATTATCCGAGAGTATAAATACAGAACTGGAGTGCTCAACTGTAGTATGTCGACTGGAACAGTTTACGTTAATTTACTCTGAGCATAGTGTTGATGAAATATATTCCTATACCTGATTTGGTACAATAAGTTTTCTACGATTCCCATCTATATTGTTTATCGCCAAGACTTTCACATCTGCTAGTATATTGGAAAAATTGTTTTCAATTTAGTCTAAAATGTTACACAATTTCTCGCGTCTCACCTACGATACTTTACTGTTTCAGGTACGTAAACCACGAAGCACTTTGGCCAACGTAAAGTAAGTGATTAATGCGATCATTTTTATTAGCGCGACGCGAGTCGAGGGTGGAACCAAATAATATTATCATATTCAATGGGAGAGTGTACTTCTTGTCCCTGTGCGCCGCATAAATTGGATTATTTAATGCGTCCTGTTTACCGGGTGCCCGACTGCTGGCAAACTTCCTGTTTCCAGCCCTTCGCACGACTGTTTTTACAATTAAACGACAATCGTCGTTTTCCGGGTCGGAAAGACGTTAAACGTTGCAAAATAAGACGCGCAGATCTTTTACAAATTATTACAATTTTAAACTGAAGGAATTAGTTAATTCTTAAACTTATATATTTTGGAAAATTGGCATATTTATCGGTCTGATAGAAACAAATACACATTTATCATCGGTAGTTCTAGTGTCAAATCCACGATAATAATCTCTCGGAGGCAAATTTTTTACTTCCAAAAACCAGAGACCATACATCAAAATTTTCTTCCAAACTTAAATTCTCTCAATATCCCATTGCGATTATGCAATCCCAACCGTTCGACGTGCATTAACCGGGCACCTGCCGCAGAATCACCTGAAATCATTTCCCCAAACCGGGCCCGAAATTCCCCAGCTTTCGCGTGTTTACGCCGGCACAGTCGTGTTGTTTTTTCCCTGGCGGAATTTTCTCTGTGATTAAACGTCACTCAAAAGAGCGCTCCTCCGCTCGCCGCAATATTTCATGCGAACGTAATACTTTAAGTGTCCCGCCCCCTCCCCGTCCCAAACAGGTGAAATCCAATATTTGTCCGAGCACGGCCGAGAGAGAGCCGCTCTCAACAAATTCGCGCGGCGTTTTGACACCGGGCGTAATTTTAGTTTCATTGCCCTGCTCGGTATCGCGCTTCGGAAGTTCCGCCTTCCTTCGTTCCTGGTATCCAGCCGTAGTTTCCGTTTCGTACTGTTCCGATGTTACGGCCGTCCATTCGCGTGCACGCGCGCACACACGCTTTCCCGAAATCTGCGGTCCCATAAATGTCATTCGTCGTTTATGACGGCGTTTCGAGTTACGTCCGCAATATATCAACGAAGTTTTAGGTCTTAAATGGATTAGGGTGTTCGTGTATCCACGAAACGCTGTATCTCGATCATGGGACAGGCCTACAGGCCGTCCATAAAGTATCGATTTTTGTAAAGTCATTAATATTGCGACAGTCATTTTTGTTTTGAGTTGTATAAATCAGAGAAGATAAAAGTTAAACTTCCGACTATTACATCATAGGTCTTATAGGGTTTATTGAAATCGATGATCTAAAATTTAATGTTTCGACCCTGTTCTTGTTGAACTCAAATTTTAAAACCATCCTCTCAGCTTAGAGTATCCACCTGAAGCGCACGGTGGTTTATGTTAGTGCCTGATAAGGATAGCAGCATATTTTGCAGAAATGTATTTTTAAAATCATCTCGAAGCGGATGTCCAGGTACTATTGTCTGTACGATTCTTCAGGAACTTCTACTTCTTCTCTCATTTATCCTCTCCAACAGATCTTCCACGACTTCTTCTCCCGGTGACCTAAATGGTATCCTCTATAAAGTGATTTTGGAACAACTGTACGCGATCCACGATAATATCTGCAAGCAATGTTTATCGAGCCTCTTGAAAACATTTGTATACTCGAGTCGGTACACCCAGGAAGTCCATCGGTTTATTGTTCCTTCAAAGTACACTCGTCGAAACAATACCAGTCGCGGGTGGTCTTTCCCAGCGACGAATAAAATGATTTTCCACAGGGAAGATAGTGTTCGAGAAAAACGGTTCGTCGCGAACTTTTGCCCCTGCGCCGATTTCGCCTCGTTGATAAATTAATGGCGGTAGTTCGAGACCGTTAGGATCAACGGAGCTCGTTACCAGCGCTGGAGGCTGGTTCTCTTTGTTTTCCGGATCGTTCTTACAGGTTCTTTCCGCGCGCTTGGAAAAATCGTTCCCTGCCCCGGGAATAGGTTGTTCCAACGATGCTCGTTCCGTGCCGGTACAACGCGAGATCAGGAAGAAATCTGAACTGTAACGACGACGTTCCACGTTAAGATCGCAAATGAAGATCTGATTCGGAATGGTACGCCCTGCGTTTTTATGGAACCCTCACACCAGGCGTGTCCGAAAGCGATACGACGATTTAGATAACGAGTTAATTGCCCCGTAACTGTTTGACAGGAGAATGTTCACTTGGTATATGTGGAATTTCGGTGTCTAACAAGGGAAGGTACGGAAATGTTCCCCTCCGATTTTGATGAAACTTCGTATGTCTGTTAAGCAATCAAAAATAAGGGATACGGGTTTTTGTTTATCGGCTGAGACGCGACTTTAAGGGGTGAAACCACCCCTCGAAGTTACGATCCGAAAGTTTTTTGTTATTAACAAATTATATTTCGGACAATTTGTTAGTACCATGTTATTCCACATAAAAAACCACAAACCTCGTCCATTTGGAGTTTTCATGTATCTCCTCTAGTTTTCGAGATAGTACTTTCGGGTCGAAACTTCGAGGGGTGGTTTCACCCCTTAAAGTCGCGCCTCAGCCGATAAAAAAAAATATGTATCCCTTATTTTTGACTGCTTAACAGACATACGAAGTTTCGTCAAAATCGGAGGAGGACATTTCCGAGCGTTCAAGTTCGGTACGCAGGGTACTTTTTAAAGCATGAAAACCGTGTTGATTTAAGTCATAAATAATTTTCGTCTGTGGTAGAGAATTTTTGTTTTTAGGAAAAATTACGTGATTTATGTTGGATTGATTGACGGATCAATGAGGACTGTTCGAGAATAATGATGGTAACGGTAAATTGTAAATTAAAACAGAATGGAAATTATTCCTGAGTGAACTCATTATTTTCTGTCTTTCTACAGATTTTCTGAGTATTTATTTTACCGGGTCGTCTTTTCCTGGTAATTTATACTGTACTTTATTTAATCTCAGAATGCAAATATTTTTTATCATGATCGGGCAGGTGCACGCAGTTTAGTTTCGTGGAAAGTACTAGTTTAAGGAAAATAATATGGTTTGTGCTTCAAATAATGGAACTGGGTATGCATGTAACGATGATGATACATTTTAAGGCGTGTAAAACTTTAAGATAAGAGCTGAGATACTCAGACCTTAAATAAACCTTCATCGTTAACGAAATTATGGCTATTTCGGAAGTATCTGCGTTGTTATCACAGGCTCCTTACGGTCCGAGACAATTGTTCTGTCATCTTCTATATTTATTTCGCTCTTAAATCTCTACGAAGACATTATTATATATTACTGTAGGAAAATCCTTTCATACTATGCATTTAAATTTGCACAATTAAATTTACAATATTTTCGAGAACAAAATAACTTAACAGATAACAGAACAAAATCACAGAATGCGTTTCTACATTCTTTCATAATTTCCGGTCTGTTCCTGATCTCCGCAATATTCACACAACGAGATTCCACCATTTTTTCAAATACAGTACAGTTCAAACATCACAGAAATCTTCGTTAATATACGATGAATCGCACACAACAACAAAGTCTCTTCACACGCAAAGTTAGGTTCCCACATTCATACTCCACAATGGCTCAAGACAGCGCCTCGCGAAAACTACACAAAAAGTGTTAATATACGCCAAGTCACCCCCGTTATCTACCCAGAACTCGACTTTCAACTCCTCCCAGCTTCAACAAAAAAAGAGCGAAGGATTCGTCCGTATAGGTTCGAACCACATACCATTACTGCCCACTTAACCCGCCAGTTAATAAGGGCACCTCTTTAGAAGTAATACGAGGCGTGGATACGTAACGCATGGGAGCTTGAAAAGGGGCGGAAAGAATGCCCAGTGAAGGGTGGAAAGGGTGGTCGGTCCTTTTTTCTCTCGCCAAGCCACGGAAAGAATACATTTTCTCCCGTCAGAGTTTATTATTTCGGTGGATCCTTTTCAGTCCCTCGAGTTCTCCTTTAGTCTCCGTTCCTTTTTCGTGCTCCTTTTGCTTTTCGGACAGACTTCGTTTCTTTTTTCGTTTTTTTTTCCCGTGTTCTTGAAAGGCAAAGTTCGTCGATCCTACGCGACACTCGGTGACCCTCTCGTCGTTATCACGGGTATTTGCATTTTCGTTGCATCTCCGCTGCATAGTGCAATTGCGCATCGCTGGAGGAACAGAGACGCGGCGGAATTCGTTACGGAAACCACCGCGGCCACGTATGTATCTGCGCACGTGCGTACTTCCGGTTTCCAACCGGCGAAACTCGGCGAGCGGCGTTGCTGGTTCCCACGGGTCGGACTTTAATTCTCGACCCGTGGGATTTTCTGGGAAATTTATATTGTCCACGGAATATTCTGTAAGTTTTCACCATTCGATACAAATCTTTTTGATTGTGTTAATTTTGGTAATATTCTTGTGTAAATGTTCTACGTGAAACGATAGCCCGTTGTGTTGGAACTTTCGTGATGGTCGGTATTTTCTCGCGGAACGACGAGTAAATGTAACGGGTTTCATTTAAACGAGACGGGTAAAGAGATTTAACAGAGGATTAATTCGATGTTACATACTGCCCCGATGATCTTCTAATTCCCTATGTCAGTTAATGCGGGCACGTAATTTGATCAGCGAGTCATTGATCTCGTAAACCGCTTATTGCCTGCGCGGGCGCGTTAATTGTTGGAGAACCGTGTCGCCACTGTTTCGGTTTAATTGAAAATCATTTCACCGGATTCCGGTGAATCACTCGTCTGTGATCGTTTGCACTCTTTAATCGTGTGAATTTACCAGTCTGGTTTTTCGTATTTTCCTCGCAACGAATGTGTTGTTTCGTGAGCTATGCGATGCAATAGGAAAAAATATTTAAAAAAAAAAAAACATCGATGACTTTAAAAACTACGTGAAAAATAACAACGCCTGCAGGATACTGACCACTTAATGCCATTGAAATTACGTATAAAATTTTTCTTGCGTTTTCATAATTAAAAAAGACATTCGAAAGGTGACATTTAAATGAAACACCCTGTATATTCGCTAATTAATCGTTTTGTTAATCAGTAAACCTTTGTCGGAAAATTGAGTCGATTAACTTCCGTTCAAAAATGTTCTACCAATAATGGTCGGTGATTTTGAGGAAATTAAATAGTGTTAACTTTCGATTTGAATTAGCAACAATGTGTACCGTTTCAAAGTGAAGGGGAAGGTTCAGTTAATTTGACGACAAGTACGGAGTCAGAGTGAGGATTGAAACAAGGAGAGAGCAAGCACACAGAGAAATGAAGACTCTTCCATCTCTGATTTGTAGACCCCGTTTGTACACGCGAACCAATATCATTGTCCATATTCGCGTTCCACTTACTCATTCTTTGTCACGTGCTCGTTGTACTACAGCCTCTTTGTATTGTCGAGCTCCACCTAATAAATCAGGTTCACTTTATACTTCGATTTCAAACAGTCCTTGCGATATCGATACATTAGTGCCTACCCCTCTCATAATTCCGAATAGTCAGTATATCAACTTTATACATATTAGGTGTACAAATTAATTCATGGCCTCATTTTCATAAATTTGCTTCTTATTTAAAAGAAGAAAGATACAGTGTAAATACTCTTGAAAATATTCCTCATCACTTTCTACACATTTACGCCATTTCTCGCATAGTTGTCGAATCCCCTCTCGAAACAATGATAGAAATTTTAAGTCAATAATTGATTTTGAATTAATTTGTACACCAAATATAAATTGATTTTCAAAAATGTGTATATATTACCCTCGTAGAAAAAAACACTCATCGGGAGATCGAAAGACCACAGTGATAAGACATCAATAAAAGTACACTTAGTCAAGTTAGAGATTACAAGGCGGTGATTCTACTAATTAACTGAATAAAATCAGTCAATCTTGATTCTTCAAACAACGCTTCTCCTGTAGTTCATTATACTTCCCAAGGTACAATCATTTACACATAAAACATCCCATAGCCCATACATCATCGTTATACAAATGTAATCCAGCACGTTTACCCACTGAATTTCCCTTCCCTCTTTCTGTGTCAACTTCGACACAATAGGGAAGATACCAGTTTTCTCATTTCCTCCGTGCATATCGGGCCTCGTTACGGAATTTACGGATAACTTTCACGCGATACTTCCGTTGTGAAATTAAAAGGATCACGGGTACTCGTCTCGAAAGCCTCCATCCGAGGAGGAGGAATCCACTCCTTGATTTGCAAGATCGCTTTGAGCACGCGAGCCAGCGTTACCTCGTGCATATCCTGCCACTTCCCGTTCCTCTTTCTCCTCGCATTCCTCTCGTTTTTCTGCCTCTCTCTCTTCTTCGTTCTATCCCTCTTTTCCTTACCGGTCCTTCTGTATTCTACGCGCTATCATCATTCTTCCTCCGTCCCTCTTCTCCGTTGTTCGCCGACCGATTCCCGGTCGTGTTCTCTCGTTCCTCCCCGTCCGCGTTCCGTGCACCGAACGAGTACACCGTACGCTCGGCTTATCTCGAGTTATCTTAAATATCGCCGACAGAACAATGGCACTTCAATCCGGCGTAACCCGATTGAAGTTTTTCCTGCAATTATTCACCGTTTCGCGGCGTTTGACACGGTACAATTACGGGTACGCCCGGAGTCGACCATTTTATTTTTTTTTTTTTTTTTTTTTTTTTTTTTTTTTTTTTTTTTTTTGTGTAGCTCGATGCTTGTGACCACGGAACGTAGAGTGGACCGTGAAACGTGATCAACTTTGATTATTCTATTGTTCGCTGCTCGATCGAAAATTTATTTGGCTAGTAGCTATAGCATTATTCAAGGAGACCTTTACAATAATTTTACCAATTTTTTTTTCGTCAGCAAATTTTTTTACACAGTTTTCAGGGTCACCTTCAGTTTTTTTTTTATAAATAATACTGAGACGAATTCGGTAGGCATAATAACAATTTTTTTTTCTTTTAAAGCAGACACATTAAGAAAATATCATTTATCTTAATTAAAACGTTGTTCCAAATGTTTAGCTTGTTCAGATCATGTTAACTTGTTAGCACCTTTTACTCGATTTTCTTTGGTTTCGATCGAATACCTTTGATTACGTTCGGTCTAACACGATTCGATTCAACGATTATAATTCCGTTCGGCTCGCATTCGATTCAGCTCCCTTTCATTCGGATCGAATCATTTCGTTACGGTAGCGTTTCGAAAGCGACTGGAAACAGTGTTCAGGCATTAGGTTGGTCGGTCCGCAATCTACCGGTTGACCATTGTGGTGTCGTTGCGGATTCGATCGACATCAAAATCCTAACAACTGATGTTATTCTGTCTAGTATGAGTAAATTGAACTGAAGCTCCGTGACTTTTCGTGACATTCATCTCTTCGTTATATTCATTTTTTACCACTGCATCAATTTCACACTGAGAGACAAATTAAGTTGGCAAAATGAGGGACGAATGGGGGTTAACAGATTCGGTATCACCGACCATCGGTCATCATCAGGTCACTAAAAAGTTCGCTGTCAATCACGAAGGATCACCATTCTCCACACGTTAACATCTCAATAATCACAGCACATGACCAATCCTGCCACCATCCTGCACTAAATCCATCCAAAAAATCATTCTAGACTACCCAAGGAACCACTTCCGGGATCCAGAATGTTCCCTCTTCTACATCCTCCGCGTAAGAATCCCTCTCTGTCCCTCTCCATCCGCGACGATCCCTCCGGTTTACCTTCTCCCTTCCCCTATGCCGTTTCCCGTTCTCCGTCTCGATCGTTCTCTTCCATCGTATTCTCTTCCACTCCTGTTCGCCATTTACCTGTCTCCGCCGGATCTCTCTATCTCTTATCATCCCAGCCTCTCGTTCTCCGCCCTTCGCGGTTCCCCTCTATGTACCGTCCAGCATCGTACGTACACACGCCTACGTAGCCACGTGGGTGTAAAGCAGCAACTATACCGTCTACGTGTGTGTTTGTGTGGTCCCTCCACGCCTGGACACGCACGTACACACCTGAGCAACATCCAGAGGAGAGAACACACACGGGTTACCAACGATGTGTGGCTGTAGAGTTGCGGAGCCCACGAAGCCGCCGAGGGTTACGGACGACAGTGCCGCGTACACACCGCAGCGTTCCGCACTCATGCCTTGCGTTCTCCCGGCGATAGACCGGCATCCACGTTCGAACGATCCCTGTACACCGCCTCCGGCCATGTCGTAGCCGATAGGAACGAGAGCCAGGGGGATATAGCCTAGGTCCAGGGACCAGGAATTCGGTCTTGCTAAAGAGATCGCTGGACATTTCGGGTCTGAACAGGGACACGATTCATCGACGAACCTTTGATCCTTCGATTCTGCTCGATTTTGCGGTTGTTCGTCGTGGTCCATGTTTCGGTGAACCTCTCTAGCCGTCAGCTGATCGTTTTCACGGTAGGGGAAACAACTAGGGTCGCGCGTCCCCTAGCGCGTGATGTCGTCGTGCTGAAGGATTAGGCGGCGCTTACCGAAGAGGTGACACTCGACTGCGGAGGAGGATTAGCAGGTGGGGCGATTTTGGTTTCGGGATCGACTGGAGGACGCTCGAGGATGACGCGTCTGGGTAGCTGATTGGCTCGAGAACGGTGGAAAAGGTAACGGGATGGTAGCTGGAGGGCGCTACGCGGAGGCAGGTCTGAGGGACTGTTCAAGATTGCTGGGACGCGTAATAGTCTTCACGGTGGAGTATTCGGTGTGTTTATATTGTGGCTCTTCGGTTTTATGAACGTTGTTTGTGATCCTGATGGTGCGTTGGTGACGGAGGATATAGGATTCCAGTACTTGTCTGTAAGATTCGTTGTGTTTACGGAGGGATTTATTGTGGTTTGTGAATTGGACTGTGGAATCGATATTGTGAGTTTGAGTGTGACTTTCTAATTGATGTTAGACAGTATTGCGTAATGGTGTTCAGTCGCGAATGTCGGGCTTATAACCTGTTCAGGTGATTGGATAATTTAGAGATTGATTTTAGTTAGTCGAGGAGTTACGGAGGATTGTCGGTTACTTTGAGCCAACAGAGGCAGACAAGTGCATTAAGTTTATTGTTCAAGGATAATAGGAAGCCTTATGTCGATTCTGAGAGTTTAGTTCCATATCTTGCGAATCTATGAAACCATACAAATACAAGGTTCGGTGCCCTGTGTCTTGCCGAACAAAGAGAATCAATGTAAGAATAACAGAAAATTGTACGTATACCTAAACACATTTGTCAATTCCTGCAGAGTTTGTCAAACAGTACAAGTAAGAGTCCTCTGATTACATAGTTAATGATACTTGTTAGAATACCAAAAAAATAGGATCTTGCGTAAATCCTGATCATTTTGATTAAATAGCCTAAAATCTATCAAATCGTGGTTACCCATAAAAACTTGAAAGTTACACTAACAGGAATGTTCGGAGGGATAAAAATCCCTTAAAATCCACCAAGCAAGACAAAGAGTGAGGTCTTCGGCCTGACTTCTGGTAGACTGTCAGTTCATCTCATAATTAAAGTCGTTTCTTGACGCTAGCATCAATAGAAAGCAATGGTCAGTGTATCGACGATCAAAAATAAATATAAGTATTAACACTTCGAGTACACCGGGGAGCTAACAGATCCCAGTCCCAAGTTTGACTTAAACTTCGATCGTTGAACTCATTCAGTCTCCCTTTAATCTTCTTTCCTTTACTTCAATTTATTTTGTCTCTTATCTCAACTATTCTACCTGAAAGTGCAAACATTAAGCCTCAAAAAATGCTTCTATATTTTTTTCTCAACATGTCCATAAGTAATATTATTTCGAGTTGTAAATCACTTGTCCTCCACGTGCACTCCTAAGAGCGTTTACGATGCGTGCACTCGAAGTGTAAATACATTTTGCATTGAAAGGTTAGCGCCAAGAAGCGTACGTTAGTCGTTGGATCACCTGATAAATCACCTCAAGGACAAACAGGGAGCCTCATGACTGGAAGCACCGTCATTGTTCGTCCTCCCCCCCCCCCCCCCCACCGTTCGGTTCCGTCATCATTGTAACACGAGTCACTCGACGGCCAGTCGTACATGACCCTGCACGCAAACACAACAGCTAGTACGCGGACTTCGTACAATGTCGAGTGCCGGAAGACGAGTGCTAGTCCGCTGGGTGGTGGGGGATCACCAGTGGTTAGGTAGACGTGTTTCTCTTGACGGTGAGATGTGTTAGTCGAAATATCGGCGCCGAGGCGAAAAAGCTCCGCGTGCGCGCGAATGCTTGGTCGAGGGATCCAGCGTCGAAAAAAGTCGAAAGGGGCGCAGGCGTGGCCGCGCGCTAATTGCCCGACCGCGAATAGTGTTCACCAGTGTGTTTCGTGTTACCTTGGCTAAATCGCCGTGTTTTGTGGACTCGTTCTCGTGGAAATAAAACGTATTAAGTAGTGTTTTTGTTGGAGTCGAATCGCACGGAAATTAGTTCGGCATGTGCCGCCAGTTTTCGAACCTTTCGCGCGCGCGCGCGTGCTCGATCGTCCTCGAGCAGTCTTGAATACGATCGCGATTCGTCGCGATTCAGGTGACGTTTTACGATGATTGAGTGTTGTTACTGGTTTGTGCAGTTTGTGAGTGCATTCCTTTGTGGATACTATTTATTTCTTCGTTTGGTAATGTATATGTACGAGTGAAACGGAGCTTGGTTAATGTTTGAAGGGTTTTGAGGATTTGTTGACAGTTTTGCTTGAAAGTTTGGTACCGATTAATGAATGTTGATTTTTTTTGTAAATCGGAGTTACGAATGTACCTTGGAGAAATTACAGTTAGCAACTTTGATGAGTAGAAATTTTTGAGTCTTTGTATTTTTGGAATATCTACGCGATATTTTGTCATTAGATTTCGTCGACAGTTATTACTTTTATTACGGTATTTATTGTATTGTTTTCTTCCATAGACTTGGAATAGTATGAGTAGAACCAAACTTTTTGAGCGATACTGTATATTATTAAATTAAAATTTCGTTAGCATATTCTCTAATTTATATTTGTCATTTTTAATATACACTTGCCTTCTTTAGGAGTATATCAGATAATAGAAAATAATCGAATTTAATTTATAATTTTTTATGGACCCACCGGAGAGAATAATTCATGATTTGATAATATTTTTAGACCGACAGCGACCAGTTTGCGATATTAAATCTTCCCTTAAACCCTCAGAGATAATAAATACCTGTCCAAGAGACACCGAATTCATCGTGGGATCGAATCTATTTGAGAGATCGATATCATTTTGAGATTATTTATCAGTGACAAAAATATAATTCTCTACTGTCAGTTGTAATTCAATTCCGTTAAGAGTTATTCCATTCGTCGGATATTTCTAGATTTCTTTTTGAATAGATTTCTGTCCTTTGTATTCGTCTCGAGTGAAACGAGCGTCGATATTACGTTTAAACGATCCCAATTAACCCCCGAAAACTTCGAGCACAATTTTATTCCTGGCGGCACGAGGAAGTTTTCCGATGGATTTCTTGGAGTATACGCGCACTCGTTACGCGTTTGTTGTAATCGACGAGCAATCTAGCCGATTCAAGGCAATCGACTAGACCCAGACTTCGATTCCGATTAATCGAGGAAAATGGCGAATGGAGGCGGAATTAGCGATGGCTCGCGAGCTATTTAGTCGGCAGGCAGGTACCTGCATTCAGGAATCTTCCAGATACCGGGAAAGCCATTCGTCTTGGCAGACATCGTGGTCATTAAGTTAACACGGCGTATCGGTCGATCTAAGGGCTGCCAGAAGCTCTCATGAGCGAATTTATATCATTCCAGGCATCTCTTCTACTTAACTCATCCTCGAAATCCGCCGCGATCGCTCGATTTCCTCTAGGAATTTCCACTCGATCGGATTTCTAATTCCTCTTGCTCTCGATCCAAATTATTCCACCCTTACACCGAGTACGATCGATTTTTGTTAGACTTCCATATGCAAAATTACGCGTCGAAAAAAAAAAAATATGAATTCTTTAGAATCTAAAATTGCACGTGGTGAAATTAAATTTCTGGGATAAGACGTTATCGTAAACAGGTATAAAGACATAGTTACAGGACAAATAAAAAACACATTTTGCATATTATGATAAAATTAAACGCAAGAATCATGAGGTAAACGAACGAGAAAACGTAAAAGTTACTGGAAAGATAAAGTCGAATACGAAGAACAAAACTTTTATTTATCTGTGTGCGTGCCTTTCAACGGGTCTCCTTGAGAGAAAAACTTGTCCTTCGCGTTGGTTAATAACATTTAATACAAACGTACAGGTCGGTTACCGTGCAGTTGAGAATTATTCGTTTTCCTCTGAGCAGTGACTAATTCAAGCGAATGAATTCGAAATCTGTTTGGCGATCTCTAGGGATGAATCGCGGAATAAATCTCCGCCGCGAACGTTCCCCCCGTTGGATTTCTATTTGTACACACGCGCGTAGTATTCTGGATCCGAACGATGACCGTACGGGGAGGTTTATTAACCCCGTATCTCGTCTATCGGAATCCGTTTCGATCGATTCTCTTCGACGGCTCATATCAGCCGCCCCTTTGTTCGAAGCCATCTAGTATTCCCTCAAATTGTACGATTCTTTATATACTCTGCGTTAATTAATACTACTTGCGTAACGAGAACGAAGCTTTTGTTATTCTCTGTCCCCATTTTATGCGGATGATGATATATCGTTGGAAGTCGGAAAAAATAGTGGAAAAAAAAACATTGAAGTATCGCAGTGCACTTTTTTTTCTTCTATACTCGAACTGTGGATTCTTCTGGGTGTGTTTTAAACGAAGATGAAAAAGAGGGTTAATTTTCTTATGTTTGTCTTGCGTTTCTTCTGGTTACTTTCTTTGAGAGTAGGTCGAATTAAATTTTCTAAATCTACAGAAGTAATTGAAGAAGCATTTTTGATATTTTCGCTAAGTAGTATCACATTTTTCATATGTAGTTTGCTTATTGTTTATTCGTTTCCCTTTCACGATGTCGATTTGTTGAATGGAACTGCGCGTTTCATCTTAATGGGATGCTACAATTTGTTTTCAGGTGTCCAAATTCCCTGAAAATAGAGATCGTGACTTGTTAGTGAATGGTGTACGTGAGATTTCATTGGTCGAAATGATGGAAGAGAACACTCTCAATTGTCCAAGTATAGAGAGCACTACAGGAATTGAAGTTGTTAAATCAATATGTTGGCTATATCAGTATCGAAGTATTGAATCGATGGCACAGAAGTGGTTGTTCCTGTAGGAGCCATTTTAATTTCGTTACAACGCTTGTGTGGTCTACCACAGATTCATTTACCATTTTTCCCTTCGTTTATCTCATATATTCAAGCATAATTTGATATCATTGAAACTGAATATACAAATTATTTTTGAATTTATGATACTGACATAATACAGAACAAGTCAAAATAAGTTTCATAACCTAACGTTGCATAAACAGTCGTATTATAGTACCAAATAGAACGTAAATTTCTATATTATTATAATTCACATAAAATCTTCCGAATGCCGTAAAATACAAAAATTATTTTCATAAAAAATACCATCGAATTTAACCTTATCTCTAAAATTATAACCTAGCACAAGCATCCACAATCTGCTCGTTACTAATCTACTATCCTCGCCCAGATCGATGTCCGAGACACCGAACCGAGAAGGAATTTCCCCAGTATCCCGCTGGTTTGCACGTGTGCGCGTGTAAACCGACGGAAAATCAAAAAGGTGTGTCTGATCGACAGGACGTAGGATCGTGAACGACGTCGCGGAAGCTCGTCATATTTTATCGACACCGCAAATCGTGGCGACTGACTTTCAACACGGTCGGACACTGTAGCGCCCCGCTGCTATACGCCCTCGTACATACACACAACTCGTTCCCCTTTTCCCATCGTGTAGATCGAATTTTTCGCAAGGTTGATCGGGCCGCAGGTGCTCGCCTATTAAATTACAAGCCTATAACTCCCGTGCCTCGGTAATCTCGGTGCCGCGCGATTAAAGGCGGCTCCGCGCGCGCTATCGTCTCGTGAATTACGCAAGAAGTTGACACCGACCAGCCGCTACCTGTTTGCAAATTAAAAATACCACGGACACATTAACCCGTCGTAACTCCGCGATTTTATCGTCGACCGCCGGGCGCAAAGACGCGATTCCCCCGTTTGGCTCTCGCGGTTCGCCGCGCTTTATCGAATTCACCGCGGCTAATGTTCCTCCGCCGTGTTGGAAGACCACGGTGCTGCTTCGTTCACGCCTCCATGAGAAAATCTTGCCCCCGTTACCGAGATGTTGGACGGTAAACTCTCGAGATTGAAAATTTCAATGATACACCCGCGATTCTTACTTCTAGTTTAGTGTTGCTGTTTCTAAATGGAACATTCTCATCGGTATTTTTTTCCAATTACATTTATAGTTATTACAAATTTATAGTTAAGATCTCTAAATGTCCTAGGAAGGTCCTATTTACAAAGTGGAACGTCCTGAGGACGTCCTCTGTCAATATTCTCAGAACGTTTCCCGAATGTGTAAAAGTAACATTCCCTGTACCGTTTGGAAACATTTAAAGAGATTTTAAAAACGCTATGGTAATGTCTATATATAACGTTGCATATGTAGACAAAACACCATGTATATTTTGTTATGTTAATCTCGAACATTCCATGTAATAAAATAAGAAAAGCGCGCCTGTCAATTAGTCCATCTGTAACGAAATAAGACGTATCATTCTGTTTTCTTTAAACGTTACCATTCTGTAATTCTGTTTTCTGTGTGGTGTTCTCTGTTCTACACAAGGAACATCCCCCTTATAGTCTGCTACGGGACAGTGTCGGAGATTAGAAGACATTATCGTAGAATTAGGAACTGGTTCCGTATAATTAAGAAGTGAGAGGATCTGTTAAAAATTTCACTGTTCCGCGAAGATTTTCAAAGGACGAACTTTCCGAACCCGCGCGTATAAAAGTAGCCGTAACCACGCGCAGCTGCCGCGCGCTGGCGGATTTGTCTTCATTATTACTAATCACCTATTAAAGTTTACACCCGGCGAGGTAGTTAATAGTGGAGAGAGACGGGGAGAGCTAAGAAGCCGATGAAACTTTCAGCGGAGAACTTTTCGGTGTAACTTGCCACCCCCGGCGTTCTCCGCCACCCGTTTCTCCGATCCGAACCAACCGAGTGCATTCTACTCGGTCGCGTGCAAATAGAATTTGCTAGGGAGTTGTGGAGGGGAGGGAAAACGAATCTCGGTGATTAATTTGCGCGATTTCGCGTGTACTCGTTACATTTCCTTTCCACGGTTTTCCCGTTCGTCTTTCTTATTTTTTTTTACTCGTGTATTACGAATTGTATGTTTAAACGCGATTTATTACTCGGAGCACCCCCAGCTTTCACCCCCTCTCTCTCAGTTTTGATACAATAATTCGTTACCGGTTTTCAACACCTGAGGCAACGGTTTGTTACAGGGTACCTCGAAAGGTAGTAAAAACGCATTGAACTTAAAAATAAATAATAAAAATTAAATCTGTTTACCGTCGACGGAATGCTTGGAATCAATTCTACACGGCGAATGGAGAATTCCGCCTCGTTATTGTTATCGTCGACAATGCGTGCACGCGGGGGCTGGTTTTACGATATACCGTTTATATTTGATTTAATAGCGCTCTCACGGTTTTTGTTACGGGACCGTTTTGCGTTAGCTGCGTTAACTGAAAATCGCTCGTAATTAATTGTATTCGCGTTGAACACGTTAAATTGGACGTGTGTAATGTGTCGGGAACGTGCGATCTGGTTCATTTTCGAGGATCGCGATGTGACTGAGGAACGATTACAACCATGATTCTTTTTTTCGGTGATTTAACAAATGGTAAGGCGAATAAACAGGGCGTAATGTATGGATGAACATTCTTTATCGTTACCGCGGCTTCAATGAATAAGAATGGAACGGCCTGGAATGGAAATTGCATTGAAATGTTAATTGCTCGGGGATACAACCGCGATTTCGCATTCGGACGAAAATTGTTTCAAGTTTCTGTTATGATGAAGAACTCATTTCGCGCCCCATCTAGAGTATTATAATTAATCTTTGCGAATTTATGGGAGTATATTTGACGGTCGACGCACATACAGAACGAGTGTGTGCGTTATGCCCTCGTTTTGTAAAAATGATTTTTGTTCGTCGCTTTAACGTTGTCTCTTTCTTGGAAATATAAATCGCGAGAATTTTTCGATTTGTTCATTCTCACTGTGACATCAACAACGGTTGGAAACAATGGAAAATTACGTTCTGGTCTATTCTACAAAGCCTTGCATTTAAATGGAAATTATATATTTGAAATTTCTGTGTCTGTGGAGAATTTATTATACACTTCACACGGCGAACTGCTTATAATTAGTCATAGTTAGAAGTTTTTATAAATTTCTAAAGCGAATATTAAAACTCCAAAAGTAATATTAAAACTCTACTATTCGTCACCGTATGAAAACGACAGAGCTTCGAACGCAATTTCATCATTCTTCATTTTCGTTTTAATTCGTCATATAGAATCCATTCTGCGAAAGTGTCCTACATTTTTATTAACACTCTGTATATCTCGTGTCAAATTTAAAACATCCATGACATTTTTTGCTAAATTTGATTCATATACACCTACACTATTGCTCATAAATACTAGGACACCTGTTCTATATGAAAAAGAGATACGTGATATTTCGTAAAAATTATAGATACTTGGTCACGTTTATTACTTCCTAGTAGCATAAATGTTGTCCAGCTTTAGAAGACGGGAATTTTTCGTAGCATAGCACTATAACAAATAAAGGTTCTAATTCGAAAATATAAACAGTCATGAAAAAATATCCTCTGAGTAACAGTTGCTTCAAACATTCATTTACTGCACATTTGATAAATATCGTAATACTGCTGAGTGTAGTTAATCCAGTTCAGTTTCCGAGAGGTTCAAAGCAAATATAACACCGAGTAACAGTCAATCTGTTACCAAGGATTTAAGAATTGATTTCGAGTATTTTAGTGCTCCTGATCTTGAACTTGTAATTATTTTTTCTTGATTAGCTCTAATTTTTTAAATATACATACGTCTTTTCTAAACAGTTTCAATAATGTCGAAAATCGCAGTTAATTTACCTAAAACTAAGATATACTTTGAAATCAGGATCCTCAAGTACTCTGAAACCGATCTTAAACCCCTAACAATCTAAAAACAATTTTGTTTGTTCCCCAGTATAATAGTACCTAAAAAACACGTTTAAATGCCTGTGAATTTCCCAACGATCTGTTAAGAAAAAAATCCATGTACCAGAAGTCGTTTCGCAAATTCACGAACGATAAGACCGTATCAGAGCTGGGGCTAGAGGTCTGGTTCCCAGCGATTCCACGAACAACAGCCTCAAGTGAAAGTAATTCTCTTAGGTGGGGCCAGACAATCGAACTGTCGCTTTCGAGCGGCGCGTATCGCGCGAAATCGTCGTCGCGGCACGCGAGCGTATAAGTAGCGGCAGCGTCGGCTGAGACCGCGTTATCGCCCAGGCTTTCGTCGTTTCGGTCACGGTTCAGGCTTTAATTAAAGTTTCGCAATCGATTGCACGGGGAGAGCCGCGACGAGAGTAATCAACAGTCGGCCACGCAATCAGTGATCGTCGGAGCCAAACTTCGTCGGTGGTGGTTACGGCTCGGTACACCGTAATCGAACGGGGGGGGTGCTCCGATCCGCAATACCCGGACGAATCTCCTTGGAACGATCGAGAATAGATTCTTTCGTGTGTTCCACGGGGAGAGATAGATCCTTCTCGTTCGATCGATCCAATGTCGGCAGCCTGTTCAACCTCATCATGCAGCATATACCCTTGCGACTATGGAACGACAAACGAAGTTTCTGGTGATATCCTTGAAGCAGTTTGGATTTTGTTTTCTCTTTCGTGTGTACTTGTTTTCTTTGTAGACTGGTGAGATAGAATTTGCCTATTTCGTTGCTTGTCTTCGAAAAGTTTTCATGATTTAACCCGCTGCAAACGGATAGATGAATTCTAAAGAATCGCGTGAGCTATAAATGTATAGAATCCGTAGTATAGTCGTCTGTCTTTAGATGTGATTTGGACCAAATTTCTCGAAAATATGTTGGTACTCTTCTAAAATACTAACTTAAACAACTGTACATTTCAGTTATTTTCTATAAGCTGGAATGGTGCTTGAAGTTCCTGAAATTCCGGGTCTCGATGGACCCAGACACTGCAGTTTAAGAGTTAAAGAATTTATTGGGCGAAGGAGGGGGCATGGACGCTGGATTTCGGGGGAAAATTTATGTGGTAATATAACGGTGGATATTATGTCGTAATAATGGATTAAGGTGTGACGTAAGTGTCGAAATTCGAGTAATAAATTGATCGTAAAGTATTGAAACCGGGGAAGATATTTCTGTTATATTTTAAGAAATTCCACACTCGATTGCTGTAGTATTACGAACGACACTAACACGTTCGTTACAGCCGCTTCGTTCGAAAATTGTCTTCACAACCGTACTGTATTTTCAATCTTTTATTACACGCAAGGTATCTTCTTTTTGAAATATTAAAAATGAAAACGAACTTCCTCACTTATACAAGGTGTTTTCGGAATAGTGGTATAATCTAAAATACAAGTTTGAACCTAGAATAACATTTCCTCGTACAATCCTTCATTTCCAAGATAATTTTGAAAATGCATCTACACTCTTCCCTCACATTTTTGTTATCTTGAATAACAGGTGAGATATTAAACATGCTCACGTTAGATGGAATACCCTGTATAACGCATATGTATTCATAATTCCAATAAGTAGAAATAGAATGCAATGAACAGACGTGTTAGTCCTGTTCAATTGCACGTGTATCCACTAGGTTATCAAATTCGATTTTCCCCTGTATCAGGAATCAAAGACAAAAGTCCACAATGAACCCATTAACCTGAACATAAAATCATACAACGACAATATTTCCATAAAAGCGTTTATTCTGTAATCGAACTCTCGTCGACAAGTTCTTCCCTTCGGGAGCCACCGAAAAAAAATTTTTAGTCACTTCCTTCCGGAAGGGCCTCCTTTCAGTAGAATGTTCCGTGAGTTTCCTTCCGTTTTTTACGCGCGAGGCGGAGCCTTGTTAGGAATAGTTGAGAGAAGCCCAGAGAATGGGCCGATCGATAATCCGGAATGCGCTTGAAGTCTGCTTTTCCGAGACGTCGGGACCAGCCACCGGAAAACTTTACGACCGGAGTCGGTGAGCTTTTTAATCGACAAATCAGTTTCTAAGGAAGCTCTTTGGACGAACCTTCCCCGCGGGGGTAAAGAGAGGTTTGTAGCGAGCCACGAATTCCGTGCTGATACGATTCGTTAACAATATTCGAAGTGGAGGGGGTGGTCGTACGCGCGGAAGCCGATGAATTTATCGGTTTACGAGCTCGATAATATTTAACTTTCGACGGTTTATCTTCTCGATGCAGCACGCCCGCGGCATTATCGATAGCACAGCATAATTGATATTCGATACAATAAATAAAGAGTTAATGGATTAAATAGAATTTCTCTTCATTTTTTTTTTTTGTTTTGCATCCGTTGAAATTTACAGGATCTGTTTCATTATTACACGGGTACAATATGTGACCTTTACTTTTTGCAGTAAAATCTCGCTCGATTCGAAACGATGAATATTATTGTTAAACTGCGTTTATAGTATCGGTTCGCGTATTACGATGGAATTAATTGAAACATTAATTCGTGCACAGTGAATGGAAAGACCTTCGGGCACGATATATAAATTCGTTGATTTTTCAATGAACATTGGAAATGTTGTTTCGAGTGGCTGCTTTTTTGCGGTCGGTCCGCTCGATCGAGTTTTTGGCGATGAATCGAATAAAACGATCGAAATTGCCGAGCAATTGGCCTGTACTGTGTTACGATTCCGAGGTATATTAAGCCGATTGGTTCGAATTAACTCGATCCGAACATGGCTTGCCCCGTGCGAATTTGCCACGATCAGGGACGGGCTTTTCAAGTTTGTCCCGATCATTGCGAGCTAGTCATGCAGTCATTCGCTTTTCGCCGATGGTAATACGCGTCACTTTTCGATCCACCACCCCCAACCATCGATACTGAACGGAATCGAACAGCAATCCAGCCTCGCGTAGAATTTAAATAAAACCCCTGGACATACAATATACGTACCGAAATTCCAATACCGTTCACAATTACATGGAAGCGTTACGAAATTTCAGTCGGCGAGATATGATATTTTTTCTCTCCTGCCGGGCCAAACGAGTTAACTCGTCCTTCATAACTCGTGTTTATTATTACGTTGACGAGTATTTGCATAGTAATATGCGAGTTTTCGTTACGAGAGAATTTCAGTCATCCTGTGCATCTTTTTCACGGTGTGTAAACGACATTTTTGACACTTTGACCACGTTAATTTAGATAAATTGTGCCAGGAGTGTTATTTCGAAGAGCACTTTGAAATTTAACTTGAATTTGCAAAAATGACGTAGTATGAATTTTTTTAAACAATAAATAGGGATTGTACAGAGCGTATTATATCTCTTTAGTTATACATATACTGTTTTGTATTGCCTTTATTTTTACATGAAATTTGTATGATTTAGGTTTTCGTATAGTTTATTTATTTCATGTATAAGTAAGGTAAAAATAATATCTCAAGTATCCTTGGAGCGAGCTCTCGGTCCAAGTACATTGATCCCATAAAGAATATCCGATTTTTCCAGCCCGTTGTCTGTAGAGTCCGTGTCTGACACAGAACAGACCACTTCCACTGACTTTAATCTCCTTCGATGCAGCCATGGGGAATTAAAAATACATCAATCGTTTCTCGAAAGGATATATTCAGTAACTAGGTCGATATTAACGTTGTTTGACACAGGAAGTATGTAAATAAAAAAAATTCTGTAAATAATACCTTATTACATTACACAAGCCTCCAACGTCGAAGGATAAATTCAGAACCTCAATTACATTTCGATATCATCCAAAATTTGTTGCCAAAGAACAAATTATCAGAAGTTCCGTTAGGTTTGTTAAAATTGTACTGTCTGCTAAAAATGTAAGAATCTATAGAACACCGATGTTACACTTTTGCAACAAAATCTCGATCTATTGGCTACCACATACAACGATATATAAATGCAATCCTTAAAATACACATTACAATGTTCTACAGTCTTTTTCCATCACCCTACAATCAGTTTTATTCTTCTAATGATTCCTATAAAACGTTAACACGTATAAAAAAAATCTCGTGTATCCTAGTCAAACGGAATACAATATCGAGTTCCGTTTTTCCACACAAGTGTTTACATAAATTCGACAAACCCAGCGTGTCTTTGACGCCCCAATATCCTCGACCGGAGAATCATCGAGCGAGTCCGCCGAAGGGAAAGAATACCTGTCGCGTTGTCGAGCCGGGCCTTTGAACGATAATGAATGCAACCACGACAATGTATACATATATCCCCGTCGCTTCGCGAAGTATAAATATGAACCGAGATGCATGGTAACGAATCTGCACGGGACAGCAATTCATACGAGTGCTCCTGTCCCTCGAATAAATGGTCTCGAACTCACCAGGTAAAATCGATCTCGCGAGGAAAAACGTCTAAATTCAAATGAATTCGAATTAAAGATCACAGTTTCGAGGGCGCTGCTCCTTTGATACGTGAAGATTCCTCAAGTCAGTCGGAAACGCTATTCAAGATTAATTATACTCCGTCGAAAGGACTCTTCTTAACGAAAATTAACTCTTCCCCGACAATTAATTAAGGAGTCCCGCGGAGGTGTTCGCCTCTTTCGCTCTATCCGGCGTACGTTCTGCGCGTCGCAAATTAGTCTCTCTACGAGCCCCAGTGAAACGACTTCTTCCGCTCGAAGGAATGAAAATTGTCGGGTTATTTTACGCGTAATAGCGTTTTTATTAGACGGTCTTAATTCCCTCGTAGCGTATTATTTCTTACTGTTCCACGTATCGTTGTGCTATCGTACAGAGTTGGTAGGAGGAAAGTTTAAAATGCAGAGGGACTGTCTGTTTAACGAGGGGAAATATCACGAAAGAGGCACAGTAGACTCGCGATAACTACCTGCTGGATAAATCCTTAGTCGCACGCACTATTTATTAGTATCTGTCGCCTTTTGTATAAAATATGCGATTTTTTAGGTATCTATTAAAATTAACATTAAAAATGAAGATATTTTCACGTTTTTTAAATTTTAGTATTACTATTCAGTAAACATATATCCCACTATACAAACTTACTTCATAAAACTAAAGTGTCATTACATGTGTTTTAATTATATTAAAAATGCAAAACCGATATATCAAGTCAAGGTAAACCATTTTTCGAAAAACCCACAAAGTCGATATATAGGTGCTAAGGCATTAAAAGGGTTCAATTAAACGCAATCGATCCTTTCTTTCGACGTATATTTCGAGATCCACGATGTGTACATCGGACGACAGAGGAATTCAACGTGAAAAGAGAACGATCGACCGCGGCGCGCACGGTCGACGCCAGTCGAAGGGCGTTTACGGCACGTTATATAATAACGAGTATGTCAGGTTGGCTCTGGGCCGCAGGTGATCATCACGCGATAATAGTATTAATACATCATCGCGGTGAATACTATGCCTGAACGCGCTCTCTGATTGCGCGGCAGCCGTTATGGCAATATGCGTTTTATCAACGGGATACCAGGCCGATAAATAAACATGCGATGAGGAAGGATGGCCACGATAGCGTCGATCGAAAGATTAAGATATTACTGGTTGTGTGAGGGGCGAGGATCGATCGATCGATCGATCTGAAATAATCCGTGTCGACGATTTTCATATACACGATACCCTATTTCCACGTGGAATTCCTGGTTCCTTTAATCGGTTTCGATGCGAATCGCTCTATCCCATGGCGGCAACGCTAATGATTTTTACGTAACGTAATTAACGGCTGGCCGTTACGTCGTTACTACGTACAATGTACGTGTACCGGCTCGCGATATTCAATTGGACGGGTTTTGTATTATCGGCGACTTTAATTGACACGTCGGATTAGCAGGAATAACGCGGCGTATATTCATGGAGGCGCCCCCCGTTGCGAAAATATCGGACGGACGCGGCTATAACTGGCTTATAAAGTCGCCATTATCGCGGGATTACGCGATGACGGTCCGCGTCAAGGCGACTTTTCTCGACGGATCACCAAGCTATGTGACATATCTGATTGGTGAGAAATGAATGTCTGACCGTCATCCGTATCGTTAATTTTATAATTTTGTACTGGGTATTAGCAAAAATGTGGGCATTTCCGCAGGATGGATTCTATGTACCAAACTGAAACGAAAATCAAGAGTGACAAAATTGCGTTCCAGATTGTGTTTCTGAAGTATTAATTAGTTTTCTGAAGTTTAGTTTAATTTTCTGGGAGGTCAACTTAGTTTCGTTGAAGTTTACTAATGTTTCGATCCTTAGAAATTAGAATACGTTAACGACGTTGTCACGTGGCTGGAAATTTTGTGTAGCCAGGTGGCCTGGACTTGAGGGACACCCGATATATTCGAGCCAGAATGCGCCGCGGTTATCGCGGTCAGAGGCGCAGTGTCGTGTTTGATACCAAAGAACTGAAGTAGAGCAGCAAAACCTGTCGCTCGGCTCTCCGATATCTCGCAGAGAGAATCGAGATTCCGTGGCTACCTTTTCGCGACGATTCTCTTTGTAAACAGTTGGGTGGAAAAGTTAATGGTCGTCGAAGACGACGTTCCATTTCTTTATTTCAAATGGATCTTATATTCATGAGTTCTTCTTAACAACACAAATAAAATTATACGGAATTAGGATATCGGTCGTGATACTTCGCTTTTTACAGTCGTGCCCTAAATCTGCACATAACTATAATTCCCTTGAGTGTGTTTTTTCCTTCTCCATAGTGATCATTGTCGAAAGAAATTATAATCCCTAAAAATTGGACGTCCCTTCTACGGCGACCTTGTAACATTAGGTACATCAACGATTAAAACACCATTTTTTGTCAAATTTAGTATGTAATGTATCTACTCACGTTCTATTTTTATGCATTATACCAGACTGACGAACGCTACATTACCCTTAATAATCCTTCCTGATTCTCGTCCTATCCCTACCAAGTACTACTACCCCTCCAAAAAACCTTTAAGAACCCCAGGGTATTTCCACCCACGTTCAGAATCTTTCCAAAGCTCAATGTCTTCCTCTCAGTCGACAGTTATTCAGTTCTCATTCTAAACCCATTAACGTTGTTAATACTCTTAGTTTTAAAACGTAGATAAAAATCTTACTTTGACCAAAGGCTTTTAATAAGTGTTCCTTCTTCTTACGTCCATCAAAAATATTTATCATTAACCGAATCGAAATCGCCATGTACGTATGGTTTTTAATAACATTCCTCTCCATTCTGTCTATAAAAAAGACAAAGAGCTGAAAGATATTCTGAAATAAACCCCCGTTACCAGTTTATTCAAATGAGGAGATTACTCGTTGATGGATCCATCACAATTTCACTCGAAACCTACCAAAATATTTATCCAGCAGCGTCCATCCCAGTAATCATATCAAGTTCACCCAGTAGCAGCAGTGGCGAGGCGGTGTCGGGATCGTTAAGAAATCGTCTGGCCTGTTTCTCCCACCCCCTTATACATCCCTCTAACCGCAAAACTCCCCCCGTCCGAAACTCTCGGTTTCTGTGTTTCTCACCCCGTGCCGACGACAGCGCGACGCCGTCTGGCATTGTGCAAGCGGGGGATAATTATGCCTCATTAACAAATAGCTTTCTTTGATGTGGAAACCACGTGCGTCTGTTAAGGGGGGTTGTCGTTCGCCCGGGAGTGGGGAGTGGAAACACCGACAGGGGAAGGAACTCGGGGATATAAACACGTTAGAGAGAGAAGAATAGAGTCTGGAACGAAATAAAAAAAAAAGAAAGGATCCACACGGAAACGGGGGAAGGAGCGAAAGAAACGTTCGATGGAAGAAGTGAGAAAAGTGGAAGGGGAGGGGACAGGAAGAAGGGTTGAAGGATGACAAAGGAAGGAGGGGGAGAGTTGGAGTGTCGACGTTGCGGTTGTAAAAAGAACACGATCGATATTTCGTTGCACGCCCGCCGCCGCCCAGCTCTTTTTTTTTTTTTTTTTTTTTTTTAAGAGGGAGTTAAGAGAGAACCTACATCCGTCGACGAGACACACACACAGACGAGTGTTGAGACAGACTACCGAACTTCGAGTTCTACGGGCGAGTAGAAGGGAACCGGCCGCGATAAAGATTGGAAACCAAATAGACGCGACCGTTCTCGTAGCGCCTGGGATATTTGCGTTTCCACGGCGTTTCTTCTGTGCCGCGCGGAACCGGAGGTTTCCCGTGCCGCCAGCCACAAAGGTATTATTTGGGAATTGAATATGCAGTTTGTAAATCGGTTTCGGAAACGGAAGGACGCGCCCCGGTCCCGGCCGCCAGGAAGGAAATCTTGCGGTGGGGGAACGCGGGAGTGTGTATGAAATATGAATTCGCGCCGCGGTTGATATTGATTCTTGGTCCCGTCGAATCGAGACGTGTTTTCTTTTTTTTTTTTCTGGGAAGGGCGGAATACCCGATACAGCAATTCCTCGATGAATGCGAACCAATCAGAGCAGAGTAAACAGAAACTAAGCAGAGGCTTGGCTTCGTGCAAAAAAAAAAAACAAATTTTGTCTGGGATCTTTTTGGGGGTCTTTTTGGAGTTTGGTTATTTAAAGATGGTCTTTTTTATTTAGTATACTAGTGTGTTTTGTGGAATTTCTCGTGGTTGAGAGAGTTTCGTGAAGTTTGAGGAGGTTTTTATTGCGTTTGGAAGTTAGTAGAACGGTCTATAGACTGAACGAATTTTTATGTGATTCGAGTTACTGTAAATTAGGCTATGAATAGTCTGTATTTGCATGGAAGTCCGTAGTCTGGAAATTGAACTGCGTTCGTTTTGTAACGCATTTGTAGATGAAGTAGAAGGGTTAAAGATGAGTGTGTGTCCTCGATGGTTGGAAACCCCCAGGTGTAGGAGAAATATAGAATTGGAATTTCAATAAGAAACTGCATTTCCAAACGGGTACAACAAGTATATAAGACTATTTCGTAAATTGATGTGAAGATGTTACTGAACAACGACTCGGAGTAATGCTTGCTATTGTAAATTTTTCCGTAATATACAGGGTGAATCAATAAGAACTACTATCTAAAATAACTCATTGTCTATTGGTTGTATCAAATATCGTATTAATTAATAATATAGCATTTTATGGGATGAATACGATTTGATTTTTTTATGTTATTTTTTTGAGATATCAAGGTGACCTTGAATTTTTTCACGGTCAGTTCATTTCTTTTAAAACCACGTTGTTGTCGACGGAAGGATGAATTCAGCACCCTGTCGCATGATGGTATTGAAAAAAGGGGCGCACTGACCTTGACAAAACTCAAGTCAGATTTTCAATCTGATTTTCGTGAAATTTTCATGAATTCTTATGCAGTCTTCGACAATCACTTGGAGTCTGTTGGTAGATTTCAATAGATGAAGATGGCGGTTAGCGCTGTACAGTGTAATAATTTGTTCGTAAACGGTGTTCGTAATGGCCGTTGCCATTACCGCAGTGCACAAATCATACACCTATTTCGTAACGATGCGGCCGGCCATTTTCTTGCGTGAGTTTCCCTCGTTCCGTCGAGGATTTCACCCGTCCCATATTTCACTCGGTTCTCGACGTTGTTAATACAAAAAGGTTTCCCGAGAAAGGAATATCGCTCCACCCGCGTGAAAACGATAAATCGCACGCAACAATTTCCCCCTCCATAGTGACGTATAATAAAATTCACGAAACGATTAACAGCAGATAGTTCATCGAACGAACCACGCGTCCCGGTCCCACGTGTCCCCCCTCGTATTTACGATTATTGGTTAGCCAGAAATTTAATCCCCTCTATAAACTTCGAACGACCACGGTTCGTGCAGAGGATCGTCGAGTTGAAAGTTAATGCTCGAAATATGAAAATATGTCGATCGACGAACGATTTGCGAGTAACGATCATCGAAAGCATCATCGACATGTTTCTAGTACGGATGAAGTCTCGTTGACAATAGACCGCAACTCGTGGAACTATCAACAGCTTGTACAACACGATTTTACGTAATCGGTTTCCGCAATCTGCGTGTCCCGTAATGAAAGAAACCGCTAGGTATATTGTCGGTCGATTCTCGTGCAGATAATTCCATACGTTCTCACGGTCGCCACAGCGTACTGGAAAACAATTTACACGCCTCGTTTATTCACGCTTGATAATGTAGTCTAATTTGTATCGAAGGACAAAAGCGTGTCGATCATGGAGGTGTTTCGCACCCAAGGTTAATAACGTCGTTCCAGATGTATGATTTATTCGTACTGAAAACGGTGGATACTTTGTTTTTCTCTGGTACGTCCGTTCTCGGTTGTAATGGTTCTTATTACATGTGGATGCTATAAATTATTCATCGGCTGTTACGTCGCCAATTGCGGGGCGTCTAGACGACGCATGGTTAAGAGTAATAGCGGCCGTGACTTTCGGACCGGATGTTAATACAGTTGTTCCGGTGGAGACAGTGATTTTAAATCGATTGAGACGGTGGATATGATAATTACTGATCTTAGTGATTATTACAAATGGTAATGAGAGCCTTATTTCTTTCCTTTAATGGACCTTGAATTTATTCTATGCTTTGTATTGGGCAGTGTCTAAAATAACTTCGTTGAATGGTATTTAATACCAATACTAATAATCATTCACTGAATGACATGTAATATCAATAATAATAAACTTAAATCAAATTACTCAGTTTAATTATTGGGAACGTATAACAGATTAACGTTAATTGAATACTTTACGAATTAATTCAGTATAGGTACACCCAGTGCTGGTACTTCTGGGGCTAAAGCATATATTCCGTTATGTTTTACTTTGTCATTAACCCACTGATGATTGTAAGCGTACCAGGTATGCCACATAGTTTATCTGCCATTTGTGGAATTACAAATCGAAATATTCATTTTTTCTCAGTTGTATAGGTTGCTTAGAAGAAATAATAATTTAGACAAAATTTTAATACATTTAGAAAAAATCTATTTATAACTCTGTTGTATTGAAACACGGCGATAACCACGGAAGGAGCTTAAAACCCGCCCGGTCGTCAGTGTGTTAAACTAATTTAGATAAGTTTTCCTAGATCCAATCGAACTAACCGATTGATTCAGCAATTAAACTCGATTTTTCCGTTTGCCCAACGAAATTGCGAGTGCCAGTGCAAGAGGGAGCTATGCCACAACACTAATAGCATTTTAAGATATTAACACGTTCGCTACCAGGCGTTACATATGTATCCATAGTAACGTTGGCTACCCATTGCAGCGCATAGCTAACGTTATCACAGCTAGCACTCTGATTGGTCGGGGTTATTCGTTAATATCTCGTTAACAAAGCCTCCGATAACATTTTTGCTAAGTAAACACTTGTTTCAAATCACTCCACGAGTCTCCCATTTCCGAGTCCCTCAACATTTTTCTTACACCCTGTATTATACATACAATTATAGTACAGACAGGAACTCATCCCCTTAGTTATAAATGAAGGGATAATAATTAAACACCAAAAGGTGCCAGACTTACTAAAAATCTCATTTTTCAACATTTATTCTGTCATAGCTCCCTCTTGCACCGGACCCCTCAGTTCTCCTAGCTAATAGGTGCCAGCAACCGATTTCCATGCAAACTGCCTCACGCAGTCATGCTCGCCTCCGTTTTCGCGAGCAGACCTCCAACGTGTCAGGCGTTTTTCACCTTTCCCCCGTTCTGTACGCGCGCGCTCGCCATTGTCGCCCGGAACAAACGATCGTCTTCGTCCGCGCGGCGCTTCACCGTTCCGCGAGTAGACTCCTTTTTATTTATCCCGGAACAAACGGCCGGCAGACAGCTGACGTAGGCGGACAAAGACGCCGGACAACTTTACCCCGGTCCGCATAAAAGGTATACACGGATCGGCGGAGCTAAGCGAGACTCGTCTCTGCCCTTCGCCCTTGCCAGGCCCTCCCGCTGCGACGCCGGACAACCGGATAAGAAGTGGCACTGCATGAAAGGGAACCGAAACGTCGTCCGAGAAACGTCCCTGAAATTGTCCCCGTTCCGCGAGCCTATCGATTTTCTGCTTGCCAGGATATAGCCACTTCTGGTTTTGAAAGTTCTCGAGAGCCAGAGTTTCAGGTTCAATCGAGCTGTTCGATCTGGAAGTCTATATGTATATACGGTTATGCGAACGTAACGAGCAATCATTTAAATCCTTTTTCAATCATTGTGTCGAAGATAGAAATCGTTAATGGGAGAAATGATTCGTATACAGGGTGTCTCACTATTGTTACTCGTAGTAATAAATGTTTCAGCTGAGGCAAGAGCTCAACATCGAAACGCGTAGAATGGCGCAGCATTACTCTTTGTAATATTACAGTTCGAGTATTTCTTTAATCTTTTCTCGACCCGGATGAAGAAAAAAGTAACACATGTTATGTTATGATACTTACCGAATTCGTCTTGAAATCCTCTAACAGATAGGCGTAAAAAAATTATAGGTGTATTTGCAAAACATTGAAGGTGACCTTGAAAAATCATGAAAAAAAAAAGAGTTGACAAAAAATTTGCTATAATCACGTTAAAGCTCTCTTGAAACCTGATAAAAACATTTTCAATCAGACTGTTAATAACAGAGTAATCTCTACTGATCATGATTCCGTGGTTCACCCTGTATACAGTAGAGTCGCGATAACTGCTCGCTGTATAAATACTAGTTAGGAATGCTCCCTGCTCGTCTGTAGCTAATAATTGATCGGATGATGTCCGATTGGCTCTCGATAATTACCCATTCCTAGAACTGTCTCTAGAGCTCTAAATGCAGACAATTATCGCGAGTTTAATGAACTTGATCAATTTTATAGTGACCTGATGTTTCAAGAGCTTCTCGTAATTCAGATTCGGTCGAAGGGAAGTTGGAACAACAATTAGAATAAGAAGTAATAATACTGTCGACGGTTAAGAATTTTCAATAATCGTGAAGAGATCCTCGGAGGACCCGATTTAAAGCTCGATTCGTGGTGCACAATGGCGGCTGGATCCCGTTTCCAGCATTGTGCCCGGACGATACCCGCGAAATTACGTCGTTATCGAGACCTTTTACCGCAGGAACGAGGATTACTTCACCACGAGATCCTATTCCCTTTATCGGGAATCTCTCTGTAATCTGTCTCGAGCGGTTTTCGATCCTCGTGTCAACCGCGTCCTTGCCTCCCGATAAATTCGCGTCACAACAATTAGACCGAATTTTCAATACAAAAACAATCTACCAAGTACTCTCGATGGTCTTCCCAAGTCTCCAAACAAATCCAGAGTCCATTTAAACAATCTCCGTCCATTCAGTGTCAGTCCAGCGAATTCGTGAAATTCTCCAGAAACTCCTCGAAAAACATTGTGTCCCAGGTATCCACGAACGCAGGTATGCACGCATTAAACGTAAGAAATCCAATACCTCATGCGCATACGCACGGGAACGCACACAGAGACACTCGATACTGCGACGTCCCGCAGATACTCGAGATTCTACAATGAAAAGGGGAAAAAGATCTCGTCAGCGAGGGATCGCCCTTCTTCCTCTCCCGTTTTACGGCGTATTCCGCTGTTCGCACGGATATTAATCGCGAGATAGGCGACCACGAGCCGAGGACGTAGAGACCATCAGGATTTTTCCCAATCCAACAGGCTAAGAGGGTTCCTCTGCTAGGCGAGCAGACCGCTTCGGGTTGAATCATTATAAACGGAGGGGGTTCACGTCTTTCCGTGTGTCTCCTTCATTCGCCCCTGTTATTAATTCGACAAGCAAAGCGCCGGAATATCCCCACGACGCAGGAGACGTGGCTGCTTCGACTCGATTCGCCTCGGTGTGCCGGCAATCCGCCAGGGACCGGCGGGGAACCTCCGTCGAATGGACGGAGACTGGCGGAACGAGAGGAGGACACGGCGATGGGAGGGGATCCGACTCGCGTCGTCGAGCCAGGTCTCCCGCGAGAAATCATTTGTCGGGCCACGAATACCGCGGAGTACCTCGTCAACTCGTTTGCTCCGCAATCCCTGGATGAATGGCCGTGACAAAACCTGTAAACGATCGTAATTGCGTTTACGGTGTGTCTGGCTATTCTCCGTTGGCCGCTGGCGGACCGATCGGTTGAACGGTAAGATGGTCCCGATGGAACGATGGGAATACGATGACGGGAACTGGTAAGCGTGACGGGACAAATCGGTTTGTGTCGAAAGGGCTGGGGGGACAAGAGGCTGGCGATATCTTGGGAATGAATGGTCTCTTTGGAATATCGGATGGATCAGAAGTTTGACTGCTGAGGTATGGGGATGGTCGTGGTGATGTTTTGTTAGGGGATGCTTGTTGGGATATTGTTTAGTGGGAGGCTTGTAGACTGGAAGTGGATTGTAATTTATTGTCTTTGGTACTGATGATCGGTTGGTTTTAGTACTTGCAACGTTAGTTTGTTACTTCTTTTCTTTGAGAACAGTAAAGTTTAGGTGTTGGAAGGTCCTGTAAAGTCTAGGTAAGACGTAAGATCATTTATCAAGAAACTTCGCGCGGGAAACACTAGTCACCGTGTTCAATGGATGCTAGATCATGGTTCTTTTGTGATAGTTACACGAGCACGATCGTTGACACGTTCTTGTAGGTAGAATTCTATAGTAGGTGGGGAAATTGTGTGTTGCGAGTCTTGGAGAGTTTCCAAGAGCAGATCCAATCCTCTGTCGTTAAAGGCTAAGAGAACCTTGCGGTGTTTTCGTTCGCTTGAGACCAGAGATTGTCGGAACACATTGCTAAAATACCGTGGAAGATATTTTGATTGCGAAGATACGCTGATGTGAAGATATTCCGATGTGAAAATATTCTGAAATAATAATTTGACGTGGAACATTTGACTAAAATATACACACCCGTTTTATCATCAAACCGACGAAAGGTTCTAGTATTTATTAGAGAAAAAGTTGAAGGTATCCTCAAACCATTAATTCCGCAGAAGCAGCAAACCCATCCAACTTTACCACTATTTTACACAATTCTCAAGAAACTAACGATCAGTTGAATCGATGGATCTCTGTTTCCAAAATATCATTACCACGTGACCATTCTGTCGTGAATACGACCAAACATCTCAGGTATTTATTAAAAACCCAGACGAACGTGTCCCCAAATCACTATTTCAGTAGAAGCAGTAAACCCATCCAACTTTGCGACTATTCTCCACAATTCTCAAAGAGCTCCCGATCACTCGGATCGATCGATCTCCCTCCACAAATTACCAGAGTACCACGCGACCATTTCCCCTACCATAACGACATCGAATGCCCGGGTATTCATTAGGAAGCCAGTCGAACATATCCATAAATCGCGGGAGGGGCCGCCGGCCAGCGTGTTCCGCAATAGAAAAAGCGATCCGCAACAAATTGTAACGCGCCAGTAGAGAGTGGTTCGAGGGCGGCAGCGGCGGCTGTAGATCTCCCCTTTAAAAGAATCCGGCGTGGGCCGCGATGAATTATGGCAGGCGAAAAATCCAAGTTCCACCGTCTCTTTTCTCTCTCATCCAGGCCGCGGAGTCTCCCCCGTCCGCCTGGGCCCGGTCGAATGCTCGAAACAAACGTTCCATTATAACAAAAGCCATTGTACCTACCTGGGGCCCCCTCGGCCTGAGGTATAGTAATCGTTTTACGATAGAGCGCCGGTCAGCGGCGAGTCCGGCCTCTGGCCTGTCCGGTCGCGAAACTGGCAATATATTCTCGTTCCAATAAGCGGGCCAGGAAGATGGGATGGAGGTGGAAGGAGAGAGACAGCCAGGTCGCTAGTTGCCTGGAAAAAAAGTGTTTGGACGTGAGACGCATGAGGAAACGCGTTGGTCGGGTCCTGGACATACACGGTCGATTCAGGGACAGGAAATTGCAAATCAACCAGCTACATTTTAACGAGCCAACCACCGCTGTCGTTGCTTCTGGACTGGCGAGAGGACACTTTGAGCGGGCTTCTCGCGGTTCTATAATTCTGATCGGTATTTATAGCTGCAGGATTTATCGTTGCCTCCTGTGGGTATAGTAGCCTGTCGCGATCGGGACATCGTGACTATGATCACAGACGAGATATAAGAATAGACCTAACATCTTATGGGACTTCGTGTCCCACGAAAATTATGCTGGTTCGAGCGCACGTCTCCATAAAAGTTTCCGATTTCAGGAACTACGTTCGTTGCTGTGATAACGCATAGCACACGCACACCCATTACTGCATATAGTAATACATAGATACATTAATGCGTCGGTTTCGCTAGCAAGGAATGTGATACTGATATGGTACAGGGGCTTCTGACGCCCTTGAAGCATGGGACAGAAAATTACATTGCATGTTAGGTCTATTCTTATATCTCGTCTGTGCTATGACATGATTATTGCGTTGGGTGCTTCCTTCGCAATTTTTTGATCGTTCGTCTGGTTCGGTTACCACGTTCTAACGCGTGGCCAGACGTGTCAATTCGAGATGGTACCTCGATGGCGCGTTCGATCGTACCTGGTTGATGGAGATTGGATGATGATATGGCTTCGATGATCGGTTTGTGTAAATCGACGGCGGATATTGTTACCGGTATAATAGAGCCTGGGGGATATGAAATAACCGTATGTATGTTTACGGGGTGCTAACAAGCTTATTCGGGAGGAGAATCGCGGAAATATTGCTGCGTGGTTTGATTGGTGGAATTTGTTCGATGATTGGGAGAATTAGAGACGCAATTCGGATGCGGTTTAGTCGGGACGAATGGTAGATTTATGGATAGTAGTCACTTGTTTCTGGGTTGATTGAGTATGAAAACTGTGGTTAGACCTTTTGTAATTGTTTTAGTCGAAATATTACAGTATGCGAGACAGTTAACCTTTTAGTTACAGGTATGTGTTGTATGATATATGAATAATTGATATATTTGTATGAATATATGATTTCATTGCAAGAAATCGATGAGTAGAGTTCATTCAGATGAACATTAAGTTAAATGTGTTGTATCTATACCGTTGTAATACCTGTTGACGAAGGACTTACAAAAGAATTAGCATTTTAATGATGTTGTTACACGGCTGTTATTGACTTCCGATGTTGAATATTTTGAAGCTTCTTCAGATGCTTCAGATGCGAGTAAATAAGTATTCGTTCATAGTATTTGCACAAGCCCCATTTCGTTCGACAATTTCACGTATTTCTGAAGCAGGCGCCGTGGACAGTTGTGTCGAAGAATAACAAATTGCACAACGTTCGTTACCAGCAACGGGTTGTGTACTATGCCGAAGGGAAATGGGAATCAAAAGGCAATAAATGGAGTCCCTACGAAGTGTTCCTTCCAAACATTTATTCGGGCTGAATGAAAATTGCAAACTAACGTCGCCTGTATTAAATTCAGGTCTTTACAAATTGCATCCAATTACAATTTTCTCATTCGAGGAACCATTTTATGTGAATGTGACTATGGAGTACTGGATGCATTAATAACAGACGTTTACAGCCACATATTACATATTTTATAAAATAAGTGTCATTACCCTGGATCGTTCCAGGTTTTATCGAAATAGTTCTAAAATTCTTTGACCTTACAATTCAAATATATTCTACTAACGCCACGCATAATTTTATAAGTTGAAAATATATTATTTTGGAACAGGATTAGGTAACTTAGATTCTGATTAACGACAAAAGTGACTCTGTCCATTAAGATTCAGGTTCATCGTTAAGAAACTATATGTTTTTTATAGCATTTATTAAAATTAATTTTTCGCAAATCAGAAGCCAGTCAGATACTAGAATTTTTCCAACCAACCTGTACACAATATAAACCCCTCCAAAGAATATAAAATCCACCAAACAAATTCATAAAATCGGAAACCAGTCGTCGTACGATCGAACACAATTCCTTCGAGAATGAACCCACATACCAATAAATCTCATTCCATATATTCATACACCTCTCTCTATCCACAAGGGTTATTTCACCTTCGTCGCGACGACACCCTCGAGCCCGTAATTCGTAATTCCCCGGCCAGGTACAAGAACAGAGACAGGATGAAAAATCGTGGAAAGAAAGCGGATAAATCAGTGGGGATGCCAATGGTGGTATTCCATTGGTGAAAGGTATCGGTCGGTGGTGTTTGTCGAAAATTAAATCAATACCTTTCCGCGGGTTGAACGATACCGGTATACGGGTAACGAGCGTGGGGGGGAGGGGGTGAGGCGATCGTCGGCCGTTGCGATTCCCGCGCGGATTCCGCGGTGAAAAATCAACGGATTCGACCGGAATTGGAGGGTGGGGGATGGCGACGCGCTTCCGCGGCTTTAAACGTGTGTAAACGGGTGTAAATCAATGAACGAAAAATCCACGGGCCACCAGGAGGCTCCGCGAGCTCGACGCGCGGATACGACCTTATTTGCATAAAAATTGATTTAGACGCGGTCCGTTGGATCGCAAAAAAATAGGGGGAACAGCGACGGACGAGATCGAGGGGTGTGAAAAAAAAAAAAATACAACCCCCCGGTCGCGTGTTGTATATCCGCGAATTCGTTACCCGAGTTTCTAGGCGACGATACCGCACACACATCGGGACGCCAAATCGATATTCACTTTCGTTTAACGATCCTGTCGCGTGTATCTCTGTGTGTGTGTGTGTGTGTGTGTGTGTGCAAACGCGCGCTCGAAAATCCGTAATATACGAGCGCAGGCCGTGGATACGCGTTGCGCCACATCGTGAAACGTTGGTGCCGTGTGGAGAAAAAAAGAGGGAACGGTTGAAAAATATCTGGGTCGAATTTGTAATTACTTTTTGTTTCTGTTTCTTTCTCTTCGCTGCGTATCGGATTTATCGCCGGGTTTCTTTGATTAATTCGTGGATACGTGGATATCGCTTTCGGATGTTTCGCTGGTCTGGGCGAGAAGTGTATTGTTGGATCTTCAAATTTTTATGGATTTGTCGGGAGTGTGGGGACAGGGAACGGATTGATGACACTTTGACGAGGATCGATGGAATCTTTACCGTATTCATTTCGTAGATATTTTTTTTTATTCGGATTTTCCGATAGTGTTTGCGGAAATTAGAATTTTATGGATATACACCACTGATCAAAAGTGTAGGAGACCTGAGTTTATAATTGATTAAAATTAGGGAATCAGTATATCTACACATCATTTCTTATAACTTTTAGCACATTACTTTAATCAGATCATTGTAGAATTGTTACGACCCAACGCAGATAGGCGATAGGCTGTCGACATAAACCGGAAATCCTGGACAATTGTATATCACGTGCAAGACACGGTCCTCAAAACCATTATTGTACTTAGGTAGTAAATTCTTGGAATCCCAGAAACAATACCTGCACGAAACCCCATTTTTTCAAACTCGTACTACTACCTTTTCCACAACCTACACCAACCAAATTCCTGTATTTTCCACCAATCACAAGTCGATCCGTTACAGCAAGCATCTATGCATTCAATCTTTCACTAGAACACATTCAACCGTCGAACAGAACACATCGATCAGTCAGTATAACTGGTACACACGTACACATACACACATTATAAGTTTATATTAAAGTCTAAGTGTGTTACAAAGTCGTGTCAAATCGTTCAACACCAACATATCACTGTACACCATCACAACATCTTTCCAACGAGTTTCGCAATATTAATTTACCAACGAACAGTGGAAAATCGTGAGTACATCGAATCAATATTTTCTTCTTTCTTTAATTGTCAGATCTAATTACATAGTTTTGGCAGGTAGTGTATTTTTGGGATTTTGCTGACAGTTGTATGTAGTGGTTTCTTGTTTAATGCGAGAGTTAATACTTTATGTGAAATGTGGCTCGAAATTGGTAGCAGAGGTATCAAAGAATTAAACGATTAAATATTGAAACTGTGAGAAATTGGAAGCGTTTCGAGAGACACGATGAATCCGTCATAAACGTTGTCGAGTCGTATCAATTGATGTTTGCTCTGTGGAGCCAATCAGCGATTCATGCCATTTTCGTCGTTTGTAAATAGCTGCCAGGTGTAAATATGGTTCGCGGGTAATTTTAATCGTACGGCGTTATTGTATAATGACTCAGTTAATTTAAAGTTTGCAAGTTTCACACTAGTCTCCATTCTACGGTTATTAAAATTGCTGCCACAGTATTTACTCCTAGAACAGTATTATGGTAAAATAGGCACATTTGTTCAGGTCTTTGTTAACAACATAAACATTGGCGCATTGACTTCAACAACTATTCTGTTTAAATAATTCAATGTTTCTTCGTGTAATTCATGGTAGTCAACATGTTAACCGAATTTTTAGGAAAGTATAAATATATGTTTAGGAACTATTGTATATATTTTTTCTGAATTCTTTAATAACTTGGCAATTCTATAGGGACATAAATATAATCTGTGTTGAATATCTTTTGTGTTTCAATTGTTTATCATTGGTCCACAACTAGAATAACGATGTAAAACTATGCCAAGCTGCTCGAAAAAATACCTGGCCGTCATTCTTTCCAAAAACTCCACGGTTCGCTCCATCCTCGAACCACATATGCTATTACTTTCGAACCTCGTGGGACGAAAATTTCTTTCGTGCATAAAGATGACTAAACACATTCGTCTCTTGTATTCTTGCAGACAGAATTCATTCTTTTCTCGTGTCTTTTCTTCCTAACGTCCCGTTGAACACGTTCTCCACGGATTTCGGTGTAATGGACCGAGCACGGAATCCGGTTTATGTATTTAAAAGCAACGAATGTTTAGCACTTTCAAACACGCCTCCTGTAAAATAATAATTACTGGACAGAAATCCTCCAACAATATCTCAATACTTCCTGGACAGAAATCTTCCAAAAAGATCTCATTACCACCTGGACAGATATCCTCTAAAAAGATCTCATTACCACCTCGACAGAAATTCTTTCGTCAGAATCCGATTCACCTAGAGCCACGTGGTCAACCGATGAAAAACTTCTCACACCTCGAAACACTCGTTCCGTAATTGACGTAGATACATTCGCCGCGGCAAGGGCGTCGCATCTCATCGACGGATCCCACGTTTACCGGGCTGTTCACCGAGCACCAGGGTCTCGCTCCATTTGCCCGGTTACTAGGGTGCACGCCAGCGAAGAGTAACATTCGCGACGGCTGCTGGCGTGTTACCATCCTCCGTAATACATAAATTCGGAGCACAAAGGAAGACGCACGGGCGACGTGTAACTTGTTACCTCGTAGCAAGGAAGGGAAACAGGTCTGGCTGGGGAGAATGGCTCGAAGATGGAAGGGAATGGGTGGTGGGATGGCAGCTCGATGGAAATGCAAAGAGGACGAGCTCTAGCTCGCCGAAGAGTGTTTTGAGACCAAATAAAACCTGAGAAAATCGTAGCTTCCCCAGGGATAGAGCGAGAAAGAGAGGAAAGAGAAGGGCGAGTCTCGAGAAGTCGTCTCGAGACGCCTTCGTGTCCCAAACCTTTTCCGCCTCGAGACTCGACCGGTTGAAGGATTACCGACTTCGAATTCAATCCTGACTCGACAACGCGACAGCATTATGATCAACACTATCTAACGAATGTTTCTCGGTGTGACGTAGGTCGCATCCCCTCTGAGAATAGGGGCTGGAATGCTAGGGAAGGGTGTTGCTAGTGGGATGAAGGTGGGCGAGTCCTTGAACCCGCCAGAGGAAATGGCCCTTCACGCAATAGCCGTCCTTCGGAACTTTCCTTTCCCGCGTTAAAACTTGCCCGTCTGCGATGGAGTTTTTGATGCATGCCTTTCGGAGGGAGAAGTCGCCGTTATGGGGGAGTCATTCGGGGTCTCGTTCAGAGACCTGTTCGTCGGCTGGAATACCTGGGGGGTGAAGGAACGCTTTTCCCATGCATTGATTGTCAGGTGAATGTAGCAAACGTGTTGCGAGACGAATATTTAGTGGAAGATCCATTTTGTTGTTTGATGATTGGGTGGTACAGTTTGAATTTACTATTTTAGACAATTTAACGGTGAGCTGAGTCACTATGATTATCTTCGTTTTTCGTGTAGACTCGTGCAGTTACTCGTTCCGCCGACCAATAAAAGATAAATATAAAGTGCTTCCCTATTTTTAATCGGGACCAAAGTTATAGTTTCCCTTGTCTTGTCCCCACTCTAATATTCATTATTTTTTTATGAATCTCGTTTTAAATATTTTTTATTATTAATCAGCAGAGGCTGTTGGTCTAGTTTTGGATTATATTGTGATATTAACTTCTCACAAAAATTCTGCAATGGTACATAAATAAACCATCCTTTTTACAATGTACGTGCCACCCTTATTTAGGTAACGTGACAGTGAAAGTGTTAATAATTAATACAGCGACACACAAATTTATTGACATACTTCTAAAATAACAATTAGGTATAATAATTTCCATTAACATATTCCCCTTATCATTACTTTTATCATACTTCAGATTACTCTTAATTTTGAAATAATATTCTCATTTTGATAAGTAGAAATATTAAATAGAATTCCCAGTATTCCTCTAACAAATTCATGAATCACTTTATCTATTTTAGACACCTCCGTTCTTCCCACAAACTTTCCATTTCCTCTACCAACCCGTTTCCTCACCCCCGTGCCATTTTACTTACAACACCGTCATCCGTGCTCACATTAAACTTTTAAAAAAAAAAAAAAAAAAAAAAAAAAAAAAGCAGACGGTAGAAAATAGAAGCAACGAGACCGTATCACGGTGTCCCATCCCTCGGCGTAGTTCCGATCCGCCCTCGCCTCGTGCATTTTAACGTCAAGCCAGCCACCAGACGGGAGAGGGTGGCTCGGCCTCCGGCATAACAAATACGTAGCGCGTCCATTAGCCGCGACCAGAGAGCACAGGGGACCCCGTTTTCCAAGTTTCTCGAACGGGAGATGGGGAGACGTGTCGTAATGAGGGTAATACTTAAATTGCGTCCACGTGCCGCGGCAATATCGACAGCCGTTCGACCGTACGTTGGGCCCCGCGGGCGTGGAAAGCCGCCGTCGCCGGATGGGCAGAACTAGGCCGTCGAACAATGGACCTACCTCTCGTTAACGACGCGGCTCGTCTGCCGCACCATCGTCCGGCTGTGGCAGTCCCGGCCAGACTGCGGCCTGTCCGTCTCCACGGTGTGCGTGCAACGACTGTCGAGTGTCCCGCGAGATATCGAGACTCGGAACTCCGAACGCGTTTACGCGTCGTCGCCCAGTGATATACATCTATGTGACGTCTTTGGTGCTTTTACACGAGGCATCACGGGACCGGTTTTTGGTGGATCTGATTGGTGGAGAGCTTTTTGATGCGGGCCAGACGTGTAAGATTGTGGGGATGAGGTGTTGACGAATGATGTGACGTTTAGAGTTGTTTGAAATAACTGTTTCGATGGACCTATGATTTTAATCATTTTTTGTTACTTGGTTTCTTTAAATTCTGAAACGTATAGGGATTCTTAGTTAGAATGTTATTTAGATAGTAAAATTGTTTGTATTGGGTGATATGTACATAGAGATCTTTACTGTCTTTAAGAATACTATTTGACGGTTGATGCTTCTTTCGAAGAAGAATGATGTTGACCTTCGGGCGTGGTGAATTTAATTGTCCAGTTGTACGTAACTATTATAGCCATCTTATGTAAAGATATGCAGTTCAGAGAAGCTTTGTCTGTCGATGGGTGATAATTTTTTATTAAATTTGATGGGAAAATAATAGTAGTGTACCCCAGAATACAGTAAATGTATTTATTATAAACGCAAACATAGTATATAGACAAAATTTTGAATAGTATTTAGTAAACTCCAAAAATATAGAAATTTGGAAAACATAAAAATGGTATGTAGACTAATTATCAAAGTCTGAATAATTATCAGAAACAGTGTCAGGTATGGAACCCCATAACTCTTGCTAGAGAAAACCATTTTGACAATTCTTTTTCTGGAAACACCCAGTATGTATTGATTAACCATTGCATCAGATGTCCCCTACGTCGACTTCGTTCTCAGAGCATTCGAAGAATCGACATTGATTTTCTTGTGGAGTATCCTGGAAGAGAAGTAATTCTTGTCCCATCGTCGCGAAATGGAAAGGTTGGGGAGGGGGCATCAAAATGTCTCCGAGTCGCCTCGTCGTTCGAGCGGCGACGCGTTAAATGCACTTCCGCGCTTCCAATTGAGAAGAACCGGCAGAGGGGAGAAGGAACATTTAGAACAGTTACTTTGATTCAACGGTTCATTCATCATCGCCGTTCCCAGTGTTCACTGTGCGCATTTTGCACGACGCTCGTCCTCCGAGTTACGCTCACTTAAACCCAAAATACTTGGCACAAAGGAGCCTTTTATCGGCAAAAACGGCAAACCACGTTCGGTCTCGCAATTCGACGAGAGGCGAGCTCCCGTAGAAACAGTCTTTTTTACTCTCTCGTTGGAACCATTATCCTTCGAAAAATGGTTCAACTGTTGAATAATATTTTCATTATTACTGTCGCCGAGAAAAATTGGAAACGCTTTTATTGTTAAACAGATCTTTATCTATTTAAATCTTGTCCTCGAAAGTTTACAGACAAAAATTTGAATTTGCAGACAGTCTGTCGGATATTCCACGTATTAAGGGGATGAAGAAGTTTTTGTTGATTCTCAGATTATGTCATAAACACTTCTATCACTTAATTGTACCTTCGATTCTAATAATTTATATAGATTTTCAAGTATTGTATACCGTCACGTACCCAGTTCCTGATCAAATTAGTATAGGTACCATATAATACCTAAGTTTATAATAATAAAAGCTTTTTTCGAAGAATTATTATTGAAATTCATACATGAAATTTGATAACTCAAAGTGACATAAAGATATATGATCTAGCTGATCAGAAATTGCACTTCTTCCTTGAAAAGTTAAATTGTAATTTAATTATTATTATTTCTACATCTTTCTTAACACTAAATTAAATATAAAACATAATTCTATCCGAATAACAACATTTCTTTTGGATTTCCTTAATTTTTCTACATACACGATAAAACAAAACTCGGTTAGTTACTCTCAAGTGATCGGGAACTGTGTCCGTAACAGTACTTTACCTCCGTTAAACAAATTTCTTACAAGACACCCCTTGTGTACAAATACTTTTCCTATTCACCTCGTTTTACCGTCGATCTAATAACGGCGAATAAAACCGAGTCTCCTCGGTTCTGAAAACCGCTCAGTGACGATATTGTTTGGTCGGAAGAAATACGCGCCGTTCCATGGGAATAATTCGACGTCGTCGACGGCGGTGTCGATGGGAAACGAATGGGTCGGGGATAATAACGTTTCTCGACTCGGTCTGACACGTTATGAACTGCGTCTACTTGGCGCGAGTTAGGGTCTGGCTGGCTGGCTGGCTGCCGGCGGCCCGCGTCATCGCATATTAAACGGGGAAAATGACGACTCCGCGGCGCGTCGTGATGCATGCACGCGTTTACCTGGAAAGCCGCCTCCCCGCGAACAGAGAAACGTGTTTCGAGCGTTCGCTGCGGCAGGGAATACTCGAAAACGCTTCGCCGACTGCGGAAACGCGGTTCTACTGTGTTAGGAGGCTGTCATCGAGTTCATCTCACGCGAATCCCGTGGATTAACGTGTCACCGTGCCCGATACGCGATACTTTAATGCCGGGAACATTATTTTTGTTGCTTCTTTTGGTAGCCTGGCTCGACTCTTTTTCCCTGGGAACGGGGGGAAACGAGAAACGTAATTAACGCTCGAGCGAGACGGGGTCAATGATACTTCTGTAGTTCCGGATCTAGGATTCTGGATCCTTGTACTTCGTTGGGGCATGTTGTACATTTGAAAGTAAATGTATGTGAATCGCTAACTGGCCTGAAATATGTCATTTTTGCGAAACCTCATATTTTGTTCATACAGACCAGGTATTCTAATACGTATGAGTGGTAGTGTCCATGTTATGTGTATTTTCTAATTCGGTTATCTCCACAAAGAAGCATCGTTTATTCTACATTTTCAGTTCTTATTCTCATCCTGATCCACATTATAAAAAAATTTAAAGTTAATATTAGGTACGTGCCGTCTATTGTATTTCCTCTTTCAAATTCGTCAGAAAAAAGGTAATCGCACACCATTGGTCCCTTCCTTTGAATCGACAACGCTTCTTCCAATAGGTGGGTTAAAAACTGTCCCACCTTTTGCTTAGCTTATCATGCATGGTGGGATACATTTTAACCCACCTCGAAAAGTTGAAGTTACTCATAGTCATACAGTTTAATATTTTATATTTATATATTAAATATAAATTAAATATAAATTATCTTTTTATATTAAAAAAAATTCTGTGCAACCAGGGTTTTTATTTTCTTTAAAATCGTGTGCCTCGAAGAGTTAAACATTATTTTACTAACAGATTCAGAATGAGCCTGGGAGCACCACAGAAATAGTAGAAAATGGTTAACCAAGACAAGTTGAATCACAGAAGCTTTTGAATTTCTTTTTTCCCAGCAAGTTCACGAACGTTCATCTAACTCCCGGTTCCCCATTCACAGGCCACGATTCCCGGGGACACAGGATGTCCAGCTAGGAAAACGGTAAAATCGACGCAACCAAAGCGACTGGCGGCGGCGTTGCTTTTATCGGGTAGCTCTCGAGGCCGCATAATAGAGCCGCGCGAGTAATACATCTTGCCCGTTGGACCATGAGTATAATGCGGCGAACTATTAAGGCATTCCAGGCAAGTGCACCGCGGCAACCGTGTTTTAATTAATGACGCCCCATACACGGCGTCTGCCGCCGGTCCACGTGTATAATTTTCCCCCGTCCAGGACCCCTGGTTTTAGACGTCTGCAGGCTCTCTCTTCCCCGGATTACAGGCAACATCGATAGTCGATTAAGTTTAAGTCTCGAGGTGCCCCTTATCCACGAGTCGCCTCGCGGCCGTGTAATTACGCGCGGTGAAGATCCTTAGACGACGAGGATAGAGGGAGGGGTTGGGGGGGAAGCAACGGACCACGGAAGTCGGTGGAATAATCGGCGATCCCCGATAAGAGTTATCGGAGCTGGGTAGACGCGTGTGTGACTGCGAAACCAAGCCGGTCCAGCGAGCGCGCGACTAATTAGCAGGAATAATTAAAGGCTGATCCGAGCTCTCGGTGGAAATTTTACCGTCAGCCTTGTAATCGTTTTCATCGTATCGAGTCTGTGTGTGTGTGTGTGTCTCTGAAAAGCGGTTAATTATCGTTGTCGCCTAATCGGTCACTGGTGAGACTCTAGTTTAGTTTCTTTGTTCAGTTTCCTAGGCGACAGATTACCTCGGAACCGGTCTGTCTTTTATTATCCGTATTTCCGGCTGGGTTTTTCTGTTTCCACCGCCCTTCCCCCCACCTCTGGCGATGTGGAATCGATGGGAACGATCGAGGATATCCGGGACGGTTCATCAAAATTCTATATTCGCGGGAATCAACCGGTCCACGTCTTGAACCAACACACGGGGGAACCTACGGAGCTCGACGAACAGGGAATAGCACTCGCCGAAGAAGAAAGAGATAGACGGTTTATTTATAGGCGGGCACGGCTGGTACCTTCGCTCTATTCGTTTATTTTCCGCGCGAGTCCGAGGATTTGCCGGGAGGATAAGTCGCCGGGGAAGCTCGGCCGACATCTTGTAGACGGTGACGGGTTCATCCGATGGACGATGGTTTAATACTCGCGGTGGAAATATTGACGGGATCGGGATCTCGATCGGAGGGTATTGGAGACAGTGTAGGTGGTGGTTCGTCGGGGATTAGACTGACATTTTAAGAGAAATATTATTGGTGTAGTTGGACCGTTATTCTATGTTTAACACTAGAAGTGCCGGAAGTAAGTAGAATGATTGGTTAGTACACTTTTGTGACGATGATTAAAATGTTGGCGGAAGACATTTTCTCAGATCTTTTGTAACTTTTATTGATATATGAAAGTGAAGGAATTAGAAGATTTAAAAGTTCGTCGTGTTTATTGAGCCGATAAATACAGATGTATGTTTATCGTTCGTTAATTCTAGTGTTAATGAAGCATATGGTGCAAATATGACGTAGGATCTCACAATTTTTCATTGTTGCACCATGATTACTTCGTGAATTGAAATTACATTTAGAACTTAGTGCGCTGTTGAAATTCGTTAGGAAGACAATTTTCACACGTATTGAATGCTCCTGAATCTAAGTACAGAATTACTTAAAACTGTATTATAGTGTATCTTAACCCTTTATATCCTGGTGGTACTTTGTAGTACAAGTTATATTGCAATAAAATGCTACCATGAACCAATATACTTACCCGAGCTGGGACTTGTAACTCAATGTCTAGCTATTTGAATAAAAACTAAAAAAAAAAAAAACATATTTGAACAGTTTTCAAGTATTTGAAATAACAATTGCGGTGAAAGAGATAAAGTAACACAATTCAAGCTTTAAAGGGTTGAGATGTTCCATAATATCTCATTGTTAGTACGCATTCGTATATCTGTGTCTCTTAAAGTCAGACAACATCTCTATTAAACATGTAATCAACCAAAAGCAGCTGAATTTCAACCAACCTACTAGTTCAGCCGTAGATTATACAGACAAGAAACATGCATTATCAAAATTGATCCATTTTAAACTTAAATCAAGTACTTAAAACTATTCCTATCAAGAACAACATGGAATTTCCATCAACCCAATACTCTCCATTATGTACTTCCAAAATAACGTTCAGTCGACTCTAACGAAACGGAACGGAATGATAATCAGTTACGTAGCACTTCAACCTGAAAATGGGGTTCAAACGTCCACTGCACGATCCTGATGTAATAGTTTCCTTCTTTTCGAGGTTTTCTGCGCGTCCAAAGAAAAAGCAGGTCTCGAGCTTGCCGCGCGCAGTTTCGCTCGACTAATGTCCGTGAAACGGTCGACTTAATTCCTGCCTGTGTATTAAGACCCCAAAGTAACCGGCGACACTTCTTCGCCCCGACGTGAGCGGTTCTTTTGAAATAATAACCTCAAACTTTTAGCAACTGAATAATAAGAAAACCGAATTTTCTACGAATTCTAGATTTAGAAGTAGAAAAAGCAGCAACGACGAATAACCTTTTTTAGTAAACAACTTCAAGTATAAGTTATCAGGCCAGCGTTCTATTGATTCGGTACTAACAGAAGGTTAGTCGTCGAACATAATTTCGCCGTATGAGAAACGCAGGATCGGATGGCAAGGATCCCCCAGGATGGTTCATTGAATCCGTTCGGTTCACACGGATGGGGAACCGTGGGATGCGCGGCATATAAATTCCGGAAGAGCAATGGTCCGCCCACGAAACGGCGCCCGCGATAACTTGGCACGACGAGACTTAATAAGAAAGTTATCGGTTATCGGGCTCACTAAATCCAGCAGTTAGCGAGTGTCACGGCCCATATTGGCTCGTTTATCTTACATGCTCGACTGTCCCCGCTATCGGTCTATTTGATATTCCGGCCGCGAGCGCGAGGCGTCGCCGGCCGGTGCAAACCCGGGGGCTTCGTTGAACGTTTCGAGAACGCCTTGTAAGCCGCCATTACGTCGAGTTGAATTGCCTCCTATCGGGTTTCGTCGCTGTCCCCCGTGGTTCGATCCACTGGTTCGTGCCTTGTCGACCAATATTGTATCGGTATTTGTACATACAATCTATCAATTCTGAGAAAAAGATCACTTTTATTTCTTATCATTCGGTTAATTGTGTGTCTTCGTGGAGAACGCTGTATGTGGTTTTAGTAGATTTTAGGATCACTGTGCCTATGATAATTCTTGTATTATTTGTTGAGGAAAACATGAATTCTGCGTTGTTTGGTGTAACGATAGTACTTGAAGAATATTGCAGGGATAATAATTATTAGGTGATCTAGGTGCATCTTTTCAATGGAGAATTTTAAGATTTTATCGGAATATCGAGGGATTACTTTCTATTAACACCATGGTATTCAATTTGTCACATGAATTCACCCGGCCCTTTTAATCACCTTTATTGGTCATCGGCTGAGAACAATTAAGAGACTTGCGGCTTGGTATTACGGATCAGTGAATTCTCCTCCTAACGGGGTCTCTTTCGTTGATCAGAAGGGAATGGTGAAATTATTGGGATCTTAAGAATCTATGCTTGTATCGAGAATCTAAATCTAAATTCTGATGTTTCTCGGATGTAAATTGTATTACACACAATTTATACCGTTCAATGAGGGGAGATAATTAAACAGCCACTTAAATGATTTATAATTCTTACAAGTAGTAATCCTAATTTACATCGATGGCCCTTTATTATAGCATCTTCATTAACTGTACATATAGAATTATTAAATTACTTGTGGAACTTTAATATTATATAACTTTATGAATATTATACCACGAGAATAGGTAACAGAGTAATATTTCAATAATCGTATCCTATTAAACACATTCACAGAAAGCAGTACGAAATTTAAGTCATCGATCAGTAATCGAAGCGATTAGAAAAATAATTTCTCCCTGCAGAGGAAAATAAAATTGAAATCCATCATTTTCAATATCATATCTATTCAGATCTACGATTAAAACACACGTACAATTCACATTGATCATATCAATCGAGAAAGGATTAATATCAAATTTCCCTCTAAGCAGCATAGCTTGTCCTTCGATTTTTCTCGAAATACTCGTCCAGCAAACAGTCTTCATAACTTCCGCTCTTGCGAAATCCCTCGAGTGGATCGAAAATAAGTTTTCTGCCTCGACGGGGGTGGAAGAAGCAGGTGGAGAGGGGGATGGGGGTGGCTCTCGTAAATGTTTCACGGCGAACTTTCTTTTCCCCAGCATTTAGTCACGGGCCTCTAACTTCGCCCGAGGAAGGAAGTTATTAATCTGGTAGGAGTCAATCCTTCTCTCGCCTCTCGTGGCTCATGGCCGGCGCCCCGTTGTATTCGTGCTCGCTGCTCGTGCAATTACGCCCCCGGCGGCCGTTGAATTCGTCCGCGACTTTCGTCGTTTCCAGACCCGGCCCCCGTGGAAATGGCCATCTGCGAACCACTTGATTGCGTAATTTGACCTTTTCGTTGCTTCCTCCCGCGGCCGTTGTTCCGTCGACCGGATCTATTCCAACCGTGAGTATAAGGCGATATGGAAACTGGACCGTGAATAGTCAGTGAACTTGTAGGAAAACACACTTAACAGAAGAAATTTGACAGAATTGATTAGTGACAAAAATTCAATGCCTGATGATAACGCCATGTTCCTGGTTGTCGTTTATCGATTTTAATTTTAGTATCAATTAACATTCACATCCATTTATTTACAGTATATCATTATTATTTTAGTTTGGATCTGTTTGATGCATGAACGAGAAAAGTCAATTTCTTCTGATCTCTGGCATTCAAAATAAATCGATAAGAATTCGATGTTGTATAAAGACACTTGTCTAGAAAAAGATGTGGTTGTGCCTTTCTCTGATCTCTTGTTTTCTAAATTAACCCTGTATGTTTGGGGATGAACCAGTGTGTTTAGAACCTGACTAGAACTTGTGCAGTGACTCTCAGATTTGTTCACATAGTTTCGAACGAACACGTAAGTGTAAAAAATTTTCATACAATTTTTATTTATTCAATCGTATTACCTGCAATACTATACATTCTTCAGAATTTGAAATAAAAATTTACGGTTTAATATGTAATTTGGTTAAAAAAAATGTTGCAGTCTTGCGTAAACAAATTTGTGAGTCACTGTATTTACTGCTTCTTTGAAGCTCTATGGGATTCTATAAAATGGTACCAGCACTCAGAGATACCATACTTATCTATTTGCACACAAAAATACAAAAAATAAAAAATCATATGTGAACAAATTTTAAGCGTAATTCAGGCCTTAAAGGGTTAATCTATAAGAATTCAGTTACTCATCACACGTCGCCAACAATTGTCGTTCAGACGGTCGTCTAATTTATCAGGTTTTTAAGTCCTTTATATACTCCACATTATTCTAAATAGGGGAATAGGAACAGTAGTATTCAGAACATCTCAACCGTTCCAGAACTACTCCAGGCGGGAAAGAAGTCGAAAGAGCTCGTATCAAAAGGCCGGCCCCGACCGAGGGATTGTTTCTATTTTTGATCGAGATGAAGCTGTCACGTAACTCTCCGAGAATTTCTAGTCACCTGGCACAAACACTCTCCGAAAGACGCGTGGTGCCCTCTCCCTCTCTCTCTGAGGGATGATCGATTGCTCGGAGAAAACGGCCGTCTTTCCACGGCCCCCCTCACCGTTGTGATTGGCGTTTTCGGGGCGAACGGGGGATGCCTCGTTGCAGCCCTCGATTCCCTTTCGCGGGGATGTCGAACCCCTTGCCCCATTTTCTCATTTATCCGAGGCGACACTGCAAACCCGTTTGCCTCGATACAACGAGCCTCGAAGTCGTGGGAATCGACGCGGCGACTGAAAACCGATAGCCACCGGTTGCCGATTAAGCTTATCGGTGGCGTGTCAACAACGGTGTTCATTGTTCGATGCTCAGACCCTCTAGAACTCGTATATATCCATCTGCAGTAATGGCAGACCGAGCTGGTACTTTATTTGTAGTTCGTTTGGGTTTCAGAAAAAATTTAATATCGGTTTTAACGCTGTTTACGTGGAAGCGTTTGTCTAATTTTGTTCTGTCTATGGAAACACGTCTTCTGTTCGTGTAAACAGTTTATCAGTTATATTTATAATTTCATGCAGGGTGTTCGAAGATAGGGATCTAAAATTTTAGGTGCTTATAGTATTCACCGAGTAGAGTAAAAGATGTCTAATGGTCATATTCTTTCTGTGAAAAATACAGATGTTTATTTTCACATTTGTTACAGATATAAAACTCACATCTGTGGATTATTGACCGACGTACATTTTCTAATATTCCTTCTGTATCTTGTATTGCTCGTCATAGAAAACCTGGACTAATATATTTCCAGAAAGTTGATTTTACATCGAAAAGGTTTATTTTAGGACCTAATGTTAGTTAGACATTTTTTAATCCACGTTGTGAGTTAATCACACATAGTTTAATCCACACTGTTCCTAGTTATTAAAATATGTACATATTTTGAAAAATAACACTTCACAACATGGTGTAAAAGACAATTTGTCACGATTGCATAAAGTTTTCATTGAATTGACCTTATTTTTTTAAATAAGCGACGTATTGTGTCAGGAGAAAAGGTTGTTAACCAGAATCATCGAAGACTAGGCGATATTGTCTACACGAACTTCTGCTCCCGTTTGCTTGGCCAGACATCGGCCAGTGACATATCCGACAGCCCGTCGGATGAAGTTTCGATGTTGTTCCCATAAGAAGACGGAAGGAACTTTTAAGAACTTCGAGTTTACGGTGCACTTGACACTTGTCGTCTATCGGTTGATAAGGAAGAAATTCTAAGATCCTCAGCCACGAGAAGCGGTCGCAGGAACTCTCAATATATCTAAAACTGTTTACCAAGAAGCACGTCTCATTTTAATAGCCTTTCGAACACTGTTATCATCAGAGGGTGAATTATAATACAGAAGATAATTAAATGTAAAGCCTATTTGGGGCCCACTGCATCCTAAATTACTGCAAGGAAATCATTTCATTTAGTTTTCTGAAACAGAAAAAGGTCCTTATGAATTTCATACTAGATTTTCCATTTATTTTGTACAAGTCGTGGGAACCGAGAAACGAGAAAATTCGAAACTTTCGACTGTTTTTCTTCCACCGACATCTCGATTAAAAACATTTCGGGTATTAAAGAAAGCTAATCCCGCCGAAGCTGGTGACACAATTTTTCCGATCGAGAGAAAACCTTCCCCACTACACCTTCGCTTTCTCACCACCTACATCTTTTTCGCTCGCTTTGCTTACTTTCAGTAACGCTCTGTCGATCGTTCTTTAATTCCTTCAAATATTTGCTCGAGTACATGAGGGGCACTCAGGGTGCGCTTTTACTGTGAACAAGTGCAAGCGCTTTACGTTGGTACATTTAATTTCGTCGAATAGTTTCACCGAGGAAATGTGGGTCTTTAAAACTTCGACATTAGAAATATATTTTGCTTTTGATTTCGATTGTGTAAGTGACACGTTATGAGTTAATAACAGGAACATTTAATTTATAAACGCTTGCAGATTGACTTTGATACTCGCCAGGTGTTTGCAGAGAATTATTCCATTCAACATTAGACTCGAAAGGAAAAAATCATATTTCTCGATACTGAGCAGATTTCTAGATATTCTCGAATTCTCTGAATTATTTTTCTTTCAATGAACGTGACGAGTTAAATGAAAAAATAGTAGCGGTAATTCATATTTATATGCCCCTGAATTTTCTGGATTTCACGTAACGAACGAAAAAGCTAAGAACGCTTCAAGATCCAAAAGATCAAGGGATACGTCCAATTAAAAAAGAATATCTCTACCGGTTGGGGTGCACATCAGGGATCTCATACTCAAAGATCCTGAGTCCCTTAAGTACCACCCTCGAACGACAGACTTAAGCCAATTACTACCAATCTCCACCGGACTCGTATTTCGTGTCTCCATTAACCGGCCGCTAAGTAGCCCTCGGTCGACGTAAAATAAATATACCGGTAAGCTGCGTCCTCACGAGACGCAATAATTCGAGGATCCAATATCCTGAAACACCACGATTTATTCGTGGCCTTGCGGACTTCTAATAAATTGGGGAAAAAGGGTAACAAACGCGATAAAAACATTTGAATTCGAAGTGAATTAATGTCCTTACAAAAGTCCCGAAAATTGGAGAACAAAATTTTATAGAGTTCCATGTTCGTTGTAACTGTACATTTACTCTAAAAATTGAATATTAATCCAGTAACAACAAATTCCAGCGATACAGTTTTTAGATCGATTCGGTAATTACACGTACAAACAAAGAAAGTAAGCATACGGGTGAGAATTGGATTTTCGGCAAAGATACGAAATCGGAAAAATTACCGAATCGGTCAAAAAAACCATTTTCTCTGAACTGGTTGTCATATAGTATTTCACGACGACTTAAAGAAAACGAATAGTATTCATGATTCTTCAATACATTCTTACACCATTACCACTAATCTGACACTGTATCATAAAGCAAAGTGTTAATAAGTATACTATACTTTTCTGCTACCGATTCCAAAAAAACAATCCAAGCGAAATAGAAATCCCCCTCTTCCACATAATCCATCCCGTACCTCGAATCAGGCATAAAACAGATCACTCGCTTCGCTCCACCAAGCTACAAAACCCATCCAGACCCCCCGAGGCTAACTAAAGACCCCGGATCAACGGTCCGCACTTCCACATGTCTGGATCTCTAACCATCGGTTAAGATCTCGAGGAACAAGCCTGATGAAACGCTACAAAAACGCAGAACGGGAAGTAGCTATGGAATAGGGCAGACGGAAGAATGCATTATCATCCGAGGAGCTCTCTTTTTCGCCGTGCAATTGGACGAGGAATAGCCGGCGGTGATCGAGCAACGTTATCCGTCTCAATCGAACGTCCCTCGAGCCACCCCCCTCGCCCATCCTTAGTACAAAAGGAATTCCCGTGCACGTCGACGGGGTTCCACTGTGCAAGTGGAAGGAGGTGGAGGGTCGCGCGTGGCCCAGCCCCGCGGAACACCGGCGATCCTTTATCCGAAGGATCGAGGAAGTCGGGGGGACGTTCAAATAGCGAACCGCCGGTGGAGGAAGACTTTATCGCGCGACGACGCCGTTGTATCGATGATTTCAGGCTTGCCAATGGCCCGCGTCTTCCGCGTGCACTTCCCCTAGGAACACGATCGATCCTTCGAAAACGTCCCTGCGTGGCTTTAACGAGCCCTACCCCCCCTACCTTTTCTTCATTTTTTTTTTCTCTACCCGTTCGTTCGCCGTGCACCGTCCCTTTCCTCGCGGCGGTTCAACGGTATTCCGCCGAGGAAAATATTGAAGGATATTTTCCTTCGGAATGTATGGGGAATCGACGATAAATATTTGCCAAACGGCTGTCTTCGTTAGGCGACGATCGATACGGTGTATACTGAGTGTTTCCAAAATGGTGGTACAAGTCGGATGGATGTGACTCTGCGGGGGAAAATATGTCGAAAATTTAGGATAATATTTTTTTGTAGGATGATTCGTTTGAGAGAAAATCGAATTTGAATGTCTGTTGGATACTCGTGCTTTTGAATAGGACTTGACTGACGTGTCAATTTAAGTAAAAGTGGATAGAACTTGGTTGACGTGTCTGTTCAGTGCATTCTGTTTCTACTTACTAAAATAAAACTGAATGGGAATTGTTTCGCGCGTCTGTTCATTGCATTCTGTTTCTACTTATTGTCATTAGGAATACAGTAAATGATCGATGAGTGTTTTAAGGTCACCAGGTATAACGCTGACTTTTGCACAGTGATAAAACTTGAAATTCTGAGACGAATAATAATTATTTCAGCCGCATATGGCCATTAGTTTCTGAAATATTTCACCACCGGCAAAAACTATATCGAAAAATACTCCACGAAAATCGTCTGTCACGATACCACTCGACGCACGATCGACGTAGGTACGATGGAACCGATTCACGAGAGAAACCCGCGTGTAATGCGTTCCAATCGAACAATTTAATTTGACTGGTAGTGTTTGCATTGGTCACAGAGACGGACACGATACGCAACATCGGAACGGTACGATATTAGGTGAAATAGAGGCAAAAGGGTTTTTGGGGGAGGATGGGGATCGTTGCGTTGCGTCACGATTGAAAGGCGTAGCGGAATTGTATGGTTGGTGCACAGCTTTGGTGATCTTTTGTCGGGTGGGAGGGAATCTGGGAAACAAGTTTCTGGGACGGCAGCGGGGCTTCTTGTTGCGTCCGTGCTATTGAAAGGAAATTGAACCGGTTGTTTAGTCATGCAAACGCGATGCCACCATCGGCCCGATTCCGTTTGCGTTACCGGGACGAAATGAAAGTTCACTGACCGGGAACCGTTTCCTGGAATCCGGCCGATCGTCCCCGATCCGATGCTTTACGATCTGACGCCAGTTTCGATTTGGCCGGCCTCTGTCGTTCGATTTAAATAGATGACTGGACAGACGGACGGAGTATGGGGAGAGGGGGGCGAATTCGACGGAATTTCGACGGGAATTCAAGTTCGCCGCCGACAGACCAGCGAGAAGAGCCACGATTTCCCTGGACCGTCGGTGTTATTTCGGTCGTTTCGCTCGGGACATTCTGGTCACGTTCGCTAGCCACTGGGGATTTGTAATTAAAATTTGTTAATAATCGTCGTCCCGATGGATTCCGGCTTCGACGTACATGCAGAGTTACTATTAGAGCATGGGACGTGTGTACACGCGATCCGAATTTCGCTGCGGAATAGTTCACCGAAACGAGGTATCCGGAAGATTACTCTGGCTACCTAATATTAAACTTTCATCGTACCCTCATTTTATACGTACTGTAATTTTTAAAAAAATTTGGTTCCATATTTTTTATTTCTCTTTCAATGTAGAATAATTCTACTGCCTCAACTGAAACATTCTGTATATAACAAGATAACTACCCCCACAAATCAATCCGAATTATCGTCAATGCTAAAAACAATTCTAACTAAAAAAAAAAAAGGACATCACACTTGAAATTTCCAATACACCATAGACAATTGTTCACGCAGTAACACGATTTATAAAAGTACAAAGAAAAACAAATATTCCACCAAACGGTTCACAGTTGTCGAATGATTTTTCCCGCTCGTGGCATCGACAATTCGGTCACGAGCGGCAATAATCATCTGGAATGTGTACCACTCGCAAACGGTGCTTGACAATGCAAGCAACGTATCGACGAGCCGCGTCGTACCGTGCCCTGTTTATTTTAATTCGCGGATAAACAATGGAAGGACGATCAACTTTTCAACCGTGAGCACGACGAGCGTTGCACTTTTCCGGTGTCGATCGCGATTCCGCTCGCACCGCAAACACGGCCGATCTCCAACCGTTTTTTCGGCAAATATATGCCAGAGGCAAGTGCGAAACCGGCAGTGTAAATATTTCGCGCGTTTCTGGTTGTCGCTGGAAATCTGTTTATGTGGGGGGGGGGGGGGGGGGAATACACGTCGAACCCGTCCACATGGCCGTCAAGGTATCTTCGTTGCTGTTTGCCGGAAACATCGATCGGTTTGCCTCGTTATCATTCCGTTTGCCGCCTTATCTCGTTCGTTGATCTGGTTATTTGTCGTTACGGACGAAAGGTCCGTGAAAACATTTACTTTGGTTGTAAGTCGAAAGAAACGTTTTGTTTGTGCTACATATCGAATATACACTGGTGTTCCAAAGTATTGCACGTCTGTTACAAAATGGATAGCAAATTCATAGCACCTTCCTAGGAAATCGTAACCAGTGCATTAAATTTCGTGAACTATCACTTGACAGATCTTCTTTTGTTCCTTGTATTTATCACCACTTATCACTAGTACCTTATTCTCGTTATGGGTTATATATAAATTATTCTAAACCTATGGATTCTGTAAATTTCGATAAACCGAGCGTGTTTGCGATACGTTGGTTCACCAGTGTACATTTTAGCTTCGTCTTATGAACATATAGAGAATGTACAGTTAATAATGAAGTGCTTTAAAGTAAAATTCATTGAGTTATGGGATCTAGGATTGTCATGGTTCTCGTTTTGTAAAACAGAATGTTGAATTGTAAGTGGAAGAATTGTTGTTAATATATTGACTATCGGATTTATTGAAAGATAGCGGTTGTGTTCTTGTGCACACTTTAGTTATAGAACGGAGAACCTTGTTGCAAGCGACACGGAAAAAGTGTCGAAAAGATGAAATATGGTCATAAAAAACCAATAAGAGTCCAACAAGAAGTATACAAAAAATGATCGATCTTTTTAGCAGAGAAAGTATTGAAATACGTAGTACATATTTTGATACACGAGGATAACTAGTCCTTGTATTTTATATTTATAAGGGTGGAGATTTGATTAAAATTACGGTAGGAAAGCAATTAGTTTAATTGCTCGGTTTAATTACCAAGGAAAATTCATTTTACAGAACGATTAAACAATATCGGACATTTTCTGAAATTGTTTTCCGATAATAATCCAGTATTAGCAATGAAACGTTATTCCTCACGGAGCATTCAACGCAGTGTCCAACGATCGGCGTACATTTTTCATGATTCCGAATGAAACGTCATAAATCTGAACCAGTTATAATTTATCGTGAAATTGGAACATTATTCATATAATTTCAATTAGGACGAATGTCACGGTTCACCGAATTCTCAAAAATACTCGGTCTTCCGAGTCCGTGCTTTGATTAGCGTTTATACGAAAGTTTCAGCTGTAATTAACCGATATCGAGGAGTGATATCAAAAAAATTTGCATCGACGAATTTTAATTCCGTTTGGTGGTTACGTTTCAAAGCGGGAGCGTACGTACTAATATGTTTTAAATTAGATGCACACGTGTAAAGTGTTATTTAAACTTGTAGATAAAACACGTTTTATATCAACCACTGGATGTTACAAGAATATTGATAAAAGGTTTGAAAGCTGTTGCATTCGTTTGATTAATTCGCGTCATCAGAAATTGAAATTTCGTGTAGCTGTTTTTTTGTTTTTTTTTTCACATAACACGCTGTTCGTTGATTATACTTTCACACCTTTTCTATCCGATTATCGAAATGCCAACGACAAATTAACGTTCGATTATACATCGGTCGATTCTATTTTACATCGTGTCGCGCATTGAAAGCAACCTGGGTCGGTGACCGTTCACGGAATCGAACCTCGACCACACCGATACGGGCCAAGATCTGATTTATGGATCCACAAATTAAAATCCTATCAGGATTACCTCGGCCGTTGGTTCCGCTTGCAGAGCAAGAGTTTTCGAAACACGTGACACATTTCGCGTGGCTCGATTAATTGGCGTGGGAACTGCCGATCGATTCAGTTTAAACACGACTCCTGCATTCGTTCGTGGCACTGTTAACCGTATTACCTTTAGAAAATTAAGGAACATTTTCTAGCGTTACCACGAGATTTTAGAATTTCATGAACATTCACATTTAACCCTTAACCCTTAACTACAGACGATTCGTGTCAGAGACGACTCTGAATTTTTATTTCACTATCTCTACCTAGTGAAAGTATTAAGTATTGTAATTAGTAAAAGTATTACAAATTGGTCGTTGTCGGATTATTCATCTCGGAGACGTGTCTAGATTAGGTATTATACTCCATCCCTAGAAGTTACAAAAATTACCATAATAATTTTTTCAGACAAACGACTCAGTAAATACAAACAAATTAATATTATCTATTAACGAGCTACCGATTAAAGTAATTCAGTTTTTCATCGAGACAATCTTGTAAGAATCGTTCGCGAGCCGATTCTCGCCAAGTCTGAGCTACGCCTGAATGCTTTCCCTTTGTGAGATATCTCGGCTTCCCAGCATGATTTATGACGCTAGGATCAAACCCATTAGCGGAGCCGGCCGATAATGCGATCGCGGTGATTCGAATCGCGCCCCAGGAATTGAGACCTTCGTCTAGTAATCATTTCGTCCACGATATCGTTGACGTCGACTCCTTAAACGAAGAAACGTGTTTCCCAGTGAAACGTGCGTCTTGGCGCCTTCTAAACGACGGTGAAAACGTAGTTTGTTCTGTTGGTCTTTGCCGCTGGATGTACGAGGTAATAGCTCCGCGGCTAAAAACATTGGAACGAGGACAGAAGATGTTGAGTTACAGGTTGGTTCTAGAACCGGTGTCGCGAAGCTTGCTCGCGTATTTTCGTCCGAAAATGTAAGAAACAATTCTAGAAAATGTCATTCTTGAAATTATTTGGTTGCGTCGTAAGAAACTTCCGGTGCAGGTGGAGGAAAATCATTTGTTTCAGAAAAAATTCTGTCACCTAACATAGAGATTAAATAGCAAATAGATGGCTGATGGTGATTAAAAGATCGTTTTCGAACTTCATAATTGTTTTCAGTATCAGCACCATTGCGAGTCGTGCTCATTAATATCACAGTCATTTTAGATACTTTTGAAATGCAATGAATACTTATAGAATCTGCTACTGATTTTAGATGATTTTTAGATCACGTTAATTCTACAAAGCATTTCAAAATTAGTAGGTTTTATCATATCAGAATGAAAATAACAAAATTGTGATAACTGTACAGTAATATTTATAATTTCGACGATCCTACGTTACGATCTTACATTACGACGAATTGATCTGAAATTTCCAATCACGATAAAATATAATAATCGATATTAAATAGACATACTTTTAATATTACCATTATTTAATTATTTTACCGCCGGTCTATCGATACTTCGCGCGTAAAACCCGAAACGGGGTAACAAGATGCTCGAATTCCCGTCGGGGTGTTGCACTTGGACACTCGTTAATTACTCAGAGGGACATCAAAGGCTCTGGACAGAGGCACTTCGTTTTTCTGATCACTCGCGACGGAGGAACGATCCTTTGACTCGATGAAAGGTGGGTCCACGGAAAGTTTAGCCGCACCGCTTCAAAGAGCACAGAATTCGCGGCTCAAAACGGGACGGGGGAACCCGGAAGTTTCAGCGCGAGTATATACCTATCGAGGCTTGATTAAAAATCATTGTGATCCGGACCCTGGGAATTCGAGCGAAGCCACGCTACGGGCCGATCGATGCTTCGTTAATTACAAATCCATTACGACGAACTTCAGAGTGTCCCGTAAAATGTAGTACTATTCGAGCAAAGTGTGATTATCCGTGAAAAAGTAAGTCGAAAATAAAGAATACAATTTTGTTAAATGAGACTTAGTTTTCATGAGAATCAATTTTAAAAATTATTTCATATCCATCCTGTTTTATTGTAAATTGTATAACTTTGCTCGGATCACATATTTTCTTGGCCACTTTCTTACGCTTGTTTGCGTCGCGTTTTTCTTGGTCGTCCAACAAATATCCGCAAGAACCAGACCCCATCGTCTTGTCTAAAAGCTCGCGCTAAGAAACAAGACGAATCGTGCGTACGTTTCAAGCGTTCTTTTTTTTTTTTCTTGCTCCCACGACGAAACGTTTAACGCTCTATACGTTATAAATTTAACCCCGTAACAGTCAACCGAACCCTGATTAATCGTACGGCGCGTAAACGCAGGCATTAACGCGATCGTAAAAAGTGTGCGACGCAACGCGCCAGGTGGCGACGTTCAAAGAGAACCATCTGGACCGGCCCCGCCGGGAATATCAATAATTTATCCCGGTGTCGTTAACAAGTTCGGTCGTCGATAAAATTAACGCGCGCGTGCTTCTTAATGTAGCTCGTAAATAAACGACCCTCCGTGCCGAGGGGACTGTAAAATTGCAGAAACAGTAAAGCATTCGGATGAATCGGGACGAGTGAGTTTCGGTCAATAACCGCGTAATTTTTCGGCCGTGACCGTTCATATGGACGCCGTTAAAGATGAATAACAGCCAGACGACGAATTTTCCGCATTTATAATACATATGAATATGCAGAATTGGATGGTACGGGATAATCGAGAGAGTAACAGTAAATGTTTCATTTTATATTGGTGCACTTTCATTGAAAAATAGAAGCTTTTGTTTCGTACGAAAATTTATACCGCTCGTTGTGACAATTGACTGTCACAATAGTATAAACAATCACTTTACATTCCTTAATATGGTGGGAAAAACATATTTCAGACATATAAGGCATTCTAAACCGAATATAATACCTTATCGTACAGCAAATATAATACCAGATGGATGAAAGTAATATACTAAAACTGATTGGAAATGATTTGTATATGTACGGGATTCCGTAACTTTGATTATATTGTAACCGAATAATAAGTTACTCTTCCATCAGTCATTAACTCTGGTCTGGAATATACGAACTCCCATTATAAGTTAAAATGCGGTGGTCGATCATCCGTCGTCCACGGTTTAATAATAACGATACGAAGCTCCTTATCCTTTAATAAATATTCCCAATTGTAAGTAGAAATAAATAAACCTAAAAGAATAACAAATTATCAGAAGCCTCATGGGAATAAAAATCTTTCCCCAGCAAAAACGAATCAAATGGTCGACAACAAAAACGATCATAACCAAAATAAAATAACAAGAGGCATCGAATTCGTTTTAACGACCCGTGGGAATATTTTTGGAATCGACTCAGGGATCATTATCGATTTTATATTAGTCCTGGGTTGCGTGTACCGCGATCATCGGGAGCTTCGATCCAGTTTTTTTATCGATTCGCGATGGAAACACGGCCTTAATGCGCTCGCTGGGACATCGAATATGATAATGTAGAAAGTTATGATGGCATTAGCATAGTTTCACCGTTTCTCGCGTGCATACGTGTAACGCCCCTGAATGTGTATATGTATAATGTGCTTGCGCGCGAGCGCACGCTCCCGCGACCGAGCCGGCTCGTGCCTTCGTTATCTATGCTGACCACATGCCGCGTAATCTTCTTCATTATATCTGCTTGCCTGTTTTACATTTGCATTAAACGAAAATGTTTGCGTACGCGCGTCCCGACCGCGATAACGTCGTGACTTCTGCTGACTGGTGCCCACTCGCGCTGTCGACTTCCACGCTAAATCGGCTCTCTAACTGTGAACCACCGGCCGTGGGAGGAGCTTTGATATTTTCTGCTCGTTGGCGGTTCCTCGAGACGTTGTCACTCGTCCACGAACGATGTATACGAAACCGTTTTTAATCTCGTGCTTGGGATAATATCGCGGAGGAATTCCTGTTAGAGTAACTGTTTGCGGAATCAAGGATCTAATCAAACGACGGGCGATGGAGATTGTGAAGATTTAATTTAGGATGCTTGGATTCTTTGTTTTCTTTATCTACTTTTTGTCGACGTTGTTTATTCTGTATTTTCAAGAAACCGTTTTTACTGTGACGTTTTAGGATACGATATCGATGGAATTAGCAGGTTCAGTATGAGAGTTGATAGAGAAGGTGCTTAAAATAATATTTCCAATATAGGAGCGGAGACGTAGACATTCACTCTTCATTTCTTTGCGTACACATTTCGTAGACATGTCCGACTCGAAATTGTTACTTACACGAATCGAACTTACACAATCACTAACAAATCACATGTGTAACAGAATCATTACTACTATCACAGACTGCGGATTTTCACGTAAAATAACATTTTATAAAATGATTCTTAAATACATAAGCAAAATTAGAACCTTGTTGCATCTGATAAAAGTTTTGTTTTTTACTGTATTTCACAGAGCCCCGTAGATTATGGATACATAAAATACGCAGTCTAACTATCACACATGAATATCAACTTTCCCTATTTAAAACTATAACCGCAAACAATGCTCTCTTTTTCTAGAATCATTTCTATATTTTCTTCCCAACCTTCGCTAATACAAATCTAATGAAAATCAAATCTTCCCTGAAGTCCCTATACTGTGTATATGTTATGTTGAATTTGATTTACCAAGAACATTACCGTAGATAATATCCACAGCACGCCTATTCGACACGCGTAATCCCCCGAGGTAATCACTTAAGGAAAGCCATCGGTCCCTCGGTCTGACAAATGATCGACAGATCGACCGATTAAACGTCCAGCGAGTCGTGACTCGCAAGTAGCAGCCCCCCTTCGATTTTCTCGGATTACAAATGCGACGGCGGTACCCACAGTTCGCCGCTGGGAGATTAAAACGGGCCGCGTGGCGTCGATATAAATCAGGTGTGGGGGTACGCAGGTGCGTTGCATCGATCAACCGAAATAACGCTCGCGGCTGGACGGAAATCAGGGTCAGAAACAACGGCGACAATGACGACTGGTACCGTTATGAACGCAATTCCTGATCACTTAAGAGTAACTATCGCCGTTTTTTTAACGTGTATGTAGAAAAATTAATCAAATTCAGAAGAATCGTTGTTATTCGAAGAAATCTATGTTTTATCTTCAAATTGGTACAGTAAATCATGGATAAGTGTTCGAAGAATCCAGGCAATAGTAAGGAAAAGACCCCACGTGTAATGCTTTTTTGTTTAATAACGTTTAGGACAGTGATAGAGCTTGGAATTCTGAAGCCAATATTTATTGCAGCTGCATATGACCATTAATTTATGAAATATTTAATGTTTAGTTCCCAGAAGCCTTTGAATACTAATGCAGGGTGGGTAATTTCTGATCACCTAAGTCATATATATCTGTATCACACATCTCTCAAATTATACGTCTAAATTTTAAAATATTTAATAATTATTTAATAATTTTTCGAAAAAAACTTTTATTTTAATGAACTTATTACATGGTATCTATGTACTAAACTGATCAAAAGTTGGGTTCTGATCAGGAACTGGGTCTTTGACGGTACACCAGACAGCGAAGAAAAGATCGATGATCGCGACGCAAAGGGGTCGCCCAAGAAAGTCATTTCCAACCGATGTTCAGGGATGTCTGTTACTGATGGAAGTACACGGTACAGCTGGTGCGTCCGTGGCTTTCTTTCAGGGCTCGTTTCGTACTTAGGAAGATGGAAAAACGTCTGGAAGGGGCCCGAGGAACGGTGACGCGCACGGTTCGTTGGGAAAATATAGCGGAGGGAAATTAAAAGATGGAAGGAGGGATGGCTTTTAGCTGATACGATTCGATATTTCTCTTTTACTCCGCGAGCCTTTCTACCCCCTTCATGCGAGAGGCTCTTCAACCGTGACCAGTATCTGTTTTTGTCTCTCTCTCTCTCTCTCTCTCTCTCTGGTTTCGTTTACACGATGTTGCACGTTAGACATGTCCCGTTAAGACTTTTTTACGATTTTCGTATATACGAGACGGATGTCTGGAGCAACGGTGTCCAGGGATACGGGATACTCTTGCGCGGTTTCAGACGAACTCCATACATCGTTGCTAACAGAAAACGGGGGATGAACTGGTGAAAGGTAGAAACCTCAAGGAATCTTTCACTCCACTCGGGTACGATTTAATATCCTCATTTTTCGTTCGCAGCCTCTTGGTTTCCTTAACCTTAGATTAGGAAAATATCGTAAAAATTTCGATCTCAAAATACAAAATTTTTAGATAGTTATATGGCCTGTGTTTCTTAATTGTTTCAATGGTTTTTTAACTGCGACACGTCCCTCATGACGATTCTTAAGCAATAAACGTGAATACAATGCACTTTCCATTAACACAGTTGTTTCCCTAGAACAAACGCAAAATTCGTTACTTAAGCAAATAGGAAAGATAAAAAGTGCATGAATGATATACTCAAGTGGAAATGACAAATTACCTTGTCTTCCTCGGTTAACACGCACACAATCAGACCGTCAGTTACCCCGTCGAGAGAAGAGTAACAACGCTCCGTCTATCCGGAGCGAAGCAGGATCAGGTTGACGTGTTGTACGAACAAATTCTTCGACTTGATTCCGCTCGATCACGGGATGGATCGGTTGAATAAACTCTGCCTGGAAAATTGAAACGTCCATCAGGGACCTCTCTCCGTCTCCTGGGCTGGGCGAGATAAGGCTGGTGGACGTGGATTGATGATGTAAAATATCGTTGGGCCGGAAGTTCGACCCGTGCATTCGTGGAAAACAACGCGGAAAAGAAGCTCGTGGTCGATTGTTCTCCGTGATTTTAGGGGGGGGGGATTGATCCACCACCATCCCCCCGTTGGCCCTTTTCCGCAACCGAAACTCGCTGGCCCGGCGCAACAATGTTTACTGGGCGAAGGGGTTGGAAAGGGGTAACGGGTTGCTACCGCGTGCCTGCATCAACGAATCCTTCCCTTTGTCTGGCCCCGACCACGAGGTACACACCAAAGTGCTCCCGTTAATTGCTGCCACTGAAATTTCCTGGACCAGCGACGGCCCAACGAACATTCCTCGATCCTCTTCGACTTCGACTCTTCCGGATTTGCGAAGGAAACAATGGAAATGGTGATTTCGCAGAATTTTGTTTTAGGGTTATTCAAGTGTGTCTTGTGGTAATTAATAGATGCTGGCTTTTGTTTAGGCGGGTCAATTTTAGGAAGGTGATCGAGAGGGGTGGAAGTTTAATGTGGATTGAAGATTAACTTTGGGTCTTCTTGATTTTTCGCTCTTCTATGACCCTCCACGATTTTGTTATAATTTGGTGTATTACGAGTCAGTGGAGTTATGGAAGGTCCAGAACGGACGTAGGTTGTATAAGAATTCTGTTTTCCTTGATAGATCAACAGGGGGTGACTCGAAGAACGCGATATAACAAGGGCAATTTCTCATCGTTCTTGCTTACTTTACTCTCAACATTTTTCACGTCTTTTGTGCTCCGTCCCCCTTCGCTCGAAAGCGCGATACGAGACGGGCACGCTTGCAGAGTAGAATATTGCCTCGCGACTTACGACTGTCCTCCAAAGTATGATGTCACACTTTGCGTAACGTCGTAAATCATAAACGTCGTTTGTGCTTCAGAATGCACGCGTCTGTTCTATATGTGTGTGTTTAGCGACTTATTTCCCCGAGGCAGATACTGTTCATTGTTCAAATATGAAGGTATTATTATGTATGTAACCCCGAGTATTATTCACGCATTCCTTTACAGTATGATAAAGAGAAGAAAATAGAAATAAAAAGCGTAATATAGATCTGATACTGATACTAATTAAAAATCCCAGAAAAGTATGAATTTTGTTCCCATATTTATCAATTATATTCCAATGGGTCCAGATGTTGTTTGACCTATCTCAAAAAAAAAAAATGTTAAGCTTATTTCCCGTAATCTGACATCATCAAGGATTCACGTGATAATTGTTTTGCATTGCAAATATAATTTTACTTTATAAAGCAAAAAATTATTTGAAAAGAACGATCCTCTACCATTAACATGAAAGGGAAATCAGGTTCGTATCTTCAATAGTTCCGGAGATAGAAAATCTATTGTGAAGCTAGTTATAAAAATCGGTGAAAATTGCCTACTTTGAAGATCTGTATCTTTTAAACAATTTCGAAACCAGCAAAATGACTTAAACCCCCACTCCCCTATTATCACGAACACTATAACATATTTCACTTTAAGTAACATCCAAGACATCGTGTACAAAAGTGATCCACTTGGCATGGAACGACCCATTCAAAAGCAGAAATCCAATAAAAACTTATCTACTTCATAAAAATTCCACGAAACCCCACTCTATTCCGTTGTACACACTTACACAATACCATAAACGCGGCAGTTCATTTATAATAAGCGTTCCATTCTCAACATCCTATTCCCAGCTTCTTAAAAACACGAACAACGAAGCAGGCGATCAACAGATCACAGGGCAACTCTCCCAGAGCCACGCAAGAAGGTCCATTCACGGTTGCCCTTCCCATAGTTGGGGGTTTCAGCTCGCCCAGAAGCAGCTCGGCAATTCCAAGACACGGTAATTGCACTATCCTGTATATCCTGTCTTCCCACTCAAATTACCCGGTTCTTCGAGGTGGGCCAACAGTTCTTATACCTGTTCCGCTAGCTGCCGGTAGCAGAATTCCATCCACGGAGAGAAGGGATTCGCAATCTGCTTATGAATTAGTTGGTCGCCCCGGCAATCCATCATCCAACCGTAGACTACGTTTCTAGCGTAACCTTCTTTGACGATCCATCAGTGGAACGGTTCTTCCGCGTCGGCTTTTCGAACACCGATTCGCTTTTAGACGCCCCCCACCCCATCCACCCTGTTATTAATAATTTACGCGACACCATCGTCCAACGCGCATCGGTTCGAAGTGGCTGCAGTTCGGCCGATCTGTTCGACAGCAGCCACTCCGAGACTCGTGCAAAGATCGAACGAACGATACCGAGTTTATACGGCTAACGACCGGCTTTACGACCGCCGCTCCGATACCCACCGAGGGGCGTACGGTGAAACGGTAGATTCAATCCGAGAAGTGGAACGCCTTCCGCCCCCGTAATGTGCAGCCTCGTCCTGCGGATGTTTACGAGGAATCTGCTCGCGGGGAATCGCGATTCTTCGCGTTGGAACGTTAGTAATTTCGAGGGAAATATTGAGAGTACAGATCGATTGGATGGAGATATGGAAGTTTGTTTAACGTTCGAATCGGCCATTGATCGATGTATGTTTATTTTTTTTATGGGAATAAGGATTGGTTTTTTCAGAATGTTCGCGATTAATTGTGGTTGCGGTGTGTTTTGAATGATTTTTTTGGGAAATTGTGGACGAGATATTTTGGTCGGTTTCAGGGGTAAAATTTATCTATTCTTTACAAACGAAATATTTAAGGATCGCTACACCATACAATGTAATCTCTTTGCACCGAATGTGGGGGGGGGGGGGGGGGGGGATGGTTTGACAGGCACGGAAATTGAATAATATCGTTGCATCAATAGAGACCGTGATTCGCCGCGATTAGCGCGGAATTATGGAACGCGTTAAGCGCGATTGTGTCATGTCGCGTGGCAACGGATTACGGGCCCGGGCAACAATCCGTCGTTTGACGCGCGACATTTACTCTCGTTGTAAACCCGCGTCAATCGTAACGCGGTCGATCGTATTAAAATTGTAAATCAGAGGGACGCGTGGCGGTGCCCGCCGCCTCTTACCAATTTAACCTTTTTCCGGGCAAAGTTTGCAAACTTTATTTAAAAGTTCCCGATCGTTCCCACACCGTCCGGATGAGTTTTCCGTCGTTCCCATCAAACTTCTCGTGTCCTGTACATCATTTTTAATAAATCCGGTAGACCGACCGGATGTCGCTGAGAGAATAATTTGGTCTATCCTGGAAATACTGCGACAATTTTCCTGAATTTCTTTCACTTTTATATGTTCAAACGAATTCGGTAATGTAAAACAAGAAACTCGTGTCAGTAAAACGATGCAGGCGTAATCACGAATCCGAGTTCTACGGACGAATTAACGAGGCAAGAGCCAGGGTACTATTATAAAACTATCCAAAGAAAGCTTTTAATTCATTAAACAGCAGCGGAAATGACAGTCCTATTTGTCGATAAATCGTAACATTCTAATATCAACGATGTACTCTGTCCACAAACTTACGGAGAGTAGAGTACCATAGCTCAAAAAAAAAAAGTTCGACAAGCGTATGAAAGCAACCTGATGCTCGGACCCCGCCGAAAAGTCGAAAGAGGGCTTTTCGTGGTCGCGTAGGGATGACAAGGCTGACTAACTCCGACCACGGAAATCAACACCTCGACGACCGGCGGCATCCCCCTTGTTGATCGACAGATACATCGGGTGCGGAGGGTCGTTGGCCAGTTAGCGGACGGCCGCAACGTAATCATTTGCGGTGTCGGTATGGACGCGCGACCCTCGCCTTCCCTCCCTCGTGCCTTCGATGAGAGGAGGGTCGCCGCCGTCTCCTCTTGACGCTGCCAAATCCTCTCCATCTCTCTCTGTCTGCCCATCCCCTCGACCATCCCCCGTTCGACTATCCGAACCGGGCTGTTAATACGGATCAGGATCCTCTCGGAGTGGCAGCCCGAAGCGCATGCGGCCAGGCAACACTTTGAACCGATACCCACGGTGTCGAGGGTGCAATTGCAATTATGCGACGAGAAATTGCGCGGGGGTAACGGTGATATGAATCTTTGACAGATGACGTGCCGCGGAACTGTTTGGTCGACTATGTTCTGGAGTCGGTATGGCAGTTCCCCGAGCATACAGTAAGTGTTCGATGAGTGTTCGAAGACGCGTCGGTATTGAACGTTAAATATTTTATAAACTAATGTTATCTAAGACTCTATTACTGTGCTAAACCTCATTAAAAAGTCAGCGTTGCATCTGGTGACCTCTCCTTTTCAATGCCGAGGAGCCTTCAAATACTCATCGAGGATTTACTGTAGTGACTGTAGTTGTGGTCCCATTTACATTCTTTTGAAACATTTTTGGCATACTTTTTGTACTCTTCAAATTTGAAACATGTTTGTCTTTGTAGTATGTGAAATTATTTAAGGGGTTTACCACCTGACTGACCACCCTGAGTTACAGCATCGCAGACCGTCCGAAAGACACCTAGCATTTCTGAACGGTAGAGGGTGTTTTCCGACTAAATTACTTATATATTTGAGATATAGACAAAAGTACGCTCTTGGTTACGCCAACCCATTTATGGTCGAATCGGTAGTATAAAAAATCTAAATTTCAACTTAAAAATCTAACATTTCTAAATTGATTAGACACCGGCAGCTTACATATTCTACAATCCACCTACAGAGACAATTCAATTCAAGGAATGAGGTCTTTAACAAAATGGCATCAATAAAGTATCGTATTTAAAGTAATATCGCTATCTTATTTACATTTATGAACGTTGTTATTGTTTTATAACACTCACTTATTGCTGACCCTTATTCTCTACACTAGTAACAGGTTGTAATGATCTTCCGTTACTTTCTTAAATTTCCACCCAAAGGTCAGGAGCTTGCCACCTACAAATTACGTCCCCCTGTACCCACAGTCGTAGATATCAAGGATGATTGATGGTTGGTAGACGTTCGGTGCAGAGGTGGTCTGTTTGCCTGGAGCCTCGGTAGGTCGTGAGCGTGCGCGCAAGGGTGATCGTTTGCGCCGCGAACCGATAGGGCAGCTCGGATGCAACGGTGCAGTCGCAATTATGCACCGAGGAATTGCTCTTGCCCGAGGCGATGCATCATCGAGATCGGCCGGGCGGAAACTACAGCCGGAGAAATGTCGAGATAATAGTATTGATAAATCGAGAATCGATCGAGGTTTATATCGGCCACGGAGGGTGTTAATTATCCGGAACGGGGCGCGTCGGAATTCATCGTGAATTCTCCGTTGATGATAGGTGACTGATATCGTTCGCTTCGACACTGACTTAGCTCCGATCAGCGGAACCATTTTGGTTTCTGGAAAAAGACTCTAAAACTGTTCCAGATAAGATTTCGCGGATGAAGACTGAGAAAACTTGGAAGATTGCGAAGTCTGTTGTGTAAAATGTAAATTGAGGTTCATTGAAGTCAAGCGAATTTATACAACCGGCCGAAAGTATGGGACCAGAGTTCATGATTGATGGAATAGTAACTCATTATGCTGTTACGATGTAATCAAAGTTATGGAATCGATACATATACAAATTATTTCCAATTAGTTCTAGCACATTACTTTTATGATATTTTTGTAGAATAATATTTTTCTTTTTTTTTTTAATTATCAGACGTGGTCTAATACTTTCGACCGGTAATGTATATTGAAAAACTTTAACGTTCAATGTTGCACCGGTGCAACACTCATTTTCAAAGTGCGTGTAATTCTGTCGTCTCTTAATATTTAACTTTTGACAGCAAGGATCAGTAGTCTTCACTGATATAAATTAAATCTCCACGTTTTCGGTTGAGACGTTCAAGTATTCCCTCCAAAAATAAATTAATTGCTCTGTTTAATATCGACATTTTCGACTTCAAAATAACACGATACATCATAGGTATATCAGTCTCATAATTTTTAAATAATAATTCAAGGGTCTGGGCGTTAAGGGGTTACGAAACCAATAATCGATTGTCACGCAAAATTAGTAATCAAGCCGTGATTCATAGGCACATGATACAGCGCGACCAGTTACATAAACAAGAAAATATTTGATTATGCAAACACTGGAGCGCAAGTTGCGCCCGCTACTAAAAGCCTCGAATAAAATCTCGCATTCCAGTTTCCAATTTGCCGCAATCAGTAAATTGTGTATACAATTTTTATTTTTTTTTTTTTTTTTTTTTTTTTTCGGAAGAGACGGCGGATGGCTGCCATTTGGCCCGCGTTTCCGCGGAACGATACCGATTCGATCTCCGGAATCGCTGCGATCGTAGTCTGCGAATAATCGTTTTATTCAGCCGTTAGAAAAACCTCGCGAATTTCGTTCTCCTCGATGCCAGGCGATCGTCGTTCCAGAAACGATCACGGAATCCCCTCGAATTCACGGAAAAATCACTTGCAGCAGGTAACCAATTTATGGTAGCAAAAAACGGAACGGTAAACGACGATTTGCGTTGCCTCGAGGCAACCGATTGATCTTATGAAATATTATTTACTAAAACATTATATTATTAATTAATGCCTAAATAATATTATTAATTAATGTGTATATAATGGTATCAATTCTCCGCGTAAACAGTGTGATTAAATTCACGAAATAACCGTTTCGATAAATTCCATAGAGTCGCGAGTAAACGACCGATCCTTTCTCGGGACGTGCACTCCATTGCTCCTGCGATGAATTAATTGCGCCAGAAGTAGTTTAAGCTGGTTGTAATGTGACGATGAATGGGATGTGCAGTAACAGGCTTGAAGTACTCGCACGACAACGAATACGTTGTTATACGATAGATCGTGTCGTAACAGCAGCTCTGAAGTGGCTTCACAACTTTGTTACCGGGCTTTTGAGACCTTTCACTCGAAACATAATATGTAGGTATTATAAAATTACACGAGTTTGAAGCAGAAGCTTGATGCTGTTGGTATCTGTGTACTATGCTTTAGCGTTTGAAGTGGATTGAGGTTCGTTATTTGAGCTTATTAAGTATTATATACTTTAGATTTTTAAGCCTTTTATTGCAAGGTTTGAATGTTATAAATATTTCATCAAAAGCTTTTATGTTATCCAGTGCCATTGAGTTAACTGTATATGTATCCAATCAAATTCGTTGCACTTGTGAGCGTTAGATCTCGAGCTTTTGAGCTGCTCTGTGATCCGTCTTTGTCAGTGTATAAATTTCTGCGAAACTTTATTTATAATCTTCTATGAACACTTTGATACGAACTCCTCTAGTTTGTGAGAGCATGATATTTGGTTATTCAGTACCCAACATGATTTATTGAACTTTTGAGCTGCTCAATGATTCGTCTCCGTCAATATATGAACATCTAAGAAATTTTATTTTTAATCTTTCATGAACACTTTTCTATGACCTTTAATCTCTGAGAGCTTGGCATTAACTTACCGAGTACCCAACATGCTCAATTGAGCTTTTGAGCGACCTAAAATTTTCTGTTGAACTTCCTACCACTTGGCCCATTTCTGCCGGGCTTATTACTGCACGATCCTCTAGCCTTCATACAGCTCCTCGGGGTTTATTATTTTCCCCTCCTTAAATTCAAAAATGGCTATCTCTTAATCCTCTTTCCGTTTTCCTTTTCCTGCCTCAAGTTAGAAGCTTTTCAATCTCCACGAATTCGAAGTTTCATCCGGTGCTAGCATTAATCTTGAATCTTCCCGGTACGATCCGTCCGAAAATTTGAGTTCCTTGAGCACATCCGCCTTTAAATCGCTGACCCCCTTCACCTCTCGACCTACTCAGCCTGCCGCGGAACCGTCGAGTTTTTGCGATATCTTCAATGTAGAAGCCCCGTCCAACATCCACGAAATACACGACCCCACGGTTCTGGCGAAACGCCAGGGATGATCTCCTGTATTGGTCATCTTCGCTAATAGTCAAAGCCCTTTTCAGGCCACCCGGACGACTAAACTTTCCCCTCGGTTTACTGGCGGTTTTAATTGCATTTCCGTGGCGCTGGCATGTTTATCGCAGTTTTGTACGGCCGACCGAATGGTTTGAAACCATTGTCCGACGATGTAACTACCGTGTTGCGCCATTTTTTTTATTTCACGATTCCATTCGAGGCTTTCAGTCGCCCTCCCCCGCGAATTTCCTCTCAACGCAACTTTTTCGACTCTCTGTGAACCTTTGTTTTTTGCAAACGGAGGCTTATCCGATCGTTAAAAAACTCGAGATAACATGTACATAGTATGAAAAATCACGTTTCCGCGTAATCATACATTGTTAACACTTCATAAACCCATTAATGATTTGAAGAAGAATTTATGGACTGCACCAGCTTTGTAAAATTGACAATAAATAATTATCCCATTATTTTAGTGTTGCCACCATTAATTATCAAACACAAACCAAAAACCTTTTACACATGTTCATTCAGAAGTATGTGACACAATTTTTCCAAATTTCATGAAAATTAAAAGGGTCGACCTTTTCGGAACTCCAACCTAAACCCGTAAACTTGAACAGGCACCATTATCCTTCCGTGCTCGTAACAAACCTGTAGGTCCCTCAATCTCTCCGCGGTATATTGTAAAGGGGAAATACCAGGAATAGAAATATTCTCTATAAATTCTAATCTCGGGATCGGTGCGCAGCGGTTAATCGGTTTCGCCGCGTGAATTCGCAACTTTGTTTCGAATAACCGAAATAATTCCCGCCGGCGAATACCTGTACGTTTAGGGGTGGGGAAAAGGGGGATAGGCGGTCGATCGATCCCACCACCCCCCTGGTGGCAGAATCCCCGCGTTATCTCCGCTCGGCGTGGCCGACCTCCGCGATTGTTTCATCGAATTTCCGGGGTACCTCGGTGCGTTAAATTTGAGCCACCGGAGGCGACCAACTGCGAAATTCTCCATATTTTCGGAGTCGCAAAATGGACGCTAATTGAAACGTCTGGCCGTTCCGACGGAGGGGGGAGGGTAGGCTATCTTCGGAGAAGGGTTGGTTGGAGGGGGTGGGTGGTAGGTGTTGGCAGACCCGAGGATGAAACGAAAGAGTACGTCGTAAAGGGCGCGCACAGTAAAGGAATTACACCGGCTGGCTGGCAATTACACCGTAACCGTGTAACTTCGTTAAACGCGACGCGCTGACAGGGACGAAATTAGAAAATTATAATCTAATACGACCGCATCGTCGGGGGTTACTAAATCGACTTCGTGTCTCCGTTCTACGTGTGACACAGCTGAAAAGAGGAATCTTGTTTTTTTTTTTTGTTTAATGTTGCTGGGGAGTTTGTGAAGGTGGATTGGTTCGATATAAAAATGTTGGTGTGTGTGTGAGTGAGCAAGAAGAGCGAAGAAATGAATTTGAAAGTGATACTTGGTAGGGGAGCTTCGTTGATAAGCTTCGAAGGTGAAACTGTTCCTTTTTGGTAATTGGAGAGTATAATAGACTAGTATACTGTCTAGTGAAATTTGGTCTGTTATATTGTTTGATAGTAGCTTCTGTGGTAGGATCGAAAAGGATTAATTTAGTTTCGTTTCTGAACTATTAACATGGGATACCTAAGTCCTCTACTTGTAATAATGCAATATTCAGTACTTAAGCTATCGAAGATGAACGTGTTTCTATTTCTATAACGTTGGTAAAAGGGACAGCTTTTTCTTGTACTTCCATTACATGTTTACAGGAATAAAAACTGCGAAGAATCTCAATAAAGACATTGTTTTGAGATTTTAAGTAGTTCCAGTATTAAATATAGTTGAATTATCGTGTGACTGTAAATAGTTCAATTAGATGTGTATAGTAAACTAAAAAGTCTAGTAAGAGTATCTTCGTCGCCGAAAATAATTCTAAGAAACCTTTGGAAGAAATTGTACGTACATTTTCTGCACAACTAGCATATATCGTACTTTTTTTTAAACTCTAGATTGTGGACTTTCCTGCGAATTCACATTTGTGCACATTAATTTATTAAAGAAAGAAAAAATATCTACAGATATAGCAAGCAAAAATCGTTTACTTTATTAATCATATATAAATCTTGTGCGTATCGAAGTAGCATATTCTAATCTCTTTGTTGAAGGGAAGAAAAGGGTCACGGGATACGCTACGTGAGAAAGGGGACATTTAGAAACGAAAGGCCTCGTTTCAGGAAATGTGGATAAAGAATTTTAACGCGTGAGCTTCGAGTTTCTGGCTTTCAACCTTTCAGTCCTTTGAGCGTGTGAGGTATTGATCTTGTACCTTGAACTTTAAAGCTTTCAACCTGTGAACATTGTCCTCGATGTTTGCGCTCACCGACCTCGTAAAGCTTCTACGGAATCGTCCTCATTCTTTTGAGCTTACCATATTTCCAGCCCCTATTGTCGAGTTCTTTCTTCAAACATATTGTATTCCACGAGAACATAACGACAGAAGTGACCTGGTAGATCTCTGCTCCTAAACACCTGACCACGCCGAAAATTATTTAATCACAAACAAGCTTGTTACCAATTGTTTATTCATTGACTCAAAAGTAATCATAATAATATGATACATACCATTATACGATCCTACTTAAAAAACAAGTTTTACCTTGATATGTCCTCTACGCTCCTACCTACAAAATATTTTGTCAAATTCAATGCTTATTTCCGAGGAAATCAAAAGTCTGATGCTGTTTCCGTGACATTTGTCCTTGTTCCTCAATGTTCTTTGTCATTTCGAAAGAAGAATAGGGCACAAAGATGTTTGAAATTTAACATGTATGACCATAAATACTGGTACACCTAGTACATGCATCAAATTATATCCCTCTCGTAACTATTCAACTTTTAAAATAACTCACCCAGTATTTGAAACCTTACAAACATCGTACGGTATACATTATACACGTTTATAGTTTCTCAGTATGTTTCGCCGTGCACGTGAGGCAAATAGAAAATCGTGTATAAAGACCCAAGTCACGTGTGACCTGCTCAGGAATTGAAAAATGCAGTCGAATAGTCCACTTTTCTTGAATGTCATCGACCATCAAAAGAAGCCACGTTTCAACGACAAAGTTATCGATGTTGGATGTAAAGTGACGACAGGATAGGAACAATAGGATCGACTCGGAAACTTCGAAAATTTTCGAGCAAAATATCAAAGTATTCGATGGGGCATTCTCTGAAGTTTCCGGGGGTGCTCGTTCCCTTCTGTGGAAAGTTTAATGAATATCCAAGCAACGGTCGGGCGTTAATTAAAATCCTCTTTTTTTTTTTTTTTGCTGAAATGGATTGCCCGTTATCGCGATGAATGATTGTGTACGTTCATCGTTCAACCGCGTGGGTGACGCCTTCCCCGTCCCGTTTCAAGTAAGGCGAAAGGGTTGGAGTGCTGGAACAGTAATTAATTAAGTATACGAGACACTTGTGTTCGGAAATGTTCAGATCGGGCTCAAAGCTCGACGTTATTGCGCCGCGAAATAGATCGATGGAAAATAGTGCAACGGGGTATGATGGATGACGATCGCGTCGAAAAGATTTTCTGAACGTTCCATCCACCCCCGCCTTTTATCTCCCTTTACGCAGCTCGTCGAGCCACCTTTTTCCACCGTGCGCCTGTGCTAGGTAGTTCTAAAGTGTTCGTTAGGAAGAAAATCTTTCTAAGGATTTTTTTATCCTATCGCTTTGGGAATATATTGGGCCCGTTAGAATTCCGTTTTCCATGAGTCTTACCTCCTTTAGAGTGCTTCTTGTATTTTTTAGTATTCCATTAATTAGAATTTGTTTCAAATAATAATTTAATTCAATAATGCTTCAAAGAATAAGAATTTATAAAAATCCATCGATATGTCTGGAGATTGGAAAAATTCTATTGGAATGAGTATAATCAAAATTTCGATGTTTAAAATGTACAAGATTCCGAACCTTTAGAGATACTTATCACCAAGCCTAACCATCGATCTTTTTGATGGACATAAGTTAGGGAGAATTTGATCTTCCACTCTTTGATTAATTATTATATAACCGAGCCAAAATCTTCCCCAAAGAAGTAACATCTTAATCCCTCGATCAGAATACTAAAGCTTACCGGTTAGTGTAAAGTCGATCTTAGAAGTGCCTTCGAAGTATACCCGAAAGATTATAATTGCATCTCGACGAGAACGAGTTGTCATTGTTCAACGGCGACTAAGCAAGCACCAGAATAGAAGCTGCGCATTACGTAAACTCGGTCGTGTTCTAACTCCGGGATCGCCAGATCCAATCTTGCCCTGAAACGCGGGGATGCGACCTCGTAGTTATTCTATTTTAGTCTCCAAGGATCGGAACACGAGACACCGTTCCGGCTAATTATGAGCGTAATGAAGAGTATGAATACAAATTAAAACTTGCGCTCCCTTGTTTTATAAACCGCTATCTTCCCGTCCGCTTACCGCGTGGAATTATAAAATGCTTTTACCGTCGGGGGAGACCCGATCGATAGTTTCAAACGTCCGACGAAACGACTTCATGAAGCAAAAAGTGTCGTTGAACTTCGATTAATCGACTATTCATTGTAACGTTGCTTATTCTGAGAAGTAGAAACAACGAGGTACTTTGACAACTGGATTTTAATGTCTTCGTCTGATCATACACTGACTAGTACTACTTCGGCTATGAGATATAGCAGATTTACATGGTTGTTACTGAACTTTAATTCAACGAAACATGTAACTTCTTGTAGTCATAATGTTGTAATATACTTTATCTGTACAACTTCATATATTCGAGCATTAATTATTCATGATAAGATGAATAATAGTGAGTGGTAAGAATAGTAGCCTGAATAGGTGTGTTTTTTCTGCGTGTCATACCAAACACTGACTACTTCCACTGTGATTGGAAAACTATTGATTCTATTATACACAAAGTACAATATCCTTTCTCGCACACAGTGTTTACGTATTGATTACAATATCAATTATTCGAACATTCTTCATTCATATTTTAACTGTACGAATGGTGGACGAAATATGATTGACTGAATACGCAATTGAGTGAGCCAAACTTCTGAATGACCAACTGTGCTTCACCCGGAAAAAAAACCAAAATACTAGTGTTTCAAATATACCCGACTGCTTCTTTCATTCAAGCATCGTTCTGAAGCTGTAATTAAATATTTACTAGGTAATTCCCCAACCAAAAAAGAATATTCTACCGATCGATCGTCGTTAATATTTCTAAATATATATTAATTAAATACAGCCGAAGTTTTAAAATATATTCCTTTTGGTCTTAATAAATTCGTCCCAGAAGATGTTAATTGTGGGGGAATTAATCAGTACACCTAATATAATAACCCCATGGATCCTCATTGATCCTCGTCAAACAAATGAAGAACCGATTCTGCAAGGTTCGGTCACGGCGTTCATTCACCCCGTCCACGGGGGATACTTTTCGAGCACCCTGTATGTGTGCCTCGCGACAGCCTGCTTACCGGCCTGCTGCTGACGAGAAATGTGCCGTGCCACTGAGTGGCGCCGATAAATATTCATGGGGCCACCAGTCACCGGCGCACCGCCACGCCGCTATCTTTCGTCTGCCCCTCTCGTTCCTGCGCCGCTATATCCGAGTTTACTTACTCGAGGCGGCCAGGAACAGGGACAAGGTGGCTGAATACGTGACGAGGAGCCGACGTATTCGCCGGTTATGGTTGCCGAATGCTGCTGACGCGTCCCCCACACGCACGCGACAACCTTTCGCTGACTCCGCGTCACGGATGAGACGGATGCTATCGGGACACTGGGTGTCACGTGATTGCGTCGGGTGGGTCAGGGATGGTTAATTAATTTAGCTGATTTCTTAATATTTTAATGGGTATTAATAGATTGTTGATAATTTATCCTTAGATCTGGGTAAAGGGGAAATTGGTGTTCTTCTATTAGAGTTTTTGCTATTTTTTGTGAATGTAATTCAGCACTGTGGTGGAATTGTTTAATAATAAGTAATTCCTTGGTTATGTGTTAATACCTGATTCTTGTATTCGACAGATATAAAATTGACGAATTTCAAAAAGCTATTTTCGATCTTTCTTCTCTGTTCGTGTCGACTTGAGCGAATTCCAGCGAAACTAAATTCCTGGTCATTCATTAGTTCCTTTGAGTACAGGCATTCAGGGTAGACCGAGGTGAAACGGATCACAGGGCGAATTGGATCAAAACAAGTAATATTGATTAATTTGTAATGTGCTATTGTGGTTGGTGCGGAGAAGAGGGACTATCGAAATGCTCGTTTCTATCGGAATGTAACGAACATGAATTAAATTCTTATTTCAATCAGACTCGGCCTCTGACCCGATTTGCCTCGGTCTACCCTACGAACATTACGATCTGATTCTGTCTGGCTTGGTAAATATATTGTGTTGATTCAGTTTCGATTCCGGACTAATTTCATTGATACAGCTGTGATGTAGGTAATAAGATAACTGAACAGTGCCCAGGGGATAATATTGATCCATAGATTCTTGAACCTCGTCCATGATCAAATTCTCGGGATTACTTAGACCTGAAGAGATTATTTATGGTTACAAAAGTAAGTCAAAAATAATAATAAAATAAATATATGAAACTAATTAATCGAACGGACTGTTTATGGGTACAAATCAATTTTAAATAATTGTGAAATCCGAATACATTGCTGATTTTATGAATTCGTAACTTATCCCACTGTTCTTAAGGACAACACGGAATAATTTCAGTGAAGTTCAAAGAACATACCTGTTAGTTTGGAGCTCAAACAAATCCTTTTCTCTGTTCGTCTCATTTGATTATGACTCTAGGTTATAAAGATGCAAATTTTCCTTAACATCCTCACTCTGCTTATGAATCACGTTATCATACATTTGATTCCAATGAACGTTTCAATAACCATAGAAAACAGAACATCTAAAATTCATCACTGCAAACTATGTCATCAACCATTAATTCGGCTTGCAGCTCCCCTGTCGGCGAAGTTTGAACAATTTCGCGTAATACACAGGCTACCTCAGTTTTAATTTCTGTGCCACTGCGCTCAAGACGAAGCAACAGAGAAGCAGCAACGCCGTGCTCCTAGATTTTTTGTCGGAGCAGATTTAACGCCACTCTTACTCGCCACCACAATTTATCACTTACCCAGGAACGTTTTCATTTTCCAGCGTAGGGGGACGAACTTCGTGCGAATTTCATTTCGCGCGAGCTCGCAACTGGAACTTGTCATCGTGTTAGTTTGTTGTGTCCCCTTGGCATCGGACCCCGAGAGCTTTAGATTTCCGACGAAACGTCACGAAACGTAGATCACCGCCACAATCTTTCATTAACTCTGGTTTCTTAACAAAAAACAATCTCCAAAACCCTAAATTTACATTCCCATCCTATTCCCCAATTATCACATTCGATCGTTTCGTTATTATTCGCCCGTAGTTGATACTCTCAGAATTTCTTTCAACCCTGCCTAAAGATACACCGAATATTCGATGAATTTTTTAGGTGTACAGGATGATCGATACCTCATAAAAAAATTATATTGACGTCGGTTCGGTAACCATCGACGAGCAGATAAAAGAGGCAAGCACCATACCCCCGGTGCAAAGCAGGGAAGATAAGGGTGGGGGGGGGTGGAGGCTGAAAAGGCATATTCGATGCGCATTTACACGCTCACGTCCGCGAGCCGATCGACGCGAAGTACGCGCAAACACTCGCGGCAGCTGGAACACCGACGGCTTTTACGCGGCGCGGCTGGCGCAATTCGATTCCCCCGCGTTTTAGCCACTATTTATTCTGTTCGAGTACACGGTAATGCGATCGAGGCCTATTACCGCCGCGGATTTTCATTTATTTGCAAACTGTCCGACTGAAAAACGGGATCGACGGGACTAACCCGTTTCATGGTCGATTCGCGTTTTCAGCCGTTTCGATCCTTCCGTGGCGCGCGGAGCGAGCTGAAAACTTCCTCGATTCGAGCTTTTTAAAGGTTTCAAAGGAAAAATTTTCAATGGAATCGTATTTATTATTATTTTTTTTTTTTTTTAACACGTACGGGCTAACGGGGATCGAGACTCGAATCTTGCGCTGGCACGGATACACTGCGTGATTGATGACTCTAATTGGTCGTTGGGAAAATAAGAATATAAATTTTTATTCGATATGCAGTTCAGCTTGTGCTTGAAATTCTAATATTAAATTTTTTTATATGTAGAGCAGGATATGTGCGCTGCTGTTGATAAATATTGAGACACTCGCCAAATATGAAGAATATGTAATAAGATATTACAGAACTTGCTGAAAGTCTGAAATTACTATTTTTTATAGGATCTTAAAGCTCGGTGGACGATATTTGTTTAAATATAAAGTATTAAAGGTGACTCGAAATGTGTACATTTTTGAAACATCACATTTTCTCCATACATACAAGGTGTCCTAATACTTATGAATGGCAGTGTTAGTATAACGTAGTAGATTGCAGATTTTGTGGGGTCTATAACTTCGTCTATCGCTATAACGGTAAGGCTATGATACAAGTTTTCTAATACATTTATCATATTTTTATTCTGTTTATTTTTAACCGAGTATATAATTGTCTAGTTTCTGCAAATATCGTTTCTAGCAATGATAGATTGCATAAACATTCTCTGCGTGTATCCATGATAAACGATTTATTAATCAATTAGTTTCTGTCTTAATTCTGTTTTGTTTCTATTATTTTCTTTTTATCTTACTTATCCAGAATATATATTTATATATTTGAATAGTGCATCTTAAGAATATGTTAGAAAACAATGAAAACCAATATAGAAGAAATTTCTTTTAACACCTTAAAATAATACATCTTCAATACAAGAATATTAATAAGAAGTCCTTTATTAATTTTGAGTAAAGACAATTTCGTGGTATGATTTTACGGAACGTGTTGCTGAATCCTATGAATTAATAACAGTTGCCCGTCAACGTTGAACATTCTGCGGCGCGAATAGGTTCGCGCGTGGCTCTCGTATTGTACGAGCACATGGAACAAACAGCGTCAGATCGTTGATTCGAGTTAGGCCGTTTCTCCGGAACATCAATGGGGCGTTAATTCGTCGACTGCTCCGTCGTGTACCAACGTGATGTCGTTAACGTCGACGTACCGTGACGATTGTGCATGGAACAAGAACACCGTTGGATCGACGACCCGTTAATACTTGTCAAATTTCGAAATCTCGTGGCTCGAATTCTCACTCGCGTCGCGTTCCGACATAACTTGTCGCCGAAATGCTAGCTAAACCTGTCAGGCCACAAATACTGACGCATTTCATAAACTTTAGGTTCACAAAAAAATATGTTGCGTCTACCTAGGAGATTTATTCAAATGAAAATAGAATGAATACTTTATCAATTTTTATTAAAGCCACACATTGTCATTGATTTAGATATATTGCAATTGCATGAAATCCTTAGTCTACAAATTATCTACACACAGATTTATTATTTTCAACGTTATCCTTCTGTAATATTTAAAACCTATATTTTCCTAAGTTCTGAGATAAAGTTTCAACATTGTAGAATATATGTCCATGGATAAAAATTAACATTGAAAGTTTCATCGGATGCAAGAAAATTCTTTTATAAACAAGATTCTGAAAAACAGTTTTTTAGAATACCCTGAAATTCCTACTACATGGCGTCAGTAGTACCATTTTCAATGATACCTCAAAACTATTTCACTTCGAACTTAAATTCTGGGTCAATTTGAACCAGTATTACAACTGAGGGTTGAACGGGTTTCTTTCAGTACGTTTTCTAAGTCAGAAGACTTCATAAATGCCTAAACATCCACAGTCTAATCGCGTTAACTCGCTTCGCATAGTCAGGCAATCTGATGAAAGCTGCGGTCCCATTCGCAGCTGTGCCCAGGGTGAAGAAAGGGGTGAAGGAAAATTGAACCCGGCTTTTCGACGAGTCGACGGGTTCACCGTGATCCTTCCCGGATATTTCAAACATTTGCATACTCCGTTTTCCCAACTGCCGTCGAGTTTGTTAAGTCAGGAACGTCGGTCATATTTTTAAGACTGCGACGTTATTAGACCTGGTCTCGAGGGGATTGGGGGTCGGCCGGTCAGCCACTGCGTGGGAGGATCCTTTAGTGATCGCCCCGTGTCCAACGGTCGCGGCACTTTTACGACGACCAAGCCCCGTAGGATCAGATCGACGCACGGAACAGGTCGGGAAATTGACGAACTCGTAAAGCCGAGGCGGCCCGTGTAGATCGTAAAACCCGAAATCCCGAACGGCGGTCGTTCCGATCGGAAGGAGGGCGAACGAAAGAAAGTGACGAACGTCGATCGCGATCATGAGGTGATCTAACGGCTTTCCTCTCTGTCGCGCGATGGATAAGAAAGAAAAAAACACTTTCAGAACTGGAAGGAATAAAATAGTTGCATCTAGTTGGTCATCGTTACATGATCCCCACCGGTTGGGAACAGAATCTACCTTCCCTGTTTATTCGCCATCGAGATGGTTTGTTCGAAAAATCGACCGAAAGGTAACATTTCATTGTCGTCACAAGCGTTGCCAGGGGAAATTCCCTACCATTGGGATAACGTGCAGGAAAAGTATTCATACAACCACGTAAATTTACATTAATATTATGAAGAAGAAAAATATGTTTGTTTGTATGTTTGTTCGAGGTAGTCTCCGAAACTACTGAATCGATTTTTATAAAACCACCGTCAATGTATTCCTTGAACTGAATACTTGAATACTTCTAGTTAGACTAGTTATTACTTTGGTAGCACTAGGTATTACTTTGGCATCACTAGTTATCACTAGTTGTTTCTGCCATCACTAGTAACACAATTTTTCGGTGGTGTACATCCTCGAATAACGTGAACGCGTTCGAAAATTCGTTCTTCACAGTAGTTTGCACCGTTTCATCTGCCAAACACTCTTGTCCATCGAGTTTTCCCAGAAAAGTTGCACACATTTTTCCGTAGTTCGATTCCTCGGGGCTGGGAGGGGATGTGCTCGAAGATGCCTTTTTTCGTTCCGAAGCAGGAAATTTGATTTTAAAGGTATGCCGTAGCAGCATCCCCGAGTCACTTGACCGGCCTTTTGGCCGACAATTCCGCGAGCTTTGTCGACGTTCCGGCCATGAAAGTTTTCTCGAGGACCTTCGGCTACGACCCCGGAGATATCTTGAGCACGCGGCGCCGTACACGGCGGGTCTCCCCCGTGTTCCATCTTCTGGAGGAAGTTTCATATCCGATACAGACATGTTCCATGCCCGCCGCCCTTTGGTGGCCGGCCTTTGGCCATAATGAAAATCGATTTTCGGTCAACGGTGGCCGGATTCTCGCGGCTCGACGAGAGATAGAGAGGAAAAATTGCTTATCTCAAACGTGTCACGTTCACCAGTATGTAATCCTCGGTTTTTTTTAAATCAATTGATAGCATGGATCGAATTTAAAACATCCCCATGCTAATCGTTTTAAAAAAAAATATAGTGGAGAGTGTTGGAAAGCATTCTTTATACTCTTTCTCTTGTTCTCTGCAACAGAGCACAGGCATTTGGATTCCTGAAGAATAAATATTAAATGTCATTTAATAGTTCAGAACGTATTAGATAAGTCCATTTATGATCCAAAATGATTTAAATTGTTATTCTGGAAACATATGAATACTGAATTTTAAAATCATTTGAAATTTGTAATTTTATTACCTGTTAATCTATATCAAGTTCAAACGGAGAAAAATCAAACGAAATAGATACAGAATGATCTATGAACCATCATTGATGGTCGTTATTTATCGAAGCAGGGAACATAGAAAGAATAATATATCGAAAGGACATCTCAGAGCTTCGTTAAATTATTTAAAGTACTATTATCCTTGTCAAAGGAAATTACCTCGATGGTAGGGGTTGTTAACAGAAGACCGTGGTTTCAATTAAAACATCGCCAGGTCAACGGGACGGGAGAAAGAGTGAAGGTAACGGGACAAGGGAAGAAAACCCGATTTTCGATGCCTCGAAGTAAACCGAACCCGCCACGGGTAGTTCGGTTCTGATCGCAAATGGGGATGAAGCTAGGAGCGCGACGATGGCTGCTGCGGCGCTCTCTAATCGTCCGCAAGCCGCTTAACCCAACCCTCATCTCGCATCAGCCTCTTTCAGTAACATTACGGCGGCGGTTGGTACACCAATTTCTCCATCAGACCCTGAACCGCGCAGCAACGGCATTACCATCCGCCTCGATCTTCTCGTGCGTTAACCGAGGTCGCCCGCGAAGCATCGCGAGACAAAGGTGAATGGATTAAACGTGTTCCACGAAAAAGAATTCTTTTCAAAGCTATTTGAGTCTTAGGGGATGACAATTAGATGAAAAAGTGAATCTTTGGAAAGTGAACGAAAGGATCGATAAGTACTTAATGGCGTGCAAAATCAACAATATTGAAATTTTGAAAATTAATAGGTGTGGGTTGAACGTGTTACACTACACAATTCTTTCGAATACTATTTGAGGCTTGGTGGATAGTAAGATCGGACTTTGGATAAGAACGATTGTAAGAAGTTTTAAAATTAACCCTTTTAGTAGCAAGCCTATATATCCACTTTATGGATGTTCCGTAAAATAATTTGAATTGATATATCAGGTTTCTATTTTTAATATAATTTAAACACATGTAATGACATTTTGATTTTATGAAGTAAGGTTGTATAGTGGAACATCCGTTTACTGGATAGAAATAATCAAGTTTTTAAAAAACGTGGATCTATCTTCATTTTTAAGAGAAATATATTTATTTTAGTAGATACCTTAAAGATAGCATATTTTTCAAGGTATTTTTGGACAGTACCCGCAAAACTTATAAGGTACTATAAGGTTTAATATATCATTGATCAATAGTTAGTAGTGTTCAGAATAAACTATATAGAAAATTTAGAAATTTAGATTCTTCAAAATAATATTCAAGGCTTGCTGGATGATAGACAAAAAAAATTCAATCTTCGAAAAGGAAACGTTGGTATTAAGCTTGTTCTATAATCAATTAAGATCCTTCGACTGGAAATATTCCCATTCGAATTCGTCGTTCGTCGGGAAAGTTCAACCGCGTGTTCTCGATGGAAGACAAACGACAGAGTTTCTCCCCGCGCCCTCGTCCCGCCCGTCGTGACATTTAGATGATATTAAACTGAAATTTTCCCCGCCGTTGTACCCCGCCAATGGCAGTGGATTTTAGTTTTTGACGCGCTGTCCGACCGGCAGGTTTGCTCGGAGTGCCCCCGAGTCGAGACTGGCCGTCGTTGTCGAAAAATAAAAGGGGCGGAAAAAAAAAAGTGTCGAACCGTGGACAGGGTTAATGGGTTCCGTCGACGGACCCCACGGTTACGTTTTCGACGAGAAAAATGAACGACACGCGTCTGACAGTTGTAGGGACGCGTCTGGTCCACCCCCCGATATCGATGGGGCGTGGAAGGTTACGCCGTTGAGATTGAAAACTGAAATATTAATGTCGCCCACCCATCCCCTACCCGTTGTTGAGTCGGTTTTCGAAGGATCGGTGCCTTCTGGAACGGTTATCGAGATGAAATTGATGGAGCGTATCGGTTCTAGTTATGGTTCGAATTATATTGGTACTAACGCGAGATTGGGAGTACCCAGGAAGTTTACGATTCGGTGGGGCGGGGAGGGAGTCGGGTTGGAAAATGTTTGCGAGGCGTTGGATTGATTTAACCGAAGTTCTATGGACTTATTGTAACAAATGGTGAGCTCTGAAGGATGGTACAATTTGATCAATCGTGAGAAACTCGGTTTTCGAAATAAAGGAAGGTTAGTGAATACAGACAAAGTCTTTCTGTTCATTGTATTTTCTGTAATAGTGACGTGTTCACGTGAAGAAGATCAAAATGCGCAAATAACACCCCACATTGTTCAATTTTTTCTTGATCTAATTAACACAATGACAGGTGCAAAAGGGTAGTTATTAAAGGTACCTTAGTACCGTTTGTGGTTGAACCTAATCCCCTCTAATTATTAGGTGTCCCTTATTTGAGAATTGTGTTAAAATAATTTTTATTCAGTGTCCACATGTAGTGTAATTTATATATTCTAGATTCGTGTGCTTTTTATGGACTTACAATTTTACGACGAACTGTTATATGAAATTTGTAACGCGACCTAAAGGCGTGGGGGTGCAGTTAGAAGTTAGAGAAAGATTGATTGCGCTGGTGTTAAGAGTCAAGACAGGAACGTACGGAAGCAGCGAATCGCTGAATAAAACATTTCTTGGCTGACGAATGAATGCTTTTCCGCAGTCAGTGTTAACGCTACCTTTTTCTTGCCTGGTCATGCATTTCTCTTGTCGAATTGTGGTAGCCGTGCATCAGCTTTAGCTTCTTCCCGCCGTTTATCATTCACGTAGCCGTTTGCAATCACTTTACGTTGGAAATTTTCCCGGAAACAAATTTTATATCGTTAAACGAAAAATTTGATTTAAATTTAATAAACATCAAGAAGTGAGTCCAATCTTCTGGCTGCTTATCTCAGATTAGTTTCTCTCTGTAATAAAGTCCTTTTTATTTTGATAGAAAAAAGGGACATATTACTTTGTCGCTGACATTACTTTGACAATTTATCCCTTGATTGGACGAACTAACGTTCCATTTCTGTTGAAACATTATCGCAATCATGCAGGACAAGAAAGGAATCGTCGAGCATAAAAGTTAAGTTATTCCCGGAACTTTTCATTCTCACCTGAGAAAGGAAGACTTCTCCGAGGCGAAAGAAATAATAAAAAAAAAACGGACGACGAGATTTCCGTCGAACTCGTTTGAAAGTACGTCATTCACTTTGCATCTCATTCTAGAAATTGTTATCAATCTAGGAAGAGCATGCCTTATGCTTCTGACAATTCCCTCGAATTCTTGGAAACTTTGTTGCCCAGGAATATCCGATTCCGCGGCGGAACGACGCCCGGTAACCTCGAATCGAGTTACCGTCGTGGGGAGTTTTTTTCAATAACAAAGGTATTATGAGGACGATAAATTCCGTAGGAGAAAAACGGGAGGGAAACTGTGCTCATTTTATACGCAAACCAAAGCGATCTTGTTTCAATTTAAATGTCTTCAATCCGTACTGTAAACTTTTACCGACAGATTCCGTGTCCATTTCTTAATATCACGGTTGAATCTGAATTATAACTTGGTCTAAAAAATATGGGTTAGCATTTATACTTCAGGACTTATTCCCAAACCTGTTGAAGATTTTAAGATGTAACACTTTAGTGTATCTAAAACATTTTTGCTTTATGATATGAAGAACCTAAAATGACCCTATACTTTCAACTAGCCCATATTTAGATCCTAGCCTTTATTTGGACCACCTCCTCTATTATTTTATGATATGTATTCAACTAGCCCATATTTAGATGCTGGCCTGTATTTGGACCACAACCTCTAGTCAGTAATTAATCCAAATTTTCGTTTATACACTCAATCATCCCAATAGAAAAAAGTCACTTTATTTTGTCGATGGAGAAACAAACGAATCAGGGATTCCACTTTACACCCGTGTCCATTCTCGATCGAGGGCCAAATTATTCGCGATTCGCCAAAAGGGGTGTCGCGGTGGTGTTTTACAAATCCGTCTCGTTACTTACCACAAGTAGCCTGTCCCTCCCCATATGCATTATTCATCCAACCCCGTGGCTTCTTTTATATTTTATTTCGATCGAACCAACGATCACACTCCCCCTCGAGCTCCAATCGGGACCACAGTCGATCGCGCGGTTTCTAATCCAACGGAATGCGCTGTTCCATCCCCTGAGACGTTTTATCCCGGGTCGTCCTGGAGGAGGCGGACACGCGTCATTGATTTCGTAACAAGATAGAGGGTGCCCACCGTTCCGGGGCTGCCGTTTGGCTCAATCCCTTTGAGGAGAAGGGGATAATTTCTCTTCGAGGAATTGGATTAACCGTAACAATCGGACTGATACGCTCCTGTCGATACTTCCGAAGAGAACTTACACGGACTAATCGGTTTTTCACGCTTGGGGATTGAGTGTTACCCTCGGACTGGAGGGGGTTCTCTGATACTGTTGGGAGGACTAAAAATTCGTAAAATTGATTTTTATTACTCGAGCTTCTGAAGCAACGAGAAGAGTGTTTTTTTCTTTTTCTCTTGGAAGTGAAATTATTTAAGCCCCTTATACACCCTTATTGAAAGTAATAGAATGTAGAAATGGAGTAGCAATATGGTTTTTTAAATTGGAAAACGGGAAGACTATTTTGTCTTTGATAACTTGAGCTTACTTTAATAACGGAGTTAACGTAATCCTTCTGTTTGCTGAAATATTTTCCTTGAATGGAATAGAATTCTATTGTTTTGCTTGAAACAACCGTAATAGTTCGGTTATCAGAATTTTCTTTTTTTTTTCACAGTAACTCGAGTGCAAATTATGTATTATTATTTTACAATTTATTTTGGTATTTTCGATTATTTTTTATGGAAAGCAAACTTAAATGTGGTGTATTTTTCCATGAAAAATTTCCTCTGAAAAGAAAGACGTGATTTTTCTTTGGAAAAGGAAAGAAACAGGAAAGTTACTCGGAAGTATCGGTGTACATTGAATTAAAAAAAGAATATTAAACAAAAAGTTAACTAAAGTAGACTGACATGTAATTCAAAACCTTCAACTTAAACAAAGTATCCACGCGCCATCTGCTACAAAGTCGACACACTCTAGAAAAGTGCAAGAACCGTCCGTCGTAATAAGGAATTTCATCAAAGGGTTACATGCCTGTGTAAATTTGCCAAGCATAACCCCCTGGATTCGTTAACCGCGCAAATTTACATTGTTCAAACCCTCTGCGTTATCTCGAGGTCGTTCCCCTCTAACACTTACCCCCGGTACGATAACATTCAACCGTACAATTTCCTAACCTTTCAAATAAAAACAAACAAACACCGACTGAAACTCGTTCCTAGGAAAACATTCGTGGGCCCAGGTACAGTCGTCCAAATTTCTCCTCGTCAGACACCGTGACAGTTTCGCCCGAACCTTTGTCGCTGTCGGTCATAAACGAAACTCCGTGGTCTCTGACACTGAAAACAGTGAGTTCAATCGATTTCCTAACTTCTTGTTAACTGTTATAGCTATCAGTGTATCAATATTATCGTTATATTTAATACATACTCGGACACGTAAAATTACATATTTATCAAATTTTGTAGAAGACTAAAAAATCCGTATTTTCATAAATTCGACATTCCACCAACAATTTAATAAAACAATAATTTTACGTGTTCAGACAGCAATTTCTACATATACATTTCGTATAATGAAGATTAACGTCGTCGCGAGTAAATCGTACAATATTCGTCCGGCAACCAACGCATCGACAGTGCTCGATAGTTCGAATAAATCCACGAAAATCATGTGCGTGCAACTGCATCTGTTCGATTATGGTGAAGAACACAATTGATTGTGCTACGTGAACAAGAATTAAGAGGGATGAAAATGTCTCGTGCTGGAATGTCAAATAGGGGAGGACTCGTGAAGCGAGTGGACAGAGGCGGAAGTTACAAAGATTGTCCGTCGTGTGTCGTAGTGTGGAAGGTGAACAGGTAAAAATCGACGTGATAAGACGAGGATACAATAGCCGCGTGGTCCCGCGGTGTGATGAGGGCGTCCACGGCTACGTAATTACGGTGGATTATCGTGAAAGTGTACACAAGGGGGGCACCTGGCCCGGGGGGCGTGCCGCCCAACAGGGGTTTCCCCCTCGGGAGGTACGTGCCCGAATAAGAGCCGACGACGCAAGGTACATCTATATCTCCTACACGCTGCTGGCAGATCTACACCTCTTCGAACAGGTAAAACGATTGTCGTTGAACGTTCATCTAGCAAACGGATGATTAACATTTCGACGATTCTGTCATCCATGTGTACTGGGTGTTTGTTTTAACTTGATCACACTCGGAGAATTTTACTGTTTAATATATTGTTGCATTACTATTCTTTGCATTGAACATGGTCCGAGTTAAAATCGAATTAAGGGAAATTGATCTTACATATATCTTGATGGTTTACATGTATACTATTATTGTCAATTTACAAGTTTTTTTGATACAGAATGTACAATTAACTCCTTATCTTGTAACATCAAGTCAGACTCGTGGTGGCTATTTTAAATCGAATTCAATACACATGAATATTATTCGTTCACTTTATGTCCAGGTGAAATAAACACTATTTTGTCGGTATTACTATTTGACTTTTAGAGTAAATTGTCACTTGCGATAAGTACAGAATCCCGCTTGTTATCTGTTGCACCCAACTTGGAAATTAATATTCGTACTATAAATTAACAACCTCCTGAAAAATTGCAAATTCTCGAATACCAGCACAGATCAAATATCCCCGTGCAAACCCGTATTATTTCGAATAGCTAATCGTAATTAACAAACTCCATGATTAAACAGGTACCTAAGATTAAATTTCACATCAGATCGCGTCAGAAATTCCATCAGCCAGTTTCTCAATACACACACTGAACGATGTATGTTAAAAATGATTGAACATAGCATTCCGTTGAATAACGAACCCCGCGACGTGACGAAGTGTTAAGGAGGCCTGTGATTCCGACGGAATCCCTTTTCGACTGGTATCTTCCATAGATCACGCGAATTCGCCGGCTTTGTTCTCCTGGGGGAACGAATCCAGATGGGGGAAGGCGCGCAGGCAAGAGGAATCGTCGTGAAATCTCGGTATACCGACGGGTAATCGGCAATTCCTCATTAGAAATCCTCGGCGGTATGCACGTCACCGGCTGCAACCGCCTAAGTGTTAGACATTGATTAAGCTTGGCGGCGCCGATCAAATGCGTCACGTGAAGCACCGAGAGCTGTTCGAAAGACGGAAGGGGGGTGGGGTATGGGGAGAGCGTTGAATTATGCCGACCGTTCCGCCGGAAGGTCGTTCCTTCGCGTTCCCCGGAAGTGTCCAACCGGTGGAGTAGAGAATCATCGATTTGCGGCCACTCGTCTGGATTAACGGAAAATGTGGATTTTCGCGAGCGAACGAATAATAGAACGTTCACAGCATTGGTATAAATCAATTTTTAATAAATTTTAGGTTAAATTACGGGAGAATAGCCTTAGTTTCATTCTAGAATCATGTGAGAATAGGCTTAATTTTATTTGAAAACCATAGAGAATAGACTTGATTTCATTCTATCTTGTGCATAAATGGTGTATATCTATAGCTTCACTGATAATTTAACAGAGGGTGTTAGCTGGGGGCCTACCATCTCAATATGAGCTGACATTGATCTATATCAATATAATTATGCGGATAGGCTCGGTATACTCAGTATGATCATCATACAATTAGTATATCACTTTGACTGCCACGTCAACCAAATATGGGTGACAGGTACATTGCAAAGAGGCTGAATTATTTAAATACCGTTATAAAATTTTTGCATAAATTTAATACTGCGGTATAATTTTAAACAATACCAACAGCCTCTATTAACTAAGCGGATATAGCTTCAATGATTTATGACTTAAAAACGAATTAAAATGTGTCTGACTACGTATGACCTTTTTCACTGTGACAGTCAATGTGATATCCGGATGTACTCGTGTGAGTGTATAAATTCAGGGGAGGGCAGGATATTACAGAATGTTTTCTAAACCTGTATCTCAAAAGCATATTCACGAAATTATGCCATTAATGCTTTCAAGGACCTATATTACACATTCTCGAGTCAGTGTGCCAATGCTTGTTTCATCCACTGAACTCAGTTTCCAATATTTTAATTATCTCAGACAGAAATGACTTTCAAATAGAGTATAAAAATAATTACTCCCGTCCAGACTTCGAATCCTCCCGCAAAACGACATTTCACATAATCACCCACAAAGACAGTAATACCAACAAGATCTATTTTCCTTCTCTTAAGGATTGCATTGGAGTAAGACTAAAACAAGAACTGAATTAAACCCAATGAAAACTTCGCTTTTCACTACATTTCACATACTCATTTATACATAAAATTCACATTCCATTCACGGTCATATTTAATACACAAAAATTAAACTCACAAAGGAAACTTGTTACAATTTTCCTTTATACATAATCGAGCATCTCGAGTTCTGTGCGCAGGATTCAGATCGAAAAGTAATCACGTTCGTGGCTCCGATCGCGAATATCGCGGTTTTGTCCGTAAGAGTTCTAATTAACCGCGAAAGTCGCGTCGACAGATGCGTTTTCGGAGAGCGGTCGAGCTCGTTACGTGTACGCGATGATAAATTAAACGGGGCGGGATATCATTCGCGTGAGGCGCGCCGCTGCGTTCGTTCCTTTGCCAATTACGTATACCATGTGTTCGGAATATTATCAGGAACCATAACGCCGGGTAATAAAGCAGTCTGCGACCCGGAGACGTAATATTACGTCCTTGGCACGCGGCGCGACGCGGCAAGGCATCAGAACACGTAATACGCCTCCCTCTACCCCACTCTATTTCTCCCTCTCTGTAGCCGTGGGGCGTAGGTGAACTTCGATTTGAGCGTAAGGATCCGCGGCTCTAATTGAATCGGTACGTTGCTGCACGAACGCCCATGGAATTGATTTAATTACCGCTGGCTGCGCGATCCAACGAGAATAATTGAGTACGTAGCGATAGTGTTTATGGTCTTCCTATTGTAGCGGAAGTGTTTATGGTCTTCGTTTTATGCAGATTTTACGCGTTTCATCGAAGACGCAAAGACACGGCGAGATAAAGAAGTTTAGAATGAGAGGAATTAATAAACGTATTTGTTTGTGGTCACTGGTATGTTTTAAATGAAATGTGGATCTTGTTAAATGTTAGGAAGTTTTGTTATTATACATAGAGGCCTTTCCATGGCGAACTTATAAAATATGAATGCGTGAAATCCTGGGGTTCGTTGGTGAATCGTTTTGGTCCAATGCAGATACACTGGTATTCCAAAGTATTGTATGCACGCTGAGTTTATGGGAATCTACAGAATTCGTAGCTTTAGGATCTATAACACACTGTGAGGATAAGGTGTTAGTGGTACGTGGTGATAAATATAAGAACAAAAGAACTGTCTTGCAGGGGGTTACTGAAATTTATTACTAAACAACTACCATGTATCTATTTTTTTAATAACTTTCAAACTTTTAAAATATACAAATTTTTAGAGTAACTAATTTCTCCACTTTTACCTTACTACCAAAGTTGTAAAAGATCTGAAAAAATATACTTTTCCAATACAATTTAAGAATTACTGACCAGTTATGTTGACTGCTTTGGTATTTCCACTGTTAACGCATTTCATGTGCATTTTGCGTAGTCGTGCGTTACTTTGTACCACCAGTGTATTTATTGCATGCAATTCCGAAGATCGAACTCTGCAAAATTGTCCATCAAGATCCATCCCGCAGCTTCCTTAAAGAGAAAAGGGTAAAACTAAAAAAAAAAAATCAAAACGAAAGAAGAGAGAAATACGATTATAGGGTTCGGTAGACGACGTCGATAACGCGCATTTGCGTAATTGCGCCGCGATAAGAAGCACACAGGCGCAAAAAGAAAACGGTTCCCGTGCTTTTTTACCGCCGATCAAGAACGTCGAATTTTTCCTAAACGCTTCCCACCCACCCCATCCCCCTTCCGTGGGTGTTCTGTCCTCCGTTCCAGCCGGGTCACTTCGTAGGCGCTCATTAACCGAGGAAAATCTAATCTGCATCGAAAGTGCGCTTTTAAGACGGCGACGCCGACACCTCGATATCCCTCCCCCATCTCGAAATCGATCGGTATCGCCCGCGATCCGACGACGGTCGCCGATCGGTGGACCTCGCCCGAAAGATTATTTTCCCCGGTGTTGTTTTCCGCGAAATTGAAAGACCGTGGGGCGACGCGGCGCGAGAAAATCGAGTGGGATTTAAAATGGGGTGGGAGGAAATGTTCGGAGGCATTGTGCGAGAGGTGCTTTACTCCTCTGGGATCGATAAGCTTGCAGTTCCTTTCTCGATCGAATGATGTTTCAAGAAAGGAAAGAGATGATTAGAAGGTTTTTTTACTTTTTTATCATTGGATCTGTTCCAATATTACGTGAATGGGAGACTGATCTGGTTTCTTTCATTTCTAAGAAAACTGGAGGTCTAGTTTGTTTTGAGAATAATCAGTATTGGTGTTTAGTATAACATGGTTCCATATGGTAGTGTGTATTGCTGAAAGAAATTGTGAATTTGTGTTTGGTATGATTACTATCAGGTTGGTGGAAAAATTTAATTTTAGTTTTACTGCGTGTAATATCTGACGAAAATCTGCATATGTATTTTGTATGTACAGCAGGAACGACAATAGTTAAAACATTGTCAGATGACCATTGATTTTCCACCAAATTGACAATATTACATAGAATCAAACCTGCGTGAAATATCAAATTGGATAATATTTTATAATAGATCATTCGTTTTTAACGTTTAAGAACCTAAGTAGGTTATAAAACGTGTCGAGTATCATGGTGAACAACAAGATTAGATAATTCTTCGTGCTACAGTGAATATCACATTTAGAACAAATTCTTTTATTATACATAGAAACATTTACCTCATTTGCTACATTGGTGCTCTTATATAAATTATAAACATGTCGTCTCTAACGTATAATACAATCATTCAGTGCATATTTCATCCTGCACTAAAAAATTAAAGAATGCCAACACATCGAAAGAATCTTTTTCTCGCACATTTCATCGAACATTCCTTGGATTCGATGGTTCGTCCGACAATAAACCGAAGCAACGGTACCAACACGCTCCTGCTATCCCCGTGTTTGATACTTGGAACGAATTTCCATGCTATCCGAAACCCCCCTCTCCTCCCACGGCCGTGAAAGATTTACTAGTTATCGCACACGGTGTTGCGTGTAAACTCGCTCGACGATAAATCCCAGCGTCCAACCATCAAACTTCATCGTCCGCGACGCAGACATCCGGTGTGTTCCAATTAAATGTCACCGATTCGCACTTTCCACGAGCACTCCGACGAAAAGCATTTTGATGGATGTAGCGCCGCTTTCGCAGCAAGTTCCTTGCACCGTTGCACGCCGCAATGTTTTCTCTCCATTTTTGTTCGAATCTTTTCTTTTTTTTTGTTACCTTCGGACCTATCGGGTATTCGAAAAGGACGAACTTTTCAAGTTAAACAGTTAGTTTAACAAGTTACATTCATTAACACTTTGTAAAATAATAGTTTCCACTTTCTTTAATTATCAGACCTGGTTCCATACTTTTTCCCATTACTTTATGTGTTATACATAACAGTGACGTGTTACCCAAGGGAATCGATCTTCTAGAAAATCGAATCAGAATCGAACATCCCTATCTTAATCTTGCCTCGAGGTTCCCCAGGATCGTGGAGAACAGAGATCCTTGAGAAGGAGCCTGCCAGCCTGCGCACGTCGGATTAAACCCGAAGCCCGGAAATATGAAGTATTCCCCCGGAATCCCGTGTGTATTCAATTCCGAGACGAGTTTCAATCCGTGCCTCCTTGAATTATAGAACTTAATGTCCTCGCGCGTCGGTAAGAAAAGCTCTTGAATTATTGTACGTCTTCCAGCGGCGAAACGTCTACGGCTGGTTTGCCCTTCGAGTGAAAATTCTGCGATTCTCAGCTTTCACTGTCTCCTTTTTCGGTACTACATTGGATGTCGCGACGTTATCCACGAACCGAGATATTCTGTACTTTTGCAATAATTTATACGGACTCTGTTTCCCGTTAGAAGGATTCTCTTCCTGCTTCGAAGAATTCGGAGAATTGAGATGGCAGCTTTAGGGGGAAATTTTGTTAGCTGTGACTCGAGGTATTGGAGCAACAGGGATTTTTGATAGCTTCAATTGACAAAGGAAAGGTAATCCAGAAATTTTAACCTTGAATTTAGGGGTTGGTAGTAATGGCCGATGGGGTGTTTTGTAGTTGCATTGGGTTGAAGGAAACTTTGTGATTTTTTGGTGACATGTCACAAAAATTCTACGAAAATATTTCAACGAGTTTATATTTTTTCACGTTGATTCACAGCAGACAAGCGCCAGAGATTAATCATTCTTTTAAGACATCAATTAAATTAACAATAAACCAGAGATTAACTCACATTTTATTAGGGTTTTTACTTTATCTTTTGTGTTCTGGCCAGCTGCGTCCGTAATATCTGCACGAAATCCACAGTCTGCTGGTAGCTAATTAACCCCCGGCTGTCAAACGTACGAACGCAGGAAAAGTAACGATTTTTTATTATTAATTTCGCTGTCGAGTCGGCGTGTACCGTGATAAACTACGATATTCGAATATCGGTTAATGAAAAACTGCTACCTCTGAAAAGGAGAACGAACGGTGCACAAGGCAACCGTGGGCGTCGACGAATATTTCTTAATTCAGTTGCATCGGCCTCGATTTATTTTTATTGGCGGTTAGGCGGACGACGCGCGTCAACGTGGCACCCCCCGCCGCAGATTTACATGGGAACAGGGCATAAATCACCTCTGCCCAGGCGTGTTCGCCCGCAATTCACGTCATCGCGATGACGAAACGCGCCCCTGAATGTGTTCTCGTTCGCGGACACTTTCCTATGCGGAAAATTCTCGGGAAATACATTACTACAGAAAATTCTTGTAATTCCCCAACGAAAAATATGTATTCTAGGGCAGGAAAGAAAAATTCGACGAACGATCGACGTGTACAGGACTAACATATTTTTTCAGATACTGTGGAAATAATAGTTAGCTGTTAATATTTATGTAATATTGTGTTTTCTTTACTTTTTACCATGAGAAAGTTTTTCTCTGTATTTTTAACTGTAACTTGAGATTTGCTGTATAATTTGATAAAGTAAAAAGAATGATAGCTTTCTTTGAACCAATTTGCGAATCTCAATGTGTGTCCTAGATTGTTATTTCATTGGTATAGTCTGTCTAGTAAGAGCGTGACAGACCAAATTTTTACCTGAATGTAGCTATCATAGAAATGAAGGTGTTATGTCACCAAATATTAAGTTTGTAGGAAACTGAGTTTAAAAATTATTCTTCCTTTATTACACCCTTAAGGTACTATGATAGAACAACACATACCACCCCAATTCGTTAAAAACCTCAATTTTCATGGAAATATGACATAGACCGTTCATTCTGTGAAGTCTTCAATCGTTTCGCCTCTGACACCAAATACGGTAGTAATTCGCGAAACAACTTGCGTCAATTAGCACCGACTGTATTCGTCACCACAAACTACATTTAATGAACCATTATTAACCATACATTAATTATTGTCCTTTATCAGAATTATTATTTAATAATAAATACTATAATAACTAATTATTATAATGAATAATAAAAACAACAATTACACTTTATAGTAATTACTATATAATAATTAATTATAATTAACGACCTCCAAACTCGAAATCTATAATCATTATCCGGCCAGCAGTGCAACAACGAAAGGGTTAAATTACATTTTATTGATTTAACGAAACATCACCAGTTCCTGGATTTTCTTAAAAAAAAAATCAAGGAAAAAAAAACGAAAAATTGTATACTATTCACGTATGTTTCCTGGTCGCAGACATTCTCAAGTTCGTATTTGTTTTCTGTTGCAGGACCTCCAGTCGGAAATCGAAACACACCGTGACGTTTACGCGTCCCTGAACGGCACAGGACGAAAGCTGTTGAGCTCTCTGGCCAGTCAGGATGACGCCGTTATGCTGCAACGACGTCTCGACGAGATGAACCAGAGATGGCATCACTTGAAGGCGAAGAGCATGGCAATAAGGTGAGTGACCGTCACTCTCGTTTGTCCCATTCCTCTTTTTCTCTTCACGCGCGCACAGGATCGCTGGCTCTCCCTCTTCCTTTTTCCACGGCACCTTTTTTCCCTGGTTCCTTTTTTTTTTCTTTTGTTTTAATCCAATTAACGTTCACGGTGAGAACGATGACAGGTGGGGAACGCTGAAGTTTTCAGCACCCGTGGACGCGGTAACAGGTGCGCTGTTTTCGAGACGATCGAGCTCCCGCTTTGCGTGGCGCCCGCGCGCGAGAAAAAGCGAGAACGGAGACTTTGGATTACGAAGATCGGGGATTAGGAATTTTAAAGCTTGAAAGTTTCTGAAATCAAATGTATGAAAATGGATATATATATATTGTAAAACGTGGGGGGAAATTTGATTATACGAACGTCGTCAGAGATTCATAATAATGTCATAAAACTAGTAGGTTTATTGGGAGGTTCACCAATTTTTGGATATAGTCAGTTCGTTGGAAAAATTATTGTTAACCCTTTAACTGCCAGTATTACGTATACGTCACATCTAGAAAATCATATTTGCAAGGTTTCTGTCGTGTAAATACAAACGAGGTTTCGACAGAAAATTGCTGTGAAGATTTCTTAAAACAAGATCTTTTTGTTGCATATTATTTTGAGTATTATTTCTTTTACCAACCTTCAAATAACAAAATAATTCACTAATTGAAATTGCTATTATTTCAAATGAATCGATAATATTTTTATTTTCCAATAACAGTATTCTTCAATTAATAGTTATTTCTTATTTTCATTTGAAATAAAATTTGCCCATGTCTGTCACCCTGTAGACCCTAGGAGAGCAGCAGCAGAGTTAAGTGACCCTCTATTATCTCCCGACTAAGTCAAAAAAAGCCTCTGGAGTAGCAGGACGATTTTTTTTTCAAGAGTACTCGAAAGTATTCACCATATAACAAACCGCGAATATTCCCCTAACAACATCCTGTAGACCAATGGCTTACGACACGCGAACAATTCCAAAGATTTCCCGCCGGGACGGGCGGGCGACCGGGTGTGCACACGCAGTAGGTTAACTATGAACCAGGAAATTCTCAGCGCGCCATTCTCCTTTGATAACGTAACAGTTATGCGTCACGGTAATACCCTTCCCGTGCAGAAATTGTTGCCCCCGCGACGATACAGGCCAGCCCGGGCGGATGAAAAAACCGCAGTCGCGAAAATCTTTGACAGTCGACGGCCTATCCGCCTTTCTATCAGTCGGGTATACGCTGATAAATCCGCCCGGGGATTTCCCTTGAAACTTTGACCGGGAATTGGCAAAGCAGCTTTGAGCTCTGCGGTGGGCGTACAGTCGGGGGATTCTCGGCTGTCATCGCGAGGGAACCCTCTCGACGGATCAACGTGGACCTATATTTGCTTTTGATATTTAAAAATTCCGTCTGTGTCGTCGAGTCCGCGGTGATTTTTAATTCTATCCCTCCACGATTAATTAAATAGCGCCGCGAGCGGAAGGATTTGCCGAGTGATTTATAATTCACTGGAGGACCGATAGTACGGATATAATTGTTTTTTTAAATAATTAATGATACGAGTGATGTGACTACGAATGTAATTTGACATAGATTCCTTGGAATTTCATGGTGGTGATTCGTTCGGTCATGTAACGTGACACCGGGGAGCGTCTGGAGTCGTGTAATTTAATATTGGTAGTTCGTGAGTCGTGTAAATTCGGCTTGGCTGACTTTGCCGGCACTGTAGCGCGATACTAGCAGGTTCTCGAGTCGTGTAATTCGATATCGGTTACTTCCGAGCTGGGCAATTTGACGCTGACGGTTTGTGAGTTTTGTAATTGGATATATTGGTAGCTGTGAAGTTGGGAAACTCGACACTCGTGATTTTTAAATCGTGTGATTCTGTAGTGGTAATTAGTGGGCGATGTAACTCGATGCAATTTGATTCTTAATTCTAGAAATTTGAAACTGATGAGTATGTTTGAGTCGAGTAATTCGACACTGGTGACTCTTGAGTCGTTTGATTCGACACTGTTAACTCTTGAATGGTTTGATTCAACTGTAATTATTTCTGACTCGTGTAACGGAGTAGTAGTGCTTCTTAAATCATGAGATCGATTACTTTGAATGAAACGAACATACAAAATAACATCTTTAACACTAGGACTACCAAAGCAATCAAAATGACTGGTTCGTAAACTCTTCTAGAAATGATAAAAATTGTCATACCAATGTATTTTCAGAGATTCTTCTCAGCTTCTATTATAATATATAAGTGAAGACGTGTGTTAATCTATCGATTTGCCTATTTTGAATAAACTGCCCCTTTTACCAACGTGATCGACACAGAAACACATCCATTTCCAGTAATTCTAGTGTTAAATATTGTACAAGTGGGAGGACCTAGGTGTCCCATGTCATTACTTCAGAAACGAATCTAGATAAATCTTTTCCGATCCTACCACGCAAACCACTATCAAGGAAAATAACACACTCCATTTTACCAGACAGTAAGCTAATCTATCATTATATTCTCCAATTACCAAAAACGAAACATTTTCACCTTGAAAGCTTATCAACGAAGGTCCCCTACCAACTAACATAACCACGAATTTCACTCTAGCACCCAGTCAAAAAAAAAAAAAAAAATAAACAAAGAGCCATCCCCGGCCGGTTTCCAAAAATCGCGGGATGAAAAATTACCCGCGTTCGTCTTTCACCCCAGCGCGTGCTGAAAGCCTCCATTCATCTTTCAATTCTCGAAGGAAGATGAACAGAGAGACGGTTGGCCAGTTCTTTGAAATTTTCTGGATGAAAAATTGCCACGGTGACCTGAAATACAGAACAGAACGTAAAGAGACAGAGCGAGAGAGTGAGAGAAAGAGAGGGGTAGCTTTGGGAACTCGGGTGTGTTCATTTATTATTCCCGTTTCGTTTTAATCGGTTCGTCTTTCTCGAAATAAAAACGCGATACCAACTGACGGTAGCGTCCGTTCGCGGCCATCGATTCGCTATCGGACCCGATTTATAATAAACCCCCCTGGGCTGGATTTTCTTGCGGCGAAGCTCATGGAAAATCCGTTGCAGGTTGCTGCCTCGTATCGAAAGAGAGAAAGAGAGATCTTTGGATATCGAGTACGTGTGCGCCGCCAGCGGATTACCCCGCGGTCATATTGAAAAATTTTTATCCGTCGGAATTGCGAATACTTGTTCTCGTCGAGACACTGTCTATATGCATGTGTATACCAAACACACGCCACGCGCGAGGTCGCACGCTACTGGTTTTATCGGGACCGTTTTATGGAGAATAAAAAGAGGTTGTTTTGAAGGAGATTACTTTTCTTATTGAAGAGGACAGCATGATGTGAGTTTACAAAAAATGAACACTTGAACTACGTGTACCTTCACGAGCACTAGTTGAAAAATGACGTAGGGGAAGGGTCTCCTACCAGTTATAGTTAACCGCTTTGATCGCGGTGACTCTTAAATTAAAGGTAATTAAATTACCAATAATTTCGGCGAGATCGAGCGAAACTTACGAAAAATTTCATTTTTTGGGGCAGAAATTGAAATCGAAAATTCACTACATCGCCTGAAAAATATAGAAATTATTATGTGACGTCCAGATTCTTATTTTTTACGTAGAGTACGCACCCTTACGAAGAAAACAAGTCCAACTTGAGCAAAATCCATGCACAAATAAGGAAGTTGTGGGCGATGAAGTGGGAGTGTCTCTTCTCAACTTTTTCCCTATTTCTTCCTGTTTCTTGGCAAATTAAGTATTTGTCTTCAATGAACACAAATTGAAATGTACTTTATTTTATTTTATTTTCGTCTCAAGAATTTCATAGTAGAGTCTGGATCACATAGAATTTTTTGGATTTTGTAAACTAGTGTTATCGATTCGAACAAAATTACTGATTCGTTAAAAAACCCGTATCGTCTGAACTGGCTATAGTATTGTTCCCATTCCTGATATTCAATTCGAAGGACCGCGTCTCTTATCATTTTCGGACGCGGCCTCTCGACGGAAATCCTAGGCGATGCTTTTCCTGCGACCGCGTAATCGGATTCTCCCGCGGGAACTTTACGGCGATGTTAATTCCCTGGACTTCCAGCGACGGTAAACTTCACTCGGGATGACGAACTATGCGGATACACGCGCGGCGGCCAGGTGAAACTACCGCACCGCGGAAATTTTGCGACCGGAAGTTAAGCGCTTTGACGGTAGCCGAAGGGAAATTTCGATGCGGGCTACCGCTTCTCCCCGTCGAGGCTGCGCGTTTTCAGGTCGCTTAGATGAATTTTAACCGTTTCAAGGGAGATCGTGTGATGTTTTAATCCTCGAAAAGTAGATCGGTGAGGTCACTTTGATCCCTTAGTAGAATTACTATTGGTATGCAGGTGTCAAGAAGGAATAATGAATTAAAAAGTTAAAGTTGGAGAACAACAGGGTTAATCCGTAAAATTTATTATTTTCAAGTAATGTTACTTGAAAATACGTCGTTAGATTTTCATGATTTTCTCTCTGAATTTTACGTCTGATGAAAATTTGTTTTAGAACTGTTACTTCCTTCGATGTAGTTCCAAGATTAATACGATTTTCAGGCAAGCTTTATGTTTCGCAGAAATTGACACAGGTGACTGTGTGCGGGCGAGCGTTTTGAAATTTATCGAGTAAACTTAATCTCGGTGAGTTATTTGCCTCCGTTCACGCAGTAGAATCTCTGTTATGAGGTCCCAAGGCGTCATGGGGTTAATAAAGGTTCGACTGCTGTTTGAGCAGATGTAACCGGTTTGTTTTTGCATCGTTGGGAGGAGGGAACTATTTCGTCGGTCGTCTCGTAATATAGAGTTCGTCGCGACACGAGACTGCGTCGCGAACGTTCATATTTTATTAGAGAATACCCCGGGAGTTCCTTATTGATATCTAGACTGTGTACGCTCTCCAGAGATATTAGACGACGCAAAGAGGGGCACGGTTTAATAAACCTTCGGTGACGTAAAGTTTCCGTAAAGGCCGGTGTCCCCGAGGAATTTGTCTCGTAAATAAAGGAAGCTACTCCGTACTGGATTTAATCCTGAGTCTGTCGCTTTAAGGGCAGGAGGAAACAGTGCCAGACGAAAGGTGATAAAGTTGACGGAATAACGAAAGCGATAGAAAATTTTTTGTCGAGACCGTTATTCATTACGTATTCTCACAATTTTATTCTAAACAAGTCGTCAGTATGTTATCCTTCAAATCATCCATGCGTAGTAAAGTCTACAAATATTCCTACTTGGTATAATGATTAATTTCAGACAGTCAGAGTGTCCCAGAATCAGTAGAACTTATAAGGAAACTGCGTTACCCGGAAAATTTCGATTTGTCTTCAATATTTCGATCTATCAAGGTTAAAGCATCCCATAAAGGATAATGTATCCCCTCCTATTTTCCTGTATGTCTTGAAAAATACGTATTACCCCTAGTTTCAATAAAATAAACGTCGCAGGCAAGATCCCTCCTGGTCGACGGTCTCAGCGACACAAAACTCCACCGTTGATTCCGATTAATGACGGGGTAGAGGGGAGGAGTCTCGTCCAAGCAGAATTAATTTCAATCCCCCGGTGGCTCAAAGTGTTCCCAGAAAAGGGTTGGAATCGTTCCGTGGTTCGCGGGAAGGACTCGAAAATTTAAGTATCGCCGATAAAGCGACGTCAGCGCGGCCGGGTTAACCCCCGGACAGAGTCGAGCAATCAGTCTCCATTAATTAGTCCGAGGTTCGAGCCAGCTCGCTCGCTCGGACCTTGATTACCGGAAGCGTATTCGGGACGTCGGGGGTGGCGCGATGCAACCGGAAACGGCTACCCTCGACGTTCACCCCTTCGCCGTTTCCTCTTGTTTCCCAGCCGAAAAAAAAAAAGAAAAAAAATTACGCCGTTTGCTCCCACCGCCTACACGTCCCTTTCTCTTTTCCGTTACCTCCGTACGTCGGCCATATTTATCAGCCAGAATCTTCCAACCCTCGGCCGCAATCCTGTTCGCGAGTCCCTCGCGGAGCTTCGGCCCTCGCAATCAGACCACAAATACCGCCTGGAAATGCTGATCCCCGATAATTCGACCGACGATCGTTTCTGGCACCGGTTTCAACGACGAGCTCCGGGAACACCGATACAGCCGATATGTTATATCGATGGCAGAACTTTCGGACGAGTTTCGTCGTAACCCGTCCCTATTCCAAGCGGCTGTGTTCCACCCTTTGGTCGGATTCGACGATTGAGGTACATACATTCTTTTTTTAAGGGAACGATGGGTTCGATGTGGGAGTGGAATTCGTTGATCGTTTGGTATTGACCTTTTAACCCTTTCGGGACAGATTTTTGTTTAATGATGATTTCAGTTATATAATACAGGCTATAATACACTCGAATACAATAAATCCTCGATTAGTGTCGAAGGGTACTACTCGGTATTGACATGGAGAGGTCCCCAGGTGTAACGCTGAGTTTTTAGTAAGGTTTATCGCAGTGGTAGAGCTTGAAATTCTGAAGCCAATTATATTTGTTTCAGCCGCATATGGCCATTAGTTTATGAAATATTTAATGTTTAGTGGCAGTCATTTTAGGAGCAAAAATACAGGTTAAGCGTAGTTTTGAAAATTGGATATCTAGCTCCATTCATCCTTTACAATGGGATCATATGTGCTAGTAGATGTCAATGGTAATACGAAGAATATGACAACATAAGATTATTCATTGAAATATCTTACAAAATTTCTATTGTTAGTACTTTGACGGAAATAATATTATCCTCGAAACTGTGTTACGCCTCGTGTGATGATGATAACAGATGCCCAGAAGGATGTGTTATTTTGTAAGCTGCTGACATTAGGAAATCTGATAATGTGCGTATTTTATCCATAAAATTATCAATATTTCTAATAACGTTTGGGTAACTTGGTTGTCATTGTTAGGCATCTCTGTGTACGAATTAAATATGAAAGAAGCGATATAATTTTCTCTTTAGTTACATTTCATTCGGTTTAAGTACATAAAGATGAAATAGAGAGTATTTTTTAACAGCAATAAATCAATTCTACAGAGACATTTCCATATTGGACTCCGTAGTAGATAACAATTGCCCGACCTTTACAGTCTCGTCGAGACCCAGAAACCTTCGCGACGTTAAATTAACTCTCGAAGCTCGAATTTCTTTCGGCCGGCCGGGCATTAATCGATGCAGAACGACAATTTGATTTCCATTTAAAGAATAGTTTAGCTTAATTTCACCGCCTCGCTCTCTCGCTGGCAACAGCTTTCGCTCCCAGATGTCGTAACCTTTTTGCTCGCGCAACAGCTGCCCCGCTGCTGTTTGCCGTACGAATTACACAATCCTTTAGCTCTCCCTCTTGCAGCGAAACTCGAGCGTTTCGTTGGGAGGGGGTTTGTTGGGGGGAGGTTTACAAAAGAGGCAGCCGGGGCGAACTACATCGTTGCGAACAAACAAGGAATCGGTACCACGGTGCTTTTTCGCGAACCTCAAAGAACAATGCTCGGGTACCGGGTAATTTCTTGGTTGCCACCGCGTTACATTGCATTTCCATTCGAAAATAAAATTAGTTCGCGTGCCGGGGAACATTTCCGTGTGTATAGAACGAACGCCTGACAATTTTAAGCGTGGCTACATCGTTGGACGGAAGAAAACTATACTCGAGCTACTTTTCACGTTATTTTAATGAAATCTGTACGTATGCGATGTACTTTTATTAAAGTGTATTTCTAAAAAAAAAAACATCTCTATGCCTGGAGATCGTTTAATCGTGTCAGATACATTCTGCGAAAAAAAAAGTTTTTTTTAATAATCAAGGTTGTTCGAAGGTTCGATGAGCTTTTAGACTTCCACGATATGATACCAGCATCAACGCATCCCTGAGCATTATGTATCGCCTAAAACATGAGAAATAACACGAAGAATTCTAAGAAAAAAGAAAAGTAACTCCATACCGATACACTAAAGCACAATTGATCTCTCACCTCCAAATAAGAACAGAAAAAAATAGTACGTTGCTCGTTAACGCTGAAAGGGTTCCGAAAACAAATGGAAACGTCACAGAATATTTAATTACGCGTCCCCTAACCAGAAGCAATCGAAACAACGAAGAAAAACCGCAACGATCCGTTCATCTGTCTCTAAAATAAATTACGTCAACGCGTCAGCCTAGCTGTCGGACGAATAAACTTCACAGTGACTCGGCCCAGCGCGCGAGAATGAAATCCCCCCCCCCCCTCCCTCTTCCAGCGGACAGAGATTTATAACGCAGGGGTGGCCGCGATAAAAATCGACGCAGCGACTTTCGTAGCCAGAACTCGGTCGACGGATTTCACGCAAACAAGATACCGGTAGCGGGTAAAATCAATAGCTGGAGCAATTAGTTACCGTGGCACGCACCCGAAAAGGGCAGAAGCCGTATCCGGCAGTCGGATACGCAGACCTTTCGGAGTTGTTCAACATCCGGCCACCGCGCCGATCTCTCTTCTTTTTTTTCTGTTTTTTTTTTTTTTTTTTTGAAGCCTCCCGTCCGGGGGATGAGGGAAAAAAAAAAGTCCGCGGGAACGGGAGAATTTGTACCGCGCGAATTGAAACCGCTCGAAAATGATCCCCCGGGAGCCAGGATTCTCTCCGTATCTCGTGCATTGATGTTTATCGTTGTTTGCGTGTGTTTGCGCAAGCGCGCGACCTGCGGATTAATTTAGAACGGGATTTAAAGCGTCACTGGACACGTCCGTTAAGGATTTCACGAGGTTTCGAATGAAGTATTAAGTTTACGTGTTCATCCTTGGTGAAGTAGGTGGGGATTAGTCACCAAAATTATTTGGTCACCTTAGGCATTAAGCGAATTTTGCGTGGTATTGTTGGTTTTCAAATAAACTAATTTCTCACAGCGATATCGACACAATTAAACTTCAACCGTCACTGACTTTCATTTTCTTCAATATTTGCCTCACGATTCTTCTAATTCAACTGCGTCATAGTATCCACATTAGCACGAACTACATCTCCACCTCGTTTATCACACACTAATCTCCGTCAAATCGATTTCATTCAACAACCAATATACCCAGCTATACCTACACTAAACACGTTCATCACTGACATAACGTTCACCAGGGGATCATCAAAGTTCCCTCTCGCTTCAGTTTCCATTAAAACAATCCAAAAGAAACTAAAAACAATCCACAAAAATCCACTCTGAGGACGCCTTCGAAGCATCTCCCAGAATCAAAAGCGTAACTCGTCCCCACCGAAACGATTCAAAAACCAACAAGTCAACAGCTCGATCTCCTCCGTAAAAACAGACTCAGAGAAACTCACGAGAGACATCAATCACCGCGCAAAGGCGTCACGGTTGAAGCCTCGAATCACCCAGGAATAATTAAAGATACTCCACCATCGCGAAGGGTGTGTACCAGGTGTGCCCATTACTCGCGCGTCGATTCGACGCAGCGACGCGGTCACGCGTGCCGTGTGTCAGACATCGAACATGAGACGTTGGGAAATCGTCAAAACTGTAAAACGCACACACACACGTCGTGTTTGCATCGCGATTCCTTGCTAAAAAAAAAAACTTCAAAGGCCGTTCCGCGCCGTCTGTGACGTTTCCTTTAACAGGCAAACCCCTCCTACTTTACCCCTTGGAAATTGTTCCTTGCGCGGAAGCGGCGTCTCTTCCGGATGGCTCGACTCTCCGTCCTGTTGACGGAAACGATCGTTCGACGCTTCGTTACGAACGGTAGCGTTCGTTCGCCGCGCGCGGCGCCTGTAATCGCGTTACCGCGAAGGAGAGCCCGCGTTTCTTGTCGTCTCGACGAACAATGGCCCCTCGAGAAAGTGAAGAGAGAGGCTGGTGGCCCGGCCGGAACTGGCTGCTTTACGATAACCGCGTTTTCTGCGGGCCACCCTTGTCACGGTAGGAACGACGACGACGATGTAACAGAGAAACGATCCTGGAAACGGAAGATTCGACCGACGATCGTATGGTAGAGCCTCTCGTATCCGAACTAATAGGGAGGGATGAGTGTTTGGATAAAGTAATTATTGAAAAAATAGTCCTTATGTGATGGTGAACGTCCTTTAATTGAATAGAGATTGAAAATATTGATAGTTTGTTAAACCCTTTAACGCCCAGACTCTTGAATCGTTACTACAAAATTATGAGACTATATGTCGTTTCTTGTTATTTCAAAATCGAAAATATCGATGTTAAACAGACTGTTTTCTGTCACTGGCTATTAAGCTTTTTTTACTCCACTTCGTGAATACTATGAACAACTGTCTTAGACCCTTGTTTGATACTGCATTTTTAGCTGTTGAATCATAGAAATTTTTCAGCGTAAACGTAGAGTTCGATGGAACAGAGGAATATGTACATAGTGTGTAAGTACTACGTATTTGGAATAGTAGAGGACATCTGTTGCTACGAAAGATTCTGTACGAAGAACAGGACATTTAGGTATTAGGATTTTCGGATACAGAAGGCGCTACTGTATTTATAATAGTTAAGAATTACACTTGCTTCAAATGGTAAGATTCCGTTTGGAAATTAAATTTAACGTATCTATTCTCCAGTGTACTCGATAATATTCCTGAATGATTAAGTTTACCTATTATTCTCTCTGATATCGTTTCATGATTGCAATGAAGAATTTCTGAATAATATTTTCACACATTCGCGAAAACCTCTATCCATTGAGTAAACTCCATTTCTTTGTTGCCTCGCGTTTGCTTGACAGAGAAGAATGACCAAAGATATTGCAACATTTCGTTCCCCTGGGCCGATACCCTGTCCAGTTTATTCGAAAAGAGGAAGAAATATTCGCGAAGACAGGATCGTTCGATTCCAACGAACCATATTCACCGTGACATTTCAAATACGTGTATAAAAAATGTCTAAACGAATCCACCAATGAGAGCAAAAACTACCATTCCTGAAATGACGGAACATTCTTGCCTATTTGAAAGCATAATCGAAAGGACATTGAATGTTTTCGCAGTAACGTAGGTTCGCGCAAAAATAAAGGGTGAACGATGTCGTGAAATCGCGATAGTTGATTCGTCGGTGGTGGCCAGTCGAACCGGAAGTGACGGGTCGATAATCGAGGATCGTGATGAATCACCGTGGGCCCTTATCACTCGGTCCTGTACATCGGTCGTCGTTCTTTTCTCGTCGTTTCGCGAACACACTGAAATCTGTCACGTACACCCCTTTTTCACCCCTTTTTCACATCTGTCTATCTTTCTCTCGGTCCGACGATCGGGGCAAATCGAAGTTATTTTTACGTGACGTCGTCGCCGCCCTGTTAGCCAGCGAAGCGAAGACATAGAAACGTGGTGGTCGGGCACGGACACGGGAGACGAATGACCGGGACCGTGGCTGGATATTTGTTGGCTGTGTTCAATATGTTCCTGGCTCAACATGCTTCGAGAATTTTCTCTCTGAAATACGACGACTGGTTCAATTTTACGACGAAATTGTATCTGGGTTCGTGGAGTAGTCGAGAAATAATCAGGCATAAGAAAATAAGAAGTCAATTTGGATGATGGAGATGTGGTAGAAATCGGGATTTTTGAAAGAATCAGAGATGGTGCGTACTGCCTGACAGAAATTTTAAAAAGAATTTTACTGTAATACAAGTATTCGTAAAAATTTACTTTAAATATTCTTTCAAGATTCTATTTATAGGATATTGTTCCTTGTATGAAATCAGGATATTTTTTGTATTTAACGTTGCTTGTGTTTCTAGTAATTTTCTAGTTGTGTAGTTTAATAACCATATGGCTCCAAACATTGAAGGGTAGGTTAATCCTCTTGACATGAACATTTTCCCATAATGCTCTCATACGTCAAGTTTCATTGCTGTGGGTGTATCAGATTTAGGCGATGTACCGTGTAAAATGTAGACTGTGAGAATGTTACAAGCTGTACTGATCCAGACTTGCCTTACCTTTTGTGCCGATTAAAAGTTTTAATACGAAATTAACTTCTGTTGAAAACATGAGAAGTAGTAAAACATAATTCTGTATGATATTTATACTGCACAGAACTATCTGCGTCTCTGCAAAAAAGCGGACACGTTTGAGTATCTCAAAAAAATTTCGCCATATTATATTTCAATAGATACCCCCATTAACGAGTATCAACACATCTGCTCTATCTCCAAAAATATGTATCGCATAACTCGCATATTTGTTCACCATTTTAATTAGCTCACAGTGTATAAGAAATTAAAGATCAACATAAATTTCGATGAAAGCATCTCTAGGATTTCATTGATACAATAAGAAATCTGAAATTCGTCATTTCGACGGTTCCAGTAATTCTAGTGTTAAGAGACAATTGATAATGAACACTTATTCAGTACAAAAACCTCGGTATTATAATTTTCTTCCCACACAAACACCCAAAAAAACATATTCACCCTACCGTGGCTCTAATAATTTGATCATCCACTGTATTCTCAGCCTCCATAACAATTTACCTATTATTTTCGTACGTTTAGTTTTTATTCAACAAATCTCTTAATATTTACAACAGGGAGTCGTAATTCACCAGAAACACAAAATATTCCACGGTGTTACAATCCTCGAACCAGGGCCCGATACCGATTCACCGAAATCAACCTGTCGCTCAAACCGGAAGCCCTCCTTCCGTTCCGTCCCCGGATCCACCAGTCGTAACTCATTACGCGGGTGGAACGTGTTTCCAGCGGTGTATCGGATGCGCGATAGCGGTGTACGAGCTTAAAGTATGATAAGGTGTGGCTTAACGTTAATCTCCGGAAGAGCTGTCGGTTTCGCCGAGAGGGTTGGAGAGGGGAGAGAGGTAGGGGCTGCTAAATGCACCATCTCCTTGCCTAGCCCGCGTATTCACGACGTCTATATTCTCAGGCATTACGCTCCGTTCGAGCCAGATGCGACCCAGCCGGCTTACTTAGCCGTTTCTATGTGCTACCAGCTCTACTATACCGTGTACATCGCCATCGGCTAGTTCGTGTTCTCTCTCTGTCTCTCGTCAGTCAACGTGAGATCGATAGAAATTTATATTGAGTCGTGAAACGTGAACGGTGACGATGAAGTGCTCTGTTTTGTGGCCTGTATTCGATGGGATTGATTTGTTTCGAAGCCATTTATATTTTATGTCGAGATGTTTATCTTCGATATGGGATTTTTGTAAGGGGCTGTTTGTCGTGGGAATTCGGGGGTACGTGGAATGTACTAATTCTTTATGGTAATTATGACTTAACTTAACCCTTGATTATATTAATATTGTTACGAGGGTGGTCCCACTGCACGACATTTTATTTATTAATTCAAAATTGTAACTCAACATACAAACTATTTGTTCACGGAACTTTGTAGAACGTAATTATGTAACAGATTCGAGATGTGTCCGCTCTCCAAGATTGTCTATCGGAGATTCCCTTGTTAATATGTTTAAACAAATTCTTCTTAGCAACCCTCTCGATTGAACCATCTTCAGACAGATGGATCATAAGGGTCGTTTCACTGGAATGCAGGGCGACTTTCCATGGCGTCGCAGTAATTATAGTTTCACTGGATTAGTACGAACGATAGCCATACGGTTGTTAATAAAGGCTTTGGATGCCCTAGAATTCACTAGGATAATTTATTTCCTTTTTCAGCTAAATTATCCTTTCGAATAATTCCTCTAATATTTCAGATAAATTATCCTATCGAATAAATTCAGTACACCCGTCGCCATAGGAAGTTTACACACATTCTAAATCGCTGAAGGTTTCACGCGACCCATCTAGCTCAGAAAGGACCGCGACGCCAATTTCTCCGCTGTCACGTTATCCGGCCCAGGTGGAAATATTCGATACACCGGATCAGACATCGGCCCCAGTAACGACCGACATTTTTCATCGTATGAATCGTCGGTCCTCGCGGCCCCCACCGCTTCTCATCGTACACGCGGATTTCCGGGGATTACGCTCTGAGACGTTACATTCTCTTAGAATTATGTTCGAGCCGCAGTTTACTTAGCCAGTCTAAATCCTGCCGCCTCTGTACGCAGAATGAAACGGGGTAAAAGAGACACAGAGAGAGAGAGAGAGAGAGAGAGAGAGAGAGAGAGAGAGAGAGAGAAATGGCGAGGAACAAACGAGGGATTCCGGAAACAGAGTTTCGCGTCTCCGATTTATCGGGCCCATTCGAATGGGGCGTTTCCTTAATAAATCTCGTATATTAATTCGGATTTAAAGCACTCGTTATTCCATACAGAATCGTAACTCATCGGGGTAAGCGTTTAATCGAACTGGACCCGGTCCGAGTCATTCGGGGAAAAGCGTTTCGCAGTTTCCGACCATGAGGGGTGGAAGGTAAGCGTTTAATCTGCATAGATTAATTCGATCTGTAATCAAATCTGACCGCCGATGAATTGGACGGTCTCTTCTGGACCGATGTCGATTTCGAATTATCGGTATGTATCGTCGGATTGCACGGCAACCCTCCCCCCGGAATCATATTTGCGAGCGGTGTAACGGTTTCGAATTAACGTTCAAACAATGCAGGAATAAGCCTGGGCTGGGTTCGGTTGCGGTCGTTGTAAGCGAGAAGTCGGAATGTTCCGAGGCTTTTGGAATTGTTTTGTGATATGGAGAACTTCACTATGGACAGGCAATTTGTAAACTGTTCTTTTCAATGAAAAATATTGTGTTTCATAAACATAAAACGGTAACAGATAAAATCTCGTATTTGGATTCAGTAGTATAATATTTCTTATGCTGGTTTTGAAATATCTGAGACAAATTTCACCGAATTCCATGAAAATCAGAGGATCGAGAATTTCGGAGCACAGCAGCCCTCGATCGTTTCCCTGTCTAACCCGTGACACGTTTCTCCTATCCTCCGGCTGGAATATTCCCCGAAAAAATCCGGGAGCAAACAAAGAATAAGCATCCGGAAAACTATCGGGCACGACAGCCTGTGCGACCGAGTTCGAATTCGTGCTCGACGGCGCGCACTCGTGCGTCGAAAGGCAACCGGGGCTTCACGAACGACCGATCCCTCTGAAGCAGCCCTTGAAGGATCGATGGCAATCTCCTCGATACACCAGGCTAGAAAGCCATACCAGGAACAAAAGACCGGCCTGTGGAGCGTGAAGCCGGGGCCAGATGACCCGGTGACACCGCTCGAGATTTCTAATTTCCGGCTGGCTGGAGGTAAACGCCACCCCTCGACAGACGCCTAGCACAGAAAATTCAAGGGTGGTCCTGAGACATTGTGCGACGCCTTGGGACAAAAGCTGACGACACTTTGCGTATCCTCCAGAGGGATATCTGAAGGATCCACGAGTCCCTTTGGAGGGGCCGAAGTCTGCGACCGTTCAAAGTAAAATCGGAAAAATAAGGTTTTCGAGGGAACAAGGGGTGGAAACAGACGTTTCGAGAGATAGGGTCCTTGGGGTGTATCGGCCTGTGTCGGAGGTGTGATGGAAGGATCGCGGAATCCTTCTAAATTGTCACCCCCTTCAGGAGCAACGGGCTTACGGGGTTGAAGAACGCTCGAGCATCCCCCGGAGACGGTTCCAGGAGTTGGGTTTCCTTCGGTGGCTGTTAAAAGTGTTATTTTGAAATATTCTTGACACCCTCGGGGTGTGGTTCGGATGGAATATGTCCTGTGTCGAGCGGAATGTCCGAGGAAATGATCTATCCGTGTACTTTAACGTTTTGAAATGTCTGAATTTAGACATGGGTTGATGAAAGTGCAATAACGATCTCGTTCCTGGAGGTCAGAGGAGCAAATTTACTATCTAGATAAAGAATTTCGAATAGCGAATGAAAGATAAATAGGTTCTTTGTTCAACGTTTTTTTTTTTTCTTTGGAAAATTACTCGATTAAACGTGGAAATTCCAATTTTTGTAATAAGTCAATATTTTGTCTTCAATGGGTAGACACTTGGCAAACAAGTATATAATCTTGTTAACTGTTTGAAAGTCCGGATGACGATCTTAGATACTGTTGCTTTTCAGTAGGTATTATTCGAATAAAATTGTTCCCAACGGGGTCTGTCTTGGGGCAACCGGAATTCAAATATAACTTTCTTAAATTGTTCATTTTCGAGATTCTCGCTTGAGAAAAAATGGAAATTTTACATTGTGAATAGAATTAGCAAATATTATGGTAATGCATGGAGATTTTGTCTGCTGTTAATAGAGAATACCGGATGAATTTTTCATCTCACCCCCACGATTCTTGGGTGTAATGATCGTGGGAGGGTCTGACTTAACGTTGATTCCGCGGATAAGTGTGAAAGAAGATTTAGTTAATGGGTCGAGTGATTGGCTCTAATTATACGAATCCATATGGAGAAGATTCCCAGACTCGAAAATTATTGTCCATTATCGAGATTGTGCAAGTATGTTGATCGTGTAGAGATGCAATCGTCGACCTGTGCAGATAATTGAAAATGATTGCGCACTCGTTCAATTACTGAATTCACACCGAAGGTTGAGAATATTATTCAGCATGTGATCGAAGTGTGGTATAATTGCTATTAATTTCCATTTATCGAATATGCAGTTTCATTTCGTTCCGATCGAGCAAACCCGGATCAGGTCATAGATTTCTTATTTATTTACAAAGAAAAAAGAAAAATACAGTTTAGTCTTGAAAATATTCCTCATCATTTTCTGCACATTTACGCCATTTCTGGGGCAGTTGACGAATTCCCTCTTGAAAAAATGCTGGCAATTTGAAGTCAATTATTAACTGTAGAGGCCACGAATTAATTTGTACTCTTAATAACATCGCAGCATCATTTAAAACAAGATCAACAGCCTCTATTAACTAAACGCATATATATTCGACGATTTATAGCCTAAAAAACGTAATAAAATGTGTCTGACTCCGTACGGCCTTTTTCACTGCAGCAGTGAACGTGTTAATTCGACATTACTTGGCAATTCATTTATTCGCCAGGTCCTCTAATTATTTCGAGCATTTCATAACGAGAAATATTCTCACCCGCGTCGACGTGACTGATGTTCCGGCATCGAACGAAATGTCCGAGAACGAAACGGTGTCTTTCACGTACTTCAGCGTTTAAGGAGACGGCGCCCGGCTCGCGAAAGGGGAGCACGTTGATAAAAAATGAAAGAATGGTTCTGTGCCCGGAGGTGAGGTCTCGATGGCTCAAAGGAAGATCTGAAATGAGTTTCTCGTGGAACAAAAGCGGTCGTTGGGGGAGGGGGCGGAGCGACGTTTGGTCACTGGGTCGTCGCGATCTCGCGATTTTAATTCAATATTCAAAACGCTCGGTTGAAAAGCCGACTCGAGGGAGAGAGAGATGATTCCCTCGTCCTTCACTCTTTCTTCCGTGCTGCCTGAAACGAGGAAACTAACCGACGTGATTCAGAAGCCGTGAACCAGAGAGGGAGCCTCACGAATCGTACATCATCGCGCAATGAGCGAACGTTTCCCATCCGTCTGGACGAAACGTATAAATTGTTAGCCCGAGATATCGGGTCAATTTGATCGAAAGCGTTCGTAGCTTGCCGCGAGAAGTTGAACCATAAATCTTCGCGGAGAACGCGGAACGGTTTCGAACTAATAATCTACCGGGGAAGATCCTTCCAAATATTAAATGGATCACCAGAAGCGATTTCTGTTTCGGGTGTGTTATTACGTTTCGTGAAAATGCAACACTTTTGATTTACTCTCGATCAGTGGTCCGCGGATTTGTTCAAAATGTAATGAAAGTGTGCGAACGATAAGTATCCGTGTCTACGTTGTATTATTTCAAACTTTCTTCATTCTCCTTCACACTTGGATTTACATTATCCTTTAGAATCATCTGACTGTCCCAGAGATGGCACGAGCGTCATTCATCTTCAATCTGAACTCTTTAAAACCATATAAAATCTTATAGAACCTTCATTGAACACCGAACCGAATGGACAAACCTTCAGACTCGAGAGATCGAGTTCTTTCGAGCGAAATTAACTATCTCCACGGAAGTTCTCGATGCCGAAACTTTCCAAATGATCCTCCTGTCACCGTTACGAGATCCGATCGAGTCACGTGGAAATACCGAACGATCGTCGAATTAACTGAAAATAATCACCCAATCCCCAGTCAGAACGCGAAACTTTGTTGCCCTGTGGCCGCGATATAATTCTCCGCGTCCGATTAACGATTCTTTCGAAAATTAATCCACGCCAGCCACACGGCTGATTACCGAATTACCCAGTGAATCAGTAAAAATCTGGGGAATATTCGTCGGAGGAGAACGTGAAGGCCAGGCCGCGTTAATCGTCCGATTAAATGAATTCCGATAAATTAGCCGGATTATGAATTCCCCGTATTCGTCGATATACAGGGTGAGCCATTCGAAGGGATACACGCAATTATCTCCTAAACTATTTAATATAGAAGAAAATATTTCAAGCAAAACCTATTTGATTTCAAGGGGGAGATTTTGTGGTGATCACAAATCTTATGTATAATCCCGATATTAATTATCGATTTGATGTTATAAATCGATGAATTTGCCATGGAAGTGGCTTCACATCTATCCGAATAAAAATACATGATTCCATTTGAAAAAAAAAAAATGGTCACCTTGAAATCTCGAAGGCAGACTATCTAAAATTTATGACCATCAAAACATATCCTACCTTGAAATCAAGTAACCTTTACGTCAAACATTTTATCCCGTATCAAATAGTTTTGGGGATAATTGCGTGTATCACTTCGAATGGGTCGTCCTGTATAATTATATAGGTTATATAGCGTGGTCCGTAAGCGATTATCGATTGCCCACGCGTTCGCCGGTTGGCGTCATCGGTACGGGTAGATCGGTGATCTCGATGACGATAGGGAAGAGGCGAATTATCGACGCAGCGCCGGGGTTAAACGTAGACAGAGTCGTCCGACAAACAGGGGCTGTTTGCGTTCTCGTTAGGATACCGCCCGCGAACCGATCTCGATGAATTCGACCTTCCGCCAGCCATCGCTGAAGTGGAGGATCGATCGATCCCCGTGGCCAACGGCACAATCGATACCCGCCCGCCGGGCGATACCTCTAGATACGGTCAGGGGGCGCTCTTGAAGGCGAGATATTGGTCCAGATTCACGCTAATGATGCTACTAATCCGGGGATTAATTCTGAAAGGGCTGGACTTGAAATTGGAATTACTTCTTTTTAAATTATTAATGAATGCTTCGAGATTACCTTGGCTTAATGTAGGTCCGTAATTATTTTCAAGATTACTATTGAGGTTTTCAGTTTTCTTTTATCGATTCTATACTACTTTTTGACATAATGCTTCTGTTGGTACATGTAAGAGGTCACGATAGTTCAGATCTCTAGAATAAAAATAACTAGTAATACTATTTAACCCGTTGGTTTACGATCTTTTTTACGACTGTACTCCCCAGAACTTTTTATTATTAATAAATTTCCAGATACAACAATAATTCTATTCTTATTGTAAGTATACATTTATTCCAAATGTTAATTAATAATTAAGACTCTCTATGATTGAATTTACGTTCATTCATTCCTTGTTTTAGTTTCTATTAAAGTAAACAATGAATAAAGTGGACAGTATTTGACGAATTAGAATGGGTTCCGTGTGTTATATCAACGGCCAGTGTCCTCGTTTCCGCGAAGATTTGGATTTTCGTCGACGGGACCCGAGTTTCCGGCGCGATTGGAATGTACAGAAGGCTTATTGAATTAGACCAAATCTAGAACAAAGTCTGGCCAAACGTATACACTGCACTAATCCCATTGACCTGGGCCGCGTTACATACACGCGGCCGGCGGAACTACCGGCGGCGATGTTTGATTTGCGGTAACAATGGTATTGTTTTTCACGGTTGAAGTAACCGCAATCAAACACTACCATATTCTGGGGAAATATCGTTCGATAAACATTATTTTATCCATAGATACATAAATATTCGAGTTTTCAACCTGACGTCCAGTACGAAAATTTAAAACATACATACTTCTTCTCCTTTGCTTGACCTCAATTTCAAGAGACAATAATCCTTCGAATTTCGATAACTACGTTATCATTCTGCAATTGAGATCTTGTAGCTTTTTATGCTTCAAACATCTCACTAATAGAGTACGTTTTCAAGATTTCTCTAAAAAACGACTTTCCAAAACTATCATACAATCAAATATCATCAACTTAAACTCGACATACACTCCCGCTTATAAATATGTGAGTACTTATCCAGTCTGCAATAAATATCACAAGATATTACGGAATTACTGAAAGCCCGAAATAAATATTGTTTACAGTATATTAAAGCTCAATCGACAAAGCTCATGATACAACGAGACAAAAAACAAGGCTTAAATTAATTTTCATACATACAATTATCTTTTCTACGATTCCATTTTTTCCTACAATTTCTTCATACATACAAGATCTCCTAATACTTATGAACGGTAGTGTACATAAAAGTCCCCAAGAGTGGATTCAAACAGTGCAAATTAATTATCCGTTCGTAACCCTGAGTTGCGCGTTAAAATGATCAAAAATATTCATACATGTCCCGAACACAGCCAGGTAGCTGAGGATATGGAAGAGCCTCCGTTTCCCCGGGCAGACTGTTAATAGTCGCGTTGTTGTTTATCGTGGAAGTTTGGATCGGTTTTGCACGACGGCGGCGACGACGACCTTGCTCAGATTGGAATTGTCCCGGTAAATTGTTCCCGGGAGTTGAATTATAACGGTCCGCCCGTTCGCGGCAATTCCATTTGCCGACTTTATTGCGTTAACCGACGGGACGAGCACGACCACGGGAACAAGAGAGATAGAGAAAGAGAGTGAGGTGTCCCGCGGATAGGACACGCGATGTCTGTGGAAGTAGCAGCGGCTAGGAGACGATAGATCAAAAGGCTTTGTCGAGATCCTCTCTCGTAGGCCTGGTCTTCCAATTCCGTGATAACAGTCGATTACTCTCACACGTCTGCGCCACGGTCTGTCAATGGGCCATTTCGAGTGATCATGATCATCATCACATGGTGATCGATATAAGTCGATACCAGTGCAGGGATAAAAATCCAACCAGGGGAGTAAGTACACTAGTGTCCACTTAGTGGACAGTAGGCCTAAGTCCACCGAGAATTAATTTACAACAGGAGGAAAACCCTGGAACGATTTCTGGGTCGTGTGGCGATCCTGGGAGCGCGCAATGCTTTGAGGGCTCGGACCGTGGAGTTAATATTGGCATAACTTTGTGCCGCGAGATGGATTTAGAATGTTGGACGGGGTTAGGGAACTGATGAAACGTGGCTTTTTGGGAGAAGACTCTGGAACTATTCGGTGGTTACTACCTGTGACTAGGGATGAATCGATACAAGTAAATACGAGTATTTAATCGATACTTTTGTTTCAATACCGAATACCTTTGGTATCGATACGTACGGTTGCGATACCAAGTAGCTATCGAAAAAAAGTACTCGAATGGAGTGAGTATCGACCCATCAACATTTGATATTGTAATTACTTTCTACATAAAACAATGTTGTTTATATTAATAATTAAGGAATGTGTATTTAAATATTTTCAATATTAATATAGGTATATAGGACTATATATTTAAATAAATATATAGAGTATAGTATTGTATTTTATTTTCTCTCAAGGTATAAACAACTCTTGTGTTGGGTATCAAGGTTAGGATAATATAATTCGATACAAACAGGTATCAATACTAGAAATCTTGGAGTACTTAGGAGTACAATATGCAATTTACTTCCGTTTATCGTATCACTTAATTCTCCCGAATTCGACCCAACTGCCAAGGAGCCATTCAGTCACGTTCGCGATCGTAAAACAACACTGTGACTTATTACATAGCCGCAGAATGATTCATCGCCTCCAAAGACATCCCGGACACTCGTTTCAGACGGCCATTAAACTATCGCCACCGTATCGTCGATATTTCGCCGCGAATCGTGCCGCGGTAGCTTCTCGGTGATTTATGTTACATTAGATCGCGGCCTCGTAAAGATCGGGTAAAGGGGCGGTTTTCAACGTTCCCCGTGAACGCTATTCCCTGGCCCATCTGATTGAAATGCGATCGCACGAACGCGGACCAACGGTGTATACCAACTACGTTTAAATGTCCTTCTGTTCGTGTGGCCGCCCGAAGACGAACGGACGTTTACTCTGAGTATTTTTCGTGACTGCAATACCATCATCCCTCGGCCGCGAACACGGATTACGTTGATGTTTCATTAACCCCCGGGAACGTCCGTTGTCCCGCTGGTAATCAGGTACCGACGAACTTGGAGCAATTAATCGTACGACCACCGCATCGATTAAACAGCCGACGTCACCGGTATCGATCGCAGAGGGGCCATTTGTTACCGGTCAAGAAAGGATCGTCGGACGAAAATCAACACCCCTGTTTTTGTTCGGGTTTGGATCAGGCTTTGATTACACCGAGCATCTTTTTCACTGTAGACAGGCTTAGGCTTTAGATTACCCAGAAAAATCCATAACAAAGTGTCAAACACTTCGCAGTCGTTTCTCACAAAGGAGCCCAGTCCAGTTGCTTCCATCCGACTTCGATTAAATTTTCACCAAGGTGGTCCACTTTTACCGCCACAAGCAAAAAGCTCGAGCCATCCTTCTTAGCGGTATTCACCACTCCGCCGGCGATATATCCGGGTCTCCTTATCTCTTATAGACGGGGATCGCCCGGAAGTATAGAGCTGCCTTCGCGGAATTCCGCAGGACTTTCATCGACGTTACAATAACTGCAATATATCCGACCCGCGGGGCTGTTCCTTCGCGATACCGGAGGACGGGTCCGCGGCTTCCGTGGATGAAAAGGAGGGTTGTACGGAGACTGGGATGAGAAGACAGGAGTTGGATGTTAAGGGTGTGAGGTGGACTGCTCCGCCGACGATGGTACAACAATGCCCGGGAATATAAATCTAAATCCCGGCCGCCGCCGCCGTCGCCATCCTTCCTGCCCTCCTTGCCAGCCGTCTCTCGCCGTGGTCTCGATCTTCGCTCCTTTCAGTCCCTTCCATTTCTTTCGCCTCTTATTCATCCCCCCCAGCCTGCCTACTTTTACCCGTCCAGACCCGATGCATGCGCCAACCCTTTCTTCTTTCCGTCCCGTGTACCCACGTCGACGTTTATTTCGCCTCGTTCCAACAACGTCTGCTCTACTGGCTACTTCTCTGATTCGATAAGTTTTTATCGTTGTTTCGTTAAGCTCGTTTGAACTGTCGTAGCAACGATTGCTCGTCTTCCTCTCGGTTTTGTGGCGTATTTTTTCAATGTGCTTGACCTGCTTATGGGGTAGTTGTTATAGTGTGGGGATATAAAGAGAAAATATCGTTCAGAGTTTGATTGAGAGGAAGTAATTTTTTCTTGGAATGAATAAAGATGATTTGATGTTTTTCATCTACGGTATATATGTACAAATATTTTGTGAACGTTACTCTAGGATGTACATGTATAGGATATTTCCGAAATGGTGGTAGAATCCGAAAGGATGAGACTCTACGTGCAAAAATAAGTTGAAAATGTAGATTGACATTTTTTCGTACGATGTATCTTTTCCAAGATAATCAGTTTTCAAGATTTTGTGCAGATGTTTGTGCAAATTCACAATTTTAGACCATTGATCTGTACATATTAAAGTAAAATAGAAATTTACTTTCTGTACTACAGCAGATTTTCAAATTCACTTTTTTTCAATTTTGGACTTCCACCACTTTTATTACCACGAGCAAATGTTACAAAAGAATTAAATGAAGACATCCTTATGCAAGTAAATAAAACAGGGAATATATTATCATAAGATGTTCTAATTTCCATAATTCTATCTATACTTTAAAAATCATAATTAAAAAATGACTTCCCACAGTTCCAACTGTTTTTGCTCCAAGGAATATATTCTATTATTACGTACCTGTTCCAACTCCCCATGATAGGATCACCAGGAGCTCGTCTTCTCAATTTAATTCGTTCCTCCCATAATTCCACTTCTTTTTCTTCGACACTGTAAAAGCGTTTCCCTTCGAATGCACTATCAAGACCTTCTGCCCGCCCCCTTAGCCCATTCACTTCTCATCCCTCGCTCGCATAGTTCACCTTGAATGTCTTCTCGCGCCTCCTCCTTCCATCAAGTATCCGCGCGTTTTTCCCTTGTCCCGCGGATCCTTCGTCTCTCTTCCCACCCGCTATTCATCAGCGGCTGCTTTCATTTTCTCGCTCTCTTCCACTTTCTCCGGAGAATAAATATTTCCTCGCGCCGACGCGCCCCGCCCCCTTATCAGTATTTACGACCAGACGTACTCGCAACCCGCGTCGTTTTCAGGGGCTGATGCATAAGTCGCGTGCAGTCTGCTCACCACCTTGCGCCCCCTCTGCGCCTCTAATCTGCGTCTAATGGATGTAGCCCCCCCGTGTTCCATGGGTCGGGGAGTCTCTGGTTTTCTGCGTGTCGCGAACAGTATCGATTGTTCGTTGGATGCGCGCAATTTCGAAGATCAGATAATGATTCTGGGCGCGTGATCTTTATCCATATTTGATATTGATAGATGAACTGGTTACACTTACTAATATGTACAATTCAGCTTTTATTTTCCATAAGATTTAAAACATGATCATTTGATTTTGTGTCACGTTTATTGTGTTAATGTATATAGTAAAGTATTCTATTAGACTAATTCGATTGTTTGTTCAATTTCAGAAACCGATTGGAGAGCAACACGGAACACTGGAACGCTCTGTTGTTGTCTTTGCGCGAGTTGATCGAATGGGTGATCAGAAAAGACACCGAACTCACCGGTCTGGGACCTGTCTGCGGTGACGTGGCCGCCTTGCAAAAACAACAGGTGAGTTTCTACAACTACCTCCTTCAATTCTACGAATCTATTCCGAATTTTGACACATCCACGTTCTAAAAGTTTAACAATCTTTCTGTTGAATCTTTTCATCCCCTAAATGATTTCTCCAGCCTCGACTGTCAAAACGTTAACATCAAACAGATATACAGAAACCTAATTCAGAACAGAATGAGTTAAACGTCGATGGACAATCAGTCCCCATCCTCGACACATCTCCAATAGATACTAATAATACAGGGTGTCCCAAAATAAGTGTAACCCCTTTCAAGGCTTACAACTATTCTGAGACATCCTGTATATCCTACAAACTTTAATAGATCATAAAAACTGGTGTTCCAAAGTACTACACGCCCACTACAAAATCCACAACAAATGCATCAAATTTCATTAACGTGACACCTTCTATTTTGTTCCTTCATTTACGACCACTTATCACCAGTGCCCTATCCTCATCGAGTGTCCCACATAATATATTATCCTAAGCTTACAAATTCCTCGCATTGCACTACCAGTTCATTACCGTTACCATCAAAAAATCCATAAGAAACATTATAATATCGATGACCAACATTGTGTTGGAGTCGCACGATGCCCCACGCAATCTTGTCTCCGGCAAATAGCCTCGTGTACCTTGAAGCGTTCCCTGTAACCTACTGCAATGGACTGGATTACACGAAAATGACGCAATTAGGGGTGCACGCGTGTGTGTGTGTGCATTTGTGCATGGATATATAGTGGGCCACACGTCGTCAGCGACGAGGGGTGGAGCCTCCCCTCCACCTTCCCCCTCGTCGGCCCAGTTTCCACGCACAAAGACGGACTAGTTCGGACTAATCCAGATTAGAACGTGCATGTTACGAGCTACAGCACTCGCGCGCCTACGCGCCCCCAACCTCGGCGAGTGTACTGGGATGATAAGGTGCATGTAACGCGATCCCGATCACGGGATATGTCATCGACAGACGACACCTGGCCGCCCCCCGTCCACTTATCTTCACGAGCCGCTCGACGACAGGGACCCACCCTAATCGGGGATAAGAGTTTCCAAGGGGGGAGGTGGCTTTTAGGAGAAGTTAACCGTGTTTTCGATTGGCTGCTGTCCGGCAACCGTTTAACCGGGTCAGCTGATTACGAGGGCGAATAAATAAACTCGAACGGTATCGATCCTCCGCGAACCGGGGACTGCTAATTACCCGACAGGGGGAGGGGACGTAAGTCCTGGATATGGGTCGTTTCGGGGATGGATTTGTAAGTATTCGGGGTGTGAGTCTCGAATTTCGGGGTAAGTGGGATGATCGATCGACGGGTTATTTCGTACTGGATGGAATAGTGCGTTTTTGTGTCGCGGAGGTGGATCGCCCGGAAATGCCGAACGTGTTGATCGCTTGGACCCAATGTCTACGGGAATCAGTGGTTATTTTGTATGAAATAAAGAGATATTTCGATTAGAACTGGACGCGTATTACTGGAATTTTTAATGCGGATTACAAATATGTAGGGGTTGTTTGTTAATCTGGCCTCGTTCTGTCGGAAGCGTGTCGGTGAACTTCCAATATGGCCTCCATTTGGCAGTCATATCGCGTCGATATGACGTTCCACTGATAAGTCAACCGTGTGCATGTTACTATACAATTTCTCGGTCATTTATTATCAATGTAGAATGAACTGATTATTTTCTGTATTCATAGTCATTTATTATCTTAGAAACGAATGATTTTTTAAGCAATTGGGCATCAAATTGTTTTCGATTTTTCTACGTTTTTACATATAAGAGGAGCTTGACTGGATTCCGGTGTTCACTTGGAGATTACCTTCTTGGCGATTCAGTGGGGGTATTGTTAAGATTAATCATAAATTAGATATGGGTTGGAACCTAATTTTCCAATTCTCGAAACTCGAATCCGAAACTTTGTCAAATTTCGGAACTATCGTGAAGCACTGATTTTCTTTCGCAAGCAGAATATTTCGTTTTAAAAACTGAAGTCTCAACAACATTTTCGCATAAATCTTTACTGACCATAGTTAATCAAAATACAAACAAACTTATCCTTTGCATGTATTTTCACATACTCTACACGCTCTAATACAATGGGTGTATTTTAAATAACCAACTATATAATATTTGTTTATCATGGTGTAGTTAATATTTCATGAATATTCGTTACTTTTTATCGCGCGTACACTGGCCAAAAGTGGTCACAAATCGTCCTGGGAAGCGGGAGCGATTCAATTTTTATCTGGACGATGTTGACGATAAAACGTAATGTATTCTGCGCGATAGCAGTTAGTTCGGCGGGATGTACACGGGGACAACAAATAGTACGCGGGCAAAAAGGTCGTCGCGTACAGGTGTTTCGGAACAATAAGCGAGTTTCGGGGGTTTACGTGATGTGCCAATGTCCCATCTGCGATGCATGAAATTCAAATATCGTTCTTTAAAGCCCTCGACAGTGGCCTCGCCCGGTTCTTTTGCTCCTCGCCGCCCGCCTGCCTCTCCAAACGGTTTTGCTTTTGGTCGTCGTCGTCGTCGTTCGCGACGTGACACAACATGGAACTGCAACACGTGCACGGTATCCTCAGTACACGATCGCTCTCGAACGAGAAACGGTATTCAAGTGGCGGCGTTACAACACAGGGAAGAAGGGAGTAATCTCGTTCTGCTGCTTCTAGATATGTAATTGTGTACCAGCTCGTCTAGCAAGAACGATTGGAAGTTCAGTTTCAATTCCATTTAACACATTGACTGGCACAGTGAAAAAGGCCGTACCTAGCCAGACATACTTTATTTCGTTTTTTAAATCTAAAATCGTCGGAAATATCGTTTATACAAGTTATAGTTCTCTCTTTTTTGAAAATATTTTTCATTATTCAGTAATCTTTAATACTTATATTATTGTATGTTATACAACTCAGTTATTATTTCTAATTATATAAATAAACAAAAATCCAAGGTCAAAATCATACCTTTTTTGGCATCCTGAAAATAGCAGAAAAGAGCTCCATACCTAGCGTCGATATGGGAATAATGGGAAAGATAAATAAAACTGGTGCACGCATTAAGAAACTTTTGTCGTCCGTTGGTGGTACCCACGGATAGGCCAACGTAAGCAGGTTTGACGCGTTGTCGCGCTAAACCGTGAGGCGGTCGAGGGGGTGTGGCAGGAGGGGATAGGGCACGGTGAAAAATTGCGAACCGTCAGATAACCGAGAATTGATGAGTTTTGTAATCTGTAAAATATTTCACGGCCGGTGACGCATAATTTCAAGTCACGAACTAACGCCGTCGCCACCGCGAGAAAACCCAAGAGGGGCGCAAATGCGACCCCCCGCGACTAATGACCGCGCCAGGAGTTAATCCAACAGAACTCTCCGCCGTAGACAGGGATACCGCCAGTTGAACAATATAACGGTCCCCGCGTAATGCCGGAATTCTCGGGAATGGTGCCGCGAACGGCGTTCTAATACGGCCGCGCGAATAGTTGTATATACGGTCGACACGGCGTAATAACTTATACGAATTATGGAACGCGACTTGGCGCGGGTGCTGGGTTAAGATTATATACCGAAGTCGGGAATATTATTTACAAACTGGCCCGTAGACTGCAGCCAGAGTTAAGGTAGAATTTTATTCGAATAATCCGCTTACTGCTGCATTTGTCCACTACAGTAGACGTCTATCACTTTAATGACAATCTTTCAGAACTTAATTTTCTTTATTTATAATTCTCTTGGTGCCCCTGTGCATTTTTTTGCATGTGAGATCAGATTCAAGCTGATTTTCCTCAAAACATGAAAATTAATCGTATGAGACGAGCCGATTTTACGTGGGACGTTCTGTAAATAGGGGAAAGCAGGAATACCTAAAATCGCCATCCAGACATCATTCATTTCATTCTATTTGATTCATTAAATTTAATTAGATCACCTATCAGATGGGAATCGGCTGCCCAAGTAATATAATGCAACGTGTCAGAAAAATTTCACACGAATTTCATCCGTATCTTCAACAATTAATAACTCCGGAACGAAGCCTCAGACGCAAGTTCGTCATTCTTAATTTTCGTCTTAGTTTCGCATGTAGAATCCACCCCCCGAAAGTGTTCCATATTTTTATTAACATCTTGCATACCGTGCATTTAGCACCTTGAATTCTTCAATATGTACCGTGCACTGCGCATCATATCCAATGCACTTATCGTTTATGCACCGTACGTTACGAAACGCACATTACACATTGTGGAATATGGATTTTGTACCATACACTGTGTACTGTGAGAGAAGATAGGGCATAAATTCTACGTTGCACTTCGTACATCATGAATATTCACTCTGTATGCAATATGCACCGTATATTATGTACTGTGTTTAATACTGTACAAACTGTGTACACTGAATTCTGCATTATAAATTCGATGTCATGCCCTATACACTGTACGTTATGTAATATGCACTTTGAACCTTCTGTTATTACACGATGTATTGTGAACCATACACTTTATATTACGTTCTGTAGAATATCAACTACGCACTCTGTATTATTTATTATGTAGTACGTTATGTAATATGCACTTTGAACCTTCTGTTATTACACGATGTATTGTGAACCATACACTTTGCATTACGTTCTGTAGAATATCAACTACGCACTCTGTATTATTTATTATGTAGTATGTAACCACTCTACTCGGTACTCATTGCACTCTACTCAATATACTCAATTCGATGCACTCAAATCGATGCACTCAATTCAATGCACTCGACTCATTGTACTCCACTCAATGTACTCAATTCGATTCACTCGACTCATCGCACTCAATTCGGTGCATTCTACTCAGCACACTCAATTCCATGCACTCCACTTAATACATTGAATTTGATGCACTCAACTCAATACATTGAATTCAATGGATTCCACTAAATACACTCAATTCGATGCACTGCACTCAATGATCTCCACTCAACGCGTAGTTGAAGGTCTATACATTTACAAAATTATTCAACATTTAAAATGCACCGTGAGGCGTAGATAAAAATCCTAGATCTACGAATGGAACGTTAAAGCTCGAAAGAGTTGTCACGCGCCGGATTTCGTCGCGGACCGTCCCGGTTACAGGGATTGCGCTGCGACGATAAATCGATACTCTGGCTGCCGCGGCACGCACGAAAACGCGGGGGTTCCCTTTATCCGCCATATTCGTGCGTGAAATCGAAACGACTCGCGCGATTGTTGCATACGTAAAACGCGCGCGTTCGTCGTAAACGGGTCGTTGCAGCAGCAGCAACGGGGACGCAACTATCCCCGGCGCGTTGCACTTCGAATACGGCTCTAACGCGAAATCGATCGAGCACGCGACGCGTCGAACAAAAAGGTGTAGGTATCTCGCCTCGAACGAGACGAGAAATTAGCCGCGGGAAACGACGATTATTACCCACCGTGGACGAAATTGATTTCGACGAGGATTTTCGATCGCGCGGAACAACGATTCTCCCTCGGTACGACCGTGGCCATTTCTGAAAATTGGAATTCCTTTAATCGTCGATGCTTCGCGAATTATTGGATATTACGCGTACGTGAATCGTGGCGGAGGATTCGTTCGCAGAGAAATTTCTTTCGTACGAAAATTTACTATCTTAGAGGTAATTGATTACTTTATTTGCCGAGAAATGGTGAGTGAGTGTGATTGTTACGGTTACTTGTAATTTTATGAATGACAGCTTATGTATGGTATGTTAAATTGTAATGGACCCTCTGTTTTATACGGTGTTGTATTTCAACTGACAGTAAAGTTATTTGAATAGTAGTCTCTTAAGCTGGAAAAGAATTTTCGCACGCCCCACGAGTATTTGACTAAAAAATGTAGCCAAAATTGCAATTTTTAAACTTAATTGAAAACGAAAAGAATGTTTTTTTTTTCGTATAATATTGTTGAAATAAACAGACATAATGGCCATTTTTGTGACGTCAAATTGACGTCGTCTCCACTTAAGGGATTAATTAAGATAAATTTAAGATAGACCAAGAATTTGAACTCTAAATTGCTAATTGATCACTTAAATTAAATGCAAAATTAAATTTCCTAGCATTCTGTTTAAGTTTCTCTGTGAGGATTATTTTACGATTTGTAATTCAATCGAAGTTATATCTGCTTCCCTTTATTTATTTGTATCATCCCTTTGTGAGTCAGATTTAAACATCGATAAATCGTGTTCATTTCAAAGAAAACTGAAAGTATCATTCGAATTGGTCAAGATTGACCGTAATTAAGACAGGCGTCTGCGTAGTTAGCCTATTTCTTCCCGTATCTGTACATACTAGCAGATCATAGAACGAAACAAAATGGAGACATTCCCTAACCATAACAGACACCAAGATGAAGAATAACATTAACACATTAGTACAGACTGCAGCCCGTGATTAACCCGTCATTAACCCGTCATTAACCCGTCATTCCGATAACCGCGTCGATAAGACGATTACCCCGGAACAATTAGAAAACGTCTGGAACTTCAATTGGATGACGGACGCCTCGATTGCTTCTAATTTCTTTGCTAATAAATCGACCTTATTTACGACAGCATAGAAATCCTCGTCCCAGTTAATTCCATCCACTTTCTGGCAACAGTATCATTAAACCGCATAAACCATATCTGCCAGAACATAAATTTCCTCCAATCGAAAACAAAGCTAAAAAGAATTCAGAGACCTGAACATTAATTCCCACTCTTCAGCACCCTCTTCATCCACAGTTTTAAATTAGCAACACATTAAATCTCCTCGACACACCGTACATAAAAGAGCGAAAAAAAGAGCACGGAAAAAAACCCGCAACGTCGCACCGCTAAAATAATTTCGCCGCGAAGCGGAAGCGGCCGCGATACTACCCCTAATAACCGGCGCGGCGTTTCGTCGCGAACCCCGGCTGTAGCTTGAAGAGTTTCCGGTCGTCGCAACAACGAAACTAGGTGAATTATTCCGGGCTGTTTGAAAAGGATTTCGCGCGAGTCGAAAAATATCTCGCGTTCCCCGGTCTCGCCCCGGAAGAAGCGTGAAAAACGAACGAAAGAAAAAGAACAAGGAGCTTGCTGGAGGGAGGGGGCAAGAGGAGGAGGGGAAAAAAAAGAAGATCCGTGAAGGGAACGAGCGCGCTGAGGAAAACATCACGTGGTACACGATGGCGAACGAGGAAAAAGGGGCCAGTAAAAAGCGTTCCCCGGCCCCCACTGTGTGTCTAAATTCTTCAGGCTGGCGAGAATTAAGAGAAGAGAGAGAGAGAGAGAGAGAGAGATAGGCGGTAATAATCTCGTTAACGAGAAGTCGCGCGATATCACGAGAGCTGCTTTTCAGCCGCTCGATGTCCTCGGTACGTTTAGCGGACGTCGCCAGTCGGCCAGCTTCAGGCAGCGCGTCGGGGATGCCTTGTCAAACGAAATTACGGAATGCGCACCGGAGTCGAGAGACGAAGACGACATCGATGGCACACCCGGGCGCATACGTCCTCCCCTCGGCGTCGTTTAAAGCCCAACAAATTAGCCTACTTAGCCTGTTGGGCGTGTGGACGAACCAGCCCATGAGTGAAGAAAAAAGCACTCGAGTTGGCTCCGTTGCGCGGTTCCGAAAGCTGAATCTCCACGTGTCAGAAATATATTAGCTGGATGCGTTCATTTTAGCTGAGAACTACGGCTTCTTTTAGATTCTTGGATGTGTCCCGCGTGGTCCGTCACAATCCTCTTACCAGAAGGATCATCTAAGAACAATGTCCTTATTTCTAAGGGAACGTAACGTCAGGCTACTTGTTATTTCAACATTTCTATCTGGTCTTGCATAAACAAGCCTTTTTACGTGGAGGAAATCTTCTAAAAATAAAACGACATTCGTGGACCCTGGGTAAAGGGCCTGGTTAGTATGAAGTTCCTATCCCCTATAATATCTATGGTCGTCTGTCTCTAGCGCATTAGAGATTTGCTCCAAGAACTTTTCTGAACGCATCACAGAGCCTTCTCCCCCCTCCCCTCGCCCTGTGCCTTTGTATTTTAGGTTTCCTTTGGGGCAGAACTTCCCAAAATGGGTGTTGAGGAGATCTGAAGGTCATTTTAGTTATTTTATTTTCTTTATTTTTTGCTTACACACTGAGTCGCCTCACCTGGTCTAATTTTAAAGTTGCTAGGCAACTTTAGTTAACAGTGCGCAATAGGCCTTAGTCTCGTGCATCCTCTTTCGAGATAACACGCATTCGAAAACCCTCTAATAAATCCTACAAGAATCAACGAACGACAGGACATCATCCGCTTTCGACTCCGCTTAAAACACGTTTACTTTAACACAAGGATTTTGTTTTTCTGACAGGTGTTTGCTTTTTCTGTTGCAGGACGATCATCGTGGCTTCAGGCGGCAGCTCGAGGACAAACGACCGATCGTCGAGAACAACCTGCTGAGCGGCAGACAGTACATCGCGAACGAGCCTCCGCTCTCCGACACCTCCGATTCTGAAGGTGAGCTTCTACCTTTCGTATTTTTAATTTTTCTTCTTGTTTTTGCTCTGTTTATTCGTCTCGTGGACTGGTTTCGTTATGAGAACGAGCTGGTTGGGATTCCTGTCGGCGAGGAACTTGGAGAAAAGATGAACGTGATAGGCATGGTGATTTGCTTCCCTGATGAAGCGGTACTGGGTGATCCGTAAGAGTCAGTGGGGAGTTTAACGACTGTTCAGTGCTCTTCTGGCGAGGGTGAGGGGAAGTTATCCAGAAGCAAATTAGAATATTCAATTTTGGGTGGAGTGTTTATGATAAACGGAGGGTTGAATCTTTTTACTGTTGGATCGTGCGATGTTCAGAGCGTGGTGGGGTGGAATATACGTAATTGAATGATCAATGCACATACTCCGTTGACGCGGACGAAAGCGAAACAAAACCGAGTTCAACGTTCGCCTGGTGAAAACAGCCGTCGTTGAACCCGAAAAACCGTGGCCAGAATGGTGGCAGTACGACGAAAGTTTCCGCGAAAGAGTAAAGAAAGTCGGCCAAGTACAGTCGTTAGTTTTCTGGGAAGCCGGGTTCGCAACGCGCGCGCGATTGAATTCGCCAATAGACGCGAAGGCCTAGTAATTAAGAGCTCTCTGTGGGGGTGGGGGAAAGCTTTCAATTCCGGTAATTCGTGCCATTCTTCTTCGCCGCGATTTTTCATACCAATTAGAGGCGAGAGGTGGTGACTGACGAAAGAGAAAGAGTGAGAGGTGAACGGACCCGATGGGTTCGAAGAATTCTGCTTTTTATTTAATTCCGCGCTCAACTTATAAGGAAGTCGTAATGTAGTTTAATCTTTACGTTAAACCAAAGGGTTTATAGAAGATACACACGTTAAAAAAAAAGGAATATTAGGATGTAAAATACCAATTGTAGGAATTGTAGCGCCTAGTCCCTCTTTTTTTTATCTATGAGTCAGTGTGCAAGATTGAAAATGGGTAAGATTGATTAAGTATTCCCGTTAAAACAGAAGATTTATAAAAAATAGAAGCGTTAGAAAAAGAGAATATTGGGATTTAAAGTACCAACTGTACGAATTGTAGCGTCTAGTCCCTCTTTTATTTTTGGTTTGTGGGTCAGTGTCCAAGATTGAAAGAAGGTAGGATTGATTAAGTCTTCTCGTTGAACCGAAAGGTTTGTACAAGATAGAAGCATTAGAAAAAAGAATATTTGGATTTAAAGTACCGACTGTACACCACCACGAATTATATTGTCTAGTTCCTCGTTTCTTTTCGGTCTGGGGGTCTGTGTCCAGGATTGAAAAGGGGTAAGATTGATTAAAGTTGTAGTTTGAAAGGGCGGCCCCACACGAGAGAGTTTGTCGCGGAAGAATGAGAAGAGGATTGTTAAGTGGACTGATAAAATACGAGAAGTTTTCTCCTCGTTCCCTCTCTCTTTCATTCACCCCCTACTCCTTTAACCCGTTTTTCGTCGCATTTCTTTTTTTTCCTTTCTCTTTCTCCTCCGTTTACTTAAAACCACGGAACAAGAGGCGGCCCTTGGAAACGAGCTTCATTCGTTCTTGTCACCGCTTTTCACGTACAATAACCGTCGCGAGCCTGTAACCGTGGGCCCCTCTTGAATATTTCATTTAGATAATTCCACCCTCTCGAAAAGCGGCGGGATTATTAAGAAAAGTGAAACACGGAATTTATGGTTATTTGACCGACGGGGGAGGGGGGTAGACGTTCAGGCGGATGGAGGAGGAGGAGGAGGAGCTCTTGCCAGAAAATGGGCTCGTCCATTAAACGGGAAAACAAACTCTGTTCTGTACATCCTCGCGGAACAAAGGACAATACGTTTTACGGTCTAATTGTGGCTGGCAGGGAATACCAAGAGACGGTTTGATAATGGTTATTAGCCCCGAGATACGACTGGGACGATTTAAGAGATTGCAGAGAATATAATTGCAACTTTATTGATAGATCTGCTGGGTAATTGGGATCGTCTATTAAAATAGTGTCTTGGAAAATTTGCTGTACAGGTAACTCTTAACTGTGAAATATTAACAAAATTCGAAATAAAATATGTAATTTAGATCTTATGAATCTAGTAATTGTTCACAATAATTACCGTTTATAAAAGGGCAATCTTACGAAGAAAAACGATTGTGCCAGTTTTCTCCAGTTTCAAATATTAATTACAATATTGTATTCCATCGTTTCACCATTAAGATATATAAAATGACTTCCTGTTCCACAAATGGTACGTAGGTCTCAAATTTGAAATCAGTACGGAGTACTTTTTAATTATCATTAAGACAGTAACACCGCCGTAATGGATTCTGTAGAAAGAAACACGCAATCACGTTCTCGACGCCCTCGAAACGGCTCGCGGAACGAAAAATAACGCAATTCCGAGTTCTCCGATGGCGAAACGAAAAGTTTCGCGGTTAACGAAACCCTCCTCGGGGAACTAGCAGGCGGTATCAATCGAGTTACAAGTATCGAAGTACCGCCGAAACTGGTGGGAGACATGCGAGGGTTAAAAGAGGAGTCCCAAAGGACACCGAAAACTCAAGTGAGTACTCCCGTCGAAGTTTCACAGGGAACTGCTGTTTCCCTCCTAATATCAATGCAATTCCGTCCCTTTCTCTCTGTGTCTGTTTGCCGCATAGTTCGTGCAAGAGGCTGTTGAAACAATTACATTTTAATGGTCCGTTGACTTCTGTTCTTTGAGAACGGCCCAGGAAACGGCTAAACTGGTAATATTCACGGGCCATTTCACTGAAATCGGTAATGGAAGATCTATTAAGTCGGGGGATAAAGTACACATCTTGTGAATCATTAATGAAATTCATAGATGAATGCTAGAAGGCAATAAGTGAAGTAATTCAATATTATTATATGAACCGTTGAAAGCATTAATGGTATTATTCTATTTTTAATAAATCTAGAAGATAGCTTCATTCAATCTTACGTATAAATCATTTAGGCCTAACTTTCCTAATAATTTATCAAGGGGTATTGCGTGTATCATTTCAATATCAGGTGATATTGTTCTATATCAATATCTGGGCACCATCAGTATAACCACTGTATCTGGATCTCAGAAATTTTCATTACAGGATGTTCTCTAAACCTCTAAATATCTTAACAACACATTTACCGCCTTATACCATTAATGCTTTCAAGGGCTCATATCAACACAGTACCTTCGGAAGCACAGCATAAATAATGGATACGGAAACTCTTCCATCCCTAGTAAACACAGACACAAGAAATACACTACCGCTCATAAGTATTAGGATACCTAGTTTGTACGAAGAAAATATGTCTTATATAAAAAAAACACTTATTAGTTTCTAGTAGCCTATACGATGTCCATCGGGTTTTAATATCCCCTGAATATTGCTTCAGACTTTTAGCAATTTCCGCAATGCCTTCTAACATCTACATATTCGATAAGTGTCCATACTACTTATTCGATAGCTATCCATACCACCTATTCGATAGCTGTTCATACCACCTATTCAATAAGTATCCACACCACACAGTTTATATATATATATATATTGAATAACACTTATCAAATAACCTACGCGCTAACTATCCACACGACCTCATCGATAAATATCTTCCAATACATACGAACGAGTGTGTATTATAAAAAATGGTCCATAAAAGATCAATAACACGCAGTGGGTACCCGTCGTAAATTCACCAGGTGAACGGAATCGTTATTTGGCGCACGGTCGACGCCTCGCCAGGAACACGTCTGGTTTCGCTCAATGTAAGATAATCAGCAAGAAGGGAATGCAGAGAACATCATGAAACGCCCGGGACCAGAGTCCGATCGGCACCGTCCTGTCGTCCCCTGCGCGAGGACAACCCGCTTCGCGGTCGTGCACGATTTCAGTCACTCTCCGCGGGGAGAGAGTCACGTTCGATGAAACGTGCACGGCATCGGTGCAGTCGACGGGCGTTGTCGTAACGTCAATAAATTTCAACCGATATAACGCCCCTTGTCGCGGAAGGGGGGAAAGGGGGGCTAGATACCCCGTGCACACACAACTGTGCACCCCTGAAACTGTATCGAGTTCTCTGACCGGCCGGATTTCGCCCGTGAAATCGAATCGAATCCGGCGTTCCCTCCAATCGAAATCGTTACTCGATGGTCCCGACTCGTTCTGAAAGCTGGGAAAATAGCGGACAGTTGCATCGTCGTTCAATTGAACACCAGACAGATCGAGGGAAATCGGCGGCCCTGCGATAGACTCGCGGAGAGATAATATTAGGACCTGACGATGACTTTTGACTGCCGTTTGATTCTTGACGTTTTTGATGGTTGTGTAGGATAGTATTCGTCAAATATATGGATAAATCGTGTATGTAAATATGGAATTTTATGAAATATAGGTGATAGAGATATCGTTCGAAAGTTTGGGGCCAATTGTCATTTAACTCTCGAATAGTAAGGTGGATTTTAAGGTCGGACTTGGCAAGGTGGGGTCGGATCTTTTTTGCTGTTTGCAGACAGATAAGTACTAAATGTTTACTAAATAATAAAAAAAACCTTAACACGCTGGAAAAAGATTGCATCTTCCACCTGCGAATGAAATAAATTACACGTTATCTATCCACGACGAAGAATCAATCGCAACAGTAAAAGTCTCAGTACGAGAGATGAGACTTCTGTCAAACGACGGAAGCTTCGAGTTCTTTTACGTCTATCCGTGCTATTAATCTCGCATCGTTATAGAGCCGTGCCGGTGGCTTTTTGCGAAAAAAGTGGGCGGAGTCACTCGAGGGTATAAAGAATTATAATGCGAAATTGAAATTGTATAAATTCCGCCAGAAGTTTCTGAAACGGAAGCCGCGTGGATGAGAAATTGTAAAAAGAGAGAGCCGTGGGGCTGAAAGCCAGAGGAGGTGGTGGGAAACGGGACTGGGGGACGGTTGAAAGAAGAACGTGGAGCGTGGGTGTACGTGACTGGAAATCGAACACGGCAACTGTTGAATGGATGGCTTGCCGATGAAGAACACCGGGCCCCTAATTCGATTCGGCGGAAATAGTTTTTAGCTGTTTTCGTCGTGCGATCGTGACGTCTATTTAACCGGCCACGTGCGTCCTAATGGAGACTAACTCGCTCGATTTCTCGAAGTGGTTACTCGGTAAACGATTCTCTGGCCACCTGTCGATGCTCGAAGCACCGGAAGCATTTTGGCGTGGAATAACAAGTCGTGTACCGTTTGCAGAAGCGACGAAACTTGGAAGTTCATCAGAATTCGGATCAAATTTTTTTAAACGGAAAGGACCTTTCAAATTTTCAGACATTTTTTTTTTAAATACCTGGTATATATTGAAAGCAATATATGAGATGGGGTAGTACAACCGGGCAGGAGATGATTCTACATATAAGGAAAAATAAGTGGAAAAACAGGAATAAAATTATTTGGAATAATGCTTCGTTTTCGAGAAAATTGTGTTTGCAGATTCCTCTAAAATACGTGTAGTTGCGCTGGCAATAAGTATCGCCCAAAATAAGCCGAAAAAAAGAATAAAGTAATTTCGGGTGATGCTTCGTTCTCGAGATAATGGAACTTGAAAATTTATTGGATACGCGGGCAGTAGAATAGAACTTGGCTAACGCGTCTGTTCATTGCAGACTGTTTCTACTTATTGCCAGCGCGACTACGCACGTTTAATGTTGAAACCAAATTTTCGCGAAAACGGAACCTTAAATGAAAACAGTTATTCTTTTTTTGGACATATTTTTTCTTATAGAATCACTTCCTGTACTACCCGACCTGAGATACCCTGGATGAAACAAGTATGTAAAGGGTGAAACATGGAAAGTGGAACGAATCTTCATCGTGCACGAGTATTTCGAACGTTAAAAGTGATATCATAGATATTTATTAATAAGCAGTTCTACATTGTAGTTGAAATAGAATCGAGTGACCGTGTGATTTTAGACCGAACTTAGCAATTCATCGGCGAGGTCGTATTTTAGCGGCGCTGAATTTGCCCACCCACCTTTTTCCCCGCAGTACGGTGTACAAATCTAGACCGTCAACCCGTTTTTCGTGTGACGTATCGATCAACGAATCCGGGATCGAGAGATTAACCACGGGGCCCGGCGACGAGTCACGGGATAAAGAGCAGGTGGCACCATAAACATAAATCATCATAACACGCGGGCAGATAGGCCGGGCAACGAGCAGGTGGGGATAGTGGGCGTTATCAATGCTAAACATGCGTATAAAAACTGTCTCGCGTGGTATGATGCGTGATTCATAGGACAATTAATTCCCGGTGATAGTGCAGGAACCAGAAGCTTTATCCTCTGTCTCTCTGCGCAGTGACACTACTTCTATGGTTCGTTACACTCTCTGCAACCAATACAATCCGTCGAAACGATCACGAAAACAAATTTTTTTATGTTCTAAACTGAATATGAAATAAGTAGTCAGATTAAGGGGAATTTGTAAAATGGTAGTTGGTACTTTAAGTGTAACACGAAGCTAAATAGTGACGAATTCTTATTTGTCTGATGTGATATGGAATGATTCTACTGCCACTGAAGGAATATTGCGTATTTATATTAAAGTTACTCTCACAAGTAGCTGGTTATTACAGTAGATTTGAAGTAGAATCCTTTACGAACGAGTTTTGTCTCGTCTGATACGGTACAGGATCATTCTACTGTTAGAAAACTAATGCTGCGTTTTCACATGCGAACCACTATCGGGAGAAGATTTCGCTCAGTACAATTTTCTGACAACTGTAATTTTCAGAAAAATATTGCTCCCATTCTCGAGAATATAATTCATTGTTATCCCTTGATATCAGTTTCTTGGCTCATATCGATTCCAGAGTAGGTACTTCAAGATTATATTCTCGAGAATGTATTCCTGCAAGTTCTGTTCTCATGAAGAAACCCTACATCTATTAGGGAACAGTGTCGAATTCTTACACTCAGGCCTACATGCACTCGTAAGTTCTACCCTTGACGGTATAATTTAGAAGTGTTGACTCTCGATAGTAGGTCTTCAGCTTGGTATTCACTTAATCACACGACTTGTTCTTCCAACAACAAAATCGATACGTTTGTTAAGGAACAAATCATAAAAAATTTGATCTACTCACTCTACCCTTGAGACTAACAATATCAAAGTGACTACATAGCCTTAAAGATTAGTAATTAATATATTAACCTAGTTTATGTACCATTAAATTGGCCAGTGGACGATAAATTCCTGGCGAATACGTTTCATATGGATAATTTTCAAGACGACAGGATGTTATATTGACGTTGAACCGGTCGTATGCAGCCGGACGAGAATTGGACGGTGATTCGAGGGGCTACAGAAGCGCGGAGGAGCAGGCACGCGAATTGACGCGCAGCATTCGCCGGGAAGTGAACAAACTTTCGGAGCAGTGGAACGCCCTAATCGAACGTAGCGATGCGTGGAAGCGGAAACTCGACGACACCGCTAACGTGAGTACTTTGCCCCCTCCTCCTCAAACCTCCCACCCTTTCGCCTACACAGAAAGCCACTTACCCGCCGAGCATACTACCCGATATGAATACAAATATTTTGATTCCGTCAAAGGCTGCGGAACGGCTGCAACCGGTGATCTTCCCATCGGTACTCTTCTAGACGATAGTCCGGTTACAGAAAATCTCGTAGAAGTTCTTGCGTTAACATCCGTTTCGTTAAAAAATTCCGTGGTTCTGAATAACAATTATACTAGAAATCATATAAAATTGAGACAATTCTTTCTTATAAGTCGAGGTAAGTGGCTTTTCTCTTCTTTAACTTTTTTCTTTGAAAAAAATCGTTTGCTTATCAAAGTATTTATCTCTTCCAACCACATAATATTTTCCTCTTATTTTCAAACACAGGTGAGATATTAAAGATGTATAAAGAAATTTTCAATGGGATATCGTTAAACGGACATATTGTTATAAAATCCCGAGTAGGCAAGAGACGTCGTGCTTGAGCGTATTATTGAGCACGGAACAAAGTTAAAGGAACTTTCACCCCGTGTGGAAAGGCAGCACTTCACCCGCCGCCGTAAAATTTAACATGCAACAACCGTGAACCACCCTCGCTCAACTCGAAAATTTCACTCGACAACGCTCGAGAGCGCGAAGTTTGAATTGTTCTGTAAAATTGTATATCCGCTAATAATGCAGAGTACATTCCGCGAGAGGGTGAAAATTCTACTTAAAAGAACGTTGTTTTTCAACGACACAATATTTTTTAGAAATATCGCGATGCAACAATACAACATTATTGTCTGCAATAATTATTTCGAATACCTTTCATGTGTTTACACAATTCTCGTCCGGATTCGATACGATGCTCCAAAGGTATCAACAATTCCTCGGAATTTCAACTGGGTTACACGACTCAGAAATATTCTTGAAACAACATCGCCTTAGAGTTGAAAGGAAACTATTACTCAAGAAGTAACCGGTCAAGAGAAAACAATCCCCCCCCAACTAGGACTCCAGAACCAACGTTCCACTATAAAAGCACAATCAGATTAAACGGTGCACCGCGACGGGATAAACAAGTGGGCGTAATATTTGGACTTATCAGAAGAAGAGGGTGGTCCTGTTGTGACGGTTCAATTCGACCTCGATCCTCTAACCCACCCACCCTTGGTACGTCGTATCGCTTTATTATTGCCGGTACAATTTTCTCTATCGCGGGGACGTTCCATTTGTCGAAACGACTTTGTACCCTGGAGGGAAAACAAGCCACCCCCGCCATCCCCTATCCGTTGGTGAATGCCGGTAAAAGACGTCCCCACCCTGGATGAAAAAAAAGTCTGTCTCCGCGGCAAAGGCGATTTTTCGTTGCCGTGTACCGTCGAACGAGATCCGCTTCTGCACCTAATGACGACGAAATTCCAGCCTTCTACCCCCTTTGATACGACGGATTACCTTCGTTCGCGGCGATCCCCCCCTTCACGGAAATATAGATTATTAGCTTTGTCAACGACACAAGGCGAGTGATTATCTTTTGGAGAGCAGTCACTTCGAGCGATAGTTCGTAAGTTTTAGGAGGTGTGTTTTGCTCGAGATAAATTGTGTTGGTGGTAAGAGCGAAACAGGCGAAAAGAATCTAAAACGAAACAATTAATTCACATTACAAAATATGAGCCTTCCAAAAAAAAAATTTCCACAAAACTAGCGCTGTCTTTGATCGCATCGTTTCAAGAATATAATTGCCCATTCTGTAGACGAAGAATAAAAAAAAATTGCATGGAAAGGTCAGGTCGGCCGTTTAACCCGAAATCCAACGACTTCGTCGAAGAAGGTAATAACTTCTTTTCAACGGTGCTTAAAATAATACGGAATCCAGTGGACCAGAGGAATCTGTCTTAATATAATTCGAGTGAGTCGGGGGTCTCCGAACGGTCCACCGTTTCCCCTTCCATACCACGAAGTCTCTTCGTACATGTACGAGTATAATTCATCCTTTGTCGAGGATTCCACGTCGAAACGAGAGAGTCACTCGAGAAATCCCCGCGATCCTTCCTTGGCGGACACGACCACTCCATCCGATTTCCGTTTGAAAAAATTAATGCAAATCTTTGGTCGATTCCCCGAGCCGATGAACGTGGTATGACCGAGGGGCCCCGTTTTCATCTTAATTGAAACGAAAATGATATTTTCCGCGACGAGAAACGGACGATGGGGAAAGGTTTCGGTTTGTTCCCTCTTTGCGCCGCGCACTTATACACGGCCAAAAGGTTTCATAATTAAAATGGAAAAACTCTTTTCCGTTTCCACGGTGCAAGGTAGTTTCGAGAGAGTATTTTAATTAAAGGGATTATACGATTCAATGGGCGTGGAATAGATACGTTTCACAGAAGATCGTGGACGCTCTCTAGGAGAACAAATACAACAACAAAAAGCGAAATGAAAACGTACCTTCTCTCCAGACGTATCAGACACAATAATTTTATTTCGTTCGACTAGTATTGTGGTATTTCAACGATAATTCCTGAGACTAACTCGAACACGACAGTCGAAATTCATATATTCGGCATAATCATTTCATTTGATTAATCACTTGATTAATCGCTCGTCTTTGTCGAGACAACCTTAATGTACTCGCGCCAGGAGTCACGGTGCATCGTTACAATTCGAGGAAAATTACCACATGAAATAATCAAATCCCAAGGAGAAATGTTTCCTGATATTTAATCACCGGTCGAATCAACGGTTCATCGCTTACAATTAATTCAGCTCGCGAGTGATCCTCTTGTAAAACGTTGGAAAAGTTAAACCCCCCCTCTGAGGGTTGACCAAGACGAGAAAGAAGAAAAAACACAAACGAGAAACGGCCTTGTAGAGGCGAGCAATTAAAAGTGCATCAGGTCGACGATCCTTTTACGATCGTTTGATCGACGCGATTTATATATATGTACACCTTGGAAGATCAAAGTTTCCCGCGCGTTCGGCCGGCCCACGGCGACCGCGAATGCATAATTCATGAGCGAAACACAATTTAACTTTTAAATTCCACCGTCTCTTCCCCTGGCTCTCTCGCGTCTTAATTATCGACTATCCCGGTAATTACGAGCGACACCTTCGTATTCCGCGGCTACCGGTGACGTTTTATATCAATTCCGTTTCGTATCTGTAATTTGGACACTCGCCGAGAAACCGGAAGTTACGGATCAGGCGGGGATCGTTAAAGGTTTCTCAGGGAGGGAATTTCATTCTGTAGGCTTGTTGTCTGGTCAGACATGTTCGGGAATGTTAACGGAGGCTTTGAGTAAGCTGATATAAATTCAATGGTGGGAGAGGTTCACGTCCTCCAATGTCCATTCCTTCCACAATGTCCCTCGACAGTGGGAAATCGCTTGTCGATTTTCGCATCTAAAATCGTATCTTGCGAAGACAGTGGAAATAAAGGGCTTGCGGTGTCTTAACCGTCTGTAATCACACTGGGTCAAATTTACCCAGAATTTGACTTCGCGAAACGTATGTTCCACTATAAAAACTTATTGTATAAAAATTAAGTGTCATTACGTGTGTTCAAATTATAGTAAAAATAGAAAACCAATATATCGGCTCAAGGTATTTTACGGAAAACCCACGAAGCTGATATATCGCCACTAAGGTATTAAAACTGTTAAACAACAGCTGACCCAGTGTAACAACCACGTTTGACAAAAAGAGCTGTGACAACGGAAGGTAAAGTTTAGCTCGATTTTACAGAATAAAATTGAATTAATGAACGGATGAAACGGTATTATCAATTGTCAAGGAATAAAAGTCAATATGAAATGATGAGACTATCGATCGATTCGATGCATACGATAAAATTTTATTCCACTGGAATCGATTGATACAAACGCAAGATCTTAGCTCGTGACTTTTACGAAACGTACAATAAATTCTCCCGTGAAGCTCGATCTCGGAGTCCAATTATTTATGCCCGTTTGTACACTCCGCGAACGTTCAGTAGTACGTGAGGATTTTTCGAACAAGGTCCGATAGTGTTCCAGCACGGGATAACATCTAGAGCACATTCTCCGGCGGGAGATTCAGGGAATGTTTGCCTGGCGATAAAATATTTCAGTAGACAGTTGGTACACTATCCCAGATTGCAGCTTCCAGCTGAAGATAGCAGAAGTTAGGACCGACAAATGTTAACACTCGTTCTACCATCCCCATTTCGAATTCCTCCGTGTCTTGCGTCGCGCGCAGTAAAATGCCTTTCTGTTGAGCCGGTAAACCTCGAAAATTATTCGGACCTTTCACGAGGGTGCGGTGTCTCTCTGTTTAAAGGGAGTGGAGGGGAAATGGAGCGTAACGTTCCTTGCTTTACAACATCTCGACTCGCTGTTCGACGCGCCACTTTTTAGTCCTCGATTAACATGTCACCCTCGGGCCACCGAAGATCGACCGCCACAAAGAGCGATTCTCCTGGAAAGAAAAAGAAAAAAACACGGATATTAAAACTTTGCGAAGGTGCATCGAATGGTGTTGCTGTTTGCGCAACGCTCGACTGGTGTTTACTTGAAAAACAGGTCTCTGTATTTTTACGAAAAATCAACCTGCTGGATTCCTTTTCCCCCGAGGTCACTGCCCTGACCTACGACCGAGGTTAAAACATTATTGAAAATTCTCTTTATTTCGACGGATTGTCAAAAGTGAACGATAAAAGTCATAAATCGTCGTAAATATATGCGATTAATTACTACGGGCTGTTGGACTTGTTTTAAATTATAGTACCGTATTAATTTAACGCAATAATTTTGTAACGGTACTTAAATGGTCCAGACTCTTTGCAACGTACGTGTCACCCATATTTGGATGACGTGGCAGTCAAAGTATTAATTTTACGACACCATTGTATTTCATGCCTTGCAATCATATCCATTTTCCAATATTAATGGCAATTTCACTGTTTATCTCACAGATCACACATTATGAGTAAAAGACACTAACCGAGCTGGACATTGCCCACAAATACTCATACAGTTGTCAAAGAAATTATTGTTAAAACAGAACTTCCACATATTTCATTAAATTCGCTTTAAAATGCTTAACAGCATGGCAATAATAAAAATATATAGTCTCGTTTAAAAAAAAATACAATGTTATTAAAATCTCTATAAATAACAATTTAAAAAAAATTCGAACATTCCATTAAATCAAACAACTTCCACATAAAACATTGTTTCGCATTTTCAGCACATAAAGAAATAATAGCGTTATACGCTTAAACCGGACATACTATACATATTCATGCTGACAATAAGTAGAACCAGAATATACCGATCAGACGCGTTAGCCACGGTCCTATCCAACTGCACGCGTGTCCAACATTATACCAACAAATTTTATTCTACATTTTCGACTTATCTTTACATCCAGAATAACCTATTGTCCGGTTCTGTGCCAACCACTCTACTCCCCACCCTATATAAGCTCATAAAATCGACAATTCCAGTCATTACACACGACCCACTTGCGTACCTTAGAGGGTCCATAGTGCTTCCTCAAATGACTAGAACCAAAGAAAACCACGTAACGACACTCGGAAGTTACACGCCAGCACATTCGTTCGACACAGTCAACGAAGGATAAAGCTCGAGACCTCACGTCGAGAATCCCTTCCGGAAAAGTACGGCGGTGCTCCAGTTGCCAGACGTTCACCAGGTTTAAGCTTGGAAATTAAGCTGAACCCGTAGCGATCCCCGGTTGTCTCTCCGACGAGGAATTCGCCTCCTCGTAGTTAGGTATGCAAAACGGGTACCAAGGGCGGAGGGAAGCACCCCCCAGGCCGGCCCCAATCAGAGAATATAGCCGACGGCAGGTTCTATCCAAATACATAGCGACATACGTTGCCCCTCACACGTGCCAACCCACCTAGCTAGGTGTGTGTGTGTGTGTGTGTGTGTATTCGCAGCGGATGAATGAATGCATACGCGTATCCCGGGGCCAGCCGGGAAACTCAAACACCGTCTTTCAAATTATAACCGCGCTATCGGATTATCTTTTGAATTATTCCGGATTGCGCTGCTGTGCAGTTCCAGGGGACCGTGTACTCCGCGAATTTCCCTCGTCTCGCGGAAGGATTTTTAATGCGGAACGGAGGCATTTTCTTTTAGTATCGACACGGCTGAATTTTGATCCGCCGTGAATCTCGAGAACAATGGTACGTGGACTACAGGTTTTATGTATGGGTGAAACAGAGTGAAGCAATCGCTTTAAAATGGGAATTAATGACCTGAGAAAGTACTTGGATCTTTGTGATTTTATCACTTCGTGGAATTTTTTCTTCTTAATGGATCTGCTTGAAGGCGATTATCCTTCGTCGTTTACGATTCTCTTTATTCTGTAACGATTCAAGTGGAACACTCTATTTTTTAAGGTTTCGCAATTTGGTCAGTGTTAGCTATACTAAACGTCAGTGGTCTCTATTATAAAATGGTAAACTCATAATTTCTTCTTGATTCTTATGCATTGTACTCTTGTAAATTGAATGGGTGTCTAGAAGAAGGGCGCATTTTGCATTTTATCAAATTTACAGGAAGAACGTAAAATAATTCATTGCTCTTGTTCTGTGTGGCTCCTGACATCTAGTGCCATTGTGGGGTACTAAAAACTTCACCCAAAGCGTCTTTCTACATCACACTAGTTGCACGAAAAACACCTTTCGAAAAATTTGTAACATACACCCTTCGCCTAGAAGATCCATTCAATTAATCTCCCAAAAACAAGAACCAAATAGAATCTTTTTTTTGACAACGATTACCGTTGTAACGAAAATTATGCAACTATCTTAATCTTTCTTAGAATATTTATTCCATTCCGTTTCTAAACATCGAGGAAACGTGTAAATGGATGAAATCGATAGTTTCCTTGTCGCTTAACGAGGCCATGGTTATTCGAGGAGCTTTCGTTCAAGATCGATCGTGTCGTTCATCTACAATAGGTGCAATTTATAAGACACCCGGTGTGCACTTTCGGCCCCTAAAGCCAGCCTGGTACCGTTTCCGGCGAATGGTAATGCACGCGGCGGCCGCCGACCGCATCAGTATCAATCTAGTTCCCGACGAGTGGATACTTAATCAGTCAATTAGCAGTGTTCCGCTAATTGGTTAATTACCAAGCAAATTTGTAGCCGGGCATAGTATCGCGCCATTGGGAACTGGGCACGGTTATGCGTGTACCATCGCGCGGACGTGTGTGTGGGGGAGGTGAAAGGTGCGCGACGACCTCGGTTGTCCCAGGCATTAAGACACAAATATATTTATCTCTATAATCTATGGCTAACGTGGCATAATGAACTAGTTTACGTTCGGTTAGATACGCGTGCCAACAAATGGCACTGGTAACCGGGCTCGAACGGGGGAGTAGTCTTGGGTAAAGGACAACCGTGGCACGAGGTGACGTATTTTACACGTGGACCATTTTATGTGAAATACAGGGTTAACTTCTTTTAGTCTTAAATATTTGTAGTCGCTTGTCATTTATTCACTGTCTACGCAATTTAATTTTTGTGTACAGTAGACTCGCGATAATTACTCGCATTTGGGGATCTAGAGGCGAGCAGTTCTAGGAACGGGTAGTTATCGAGAGCCAGTAGTATGAAGCGTCTCCCTCGCAGCTCGGTCGAAGGATGTCATCTGATCAAGTATTGGGTACAGAAGGCGATATGGAGTTCCTAACGAGTATTTATCCAGCAAACAATTATCGCGACTTTACTGTATCGATATTCTTGTTCGAACAGTGAGTTCGACTTGTGGTGCCATTTTTTATGTACCAGCGCCATTTCACATGGAATACAGATTCAAGTATTTAGTATTCTATCTGTTTTCTAATGGTAGCATCTGTAGAATGCAATTGTTGTCGATTAGAATTATCGAGCATTGGTTGAATAAGATTCATGGTACCATTTTTGGTCATAAGGACCACTATTCGTAGATTGTAACTTTGAAAAATGATTTCGTAGTTCGCTACAACATTTGTACGAGCAGAATGATTTTTCAGACGGTGTTTCATTGGAAGATTTAAACTGTCGACGAAGGTGAGCACAGAAATCGTGCGCACAGAAGCGTACAAACGTCTAGCTTACCTCAAAAGGCGTATAAAATGTAACTCCCTCGGTATTCAGTGGTATATAAGTAAAGCACAGGCACACGTCTATGAATAATGTGCATAAACCATGCTTGAGTAAGTTTACAGCTTATTCCGGATGATCCTGTGCTGTATTATAATGAGGCATGAAGAAGGGAACCGAAAGCATTTTTACGGGCGACAGCGTTCTTCGAGCGCGACTTTAAGACCATATATTCTCTCGGTAAAGTTTCGTAAAAAGTCTAAACTACAATGTATTCGATAAATTGAAAGAAAACTGCAGAATATTCAATTCATGAAGATTACATTTTTGTTAGCTGTGATTGCCAGTTCCATTCGTCGCCAAATATTCAAGCGTGCAATTTGTCACGCCCGCGTATGTGTTCTACGACGCTCGAAACGCTGGCGGAATTATCGGCAAATTGACAGCAGGAAAAGGTCCCACCATTCTCCCATACAGTTGAATTAAAATTACGAGCGGAAGCGAACACTTACAGACTATTATCCGCGCCGCTCTCCCCCAAGTTCAGCCGCGCGTTAAATTCTCATCGCGGCGACGTCCAAATATATACCTGGCGGCCCAGTCTTTCAAGTTCAATGCACCCTCGCGAAACGCGCCGCGAAGACGACGAGGAGATCGAGCTTTCCACGTTCCCGCGCAAATACTTCTGCGGTGTTATCAACCCGTGGCTCGATCCATCTTGTTGATAACCGGATAACACTTATCCACTGTGGTCTGACGAATAGCTCCCGAGGAGATTTGAACGAGCGAATAGCGTGTCGAGGTTTGTAGCGTTTCATCGTTGGTTAATAAAGGAACTTTTACTTTACTGCAATTATAATTCGAAATTGAATTAAATTTTGTTTGCGAGTCGAGATAAAATTCAATTAAATCCTTCCTGAGATCGAGACAGCTTTGGTAGATTTTTTTTAGGAGAACCTGAAGTTAACAGACTGCACAGAAGAATTAGAGGATTAAGTATCGAATGGTGTAATAAGTAGAAATTTTACTATGGAATCGAAATTAGTATTGTACGCAAAAGATCATCAATTATGTCAGTTATAATGATTATGTGATAATTAATTATTCCACAAAAATTAATACAATATTGACATTAAAAATTGGATATATCACCAATGAAATGACTTATAATAGGAAAATGTAGATGTTTCTGAAAAATTTCTTTTCATATTCTGACCCAGAGGCTAGGAGAATGGAATTGGATAAAGATCATAAATCATGATACAGTAATGCAGGACTGAATTCGAATATTCATTACATAACAAATCGATGAAGATATTCCGGAAGCCTGTTTCGCAATAGTTACAAAATAATCGACCAAAGGATTGGCCAACGATGTCCTAACGCAGCTAGGCTCGATTTAGAGGCAGGATGCGACGGTGCTGAACGATCGCTCTAAAACACCGTCGGAAATCACGGAATCGAGCCCCGACCGGTATCGTAATATCGCACGCTGACGCCTCTGACTCTTGCATTAAACATGAGTTATATGTCGGCATTGTGTTTTATACAGAGCCGTGGTCGCTGTTAAATTTACATTATGTTCATGTGACCAATTATTGAACGGAACGTGTCGGGAGTTACGACATGGCCCGCCTTGGGTAATATTTCTTACAATCTTCCATCCATTAATCCACAGTCGACTACTTTAAAGGAGAGCTCCCTCGAATGTTGTATAAATAATTGAAATATTATCCAGAACTCCTCGATCTACACACTGATCTTTTTTTAAACAATTTTATTTAGTCCTCGTGTACCGTCCAAGAAATTATTGTACAGTTATCTCGTTGGATAGCTTCGAGCTGAAGTTAAAATTGATTTACGAAAATGTATTACACGTAACCCCTGTGTAATACAGTGGTTAGGTTCCTCAAAGTTACCCTATTATACGAATTCGTGTTATACGAAACCAAGAACTGTACATACAAAAAACTAAGTTACGTTCTAAAAATTAAGAAAGCTACACTGTTCTACACAATTCTCTACCCGTGTGAACGTGAAACAATATTATAGAGGGGGTTTCCCCAATTCTGGAGCCATGTTACAACGAAACCATGTTATTCGGCAGTTGCCTATATTTTTTTTATTTATTTATACGGATATAAAATCCCTTACTATACATTGCATAATATATTCCATGCCTAAAAGAGACTTGGAAGCTACACAAAAATTCACAGAATCTGTGGACATTCATAATGACACGGTAAATGATAAATTTACATCCGGATTGTAATTGCTATACGATGCAAGAAACGATAAAAGAATGGAGATTTTCGTTTTCAGTCGCATTGGCCCCTTAACGGCGAAAAATCCCGTGGACCGTTCCGAATGTTTCCGGTTCGAAGACGAGCCGTAGAAAAGATGGCGGAACAGGGGGGTCGTAGAGCGTCTTTTATCGAGAACAACATCGCATGGTTTATCTCGTATCGCGATCACCTTCAGCCTAGCTGAATAAATAGATCAGCCAGAACTGCTCTTCGCCTCTTGCGAATGGACAGTGAGGCACATGTATGTATCCGGTCCACGAGTACCCAGCGCCCGGTCGACCGGATCGCAATAACTCCGGACGTTGTCACGACGCACGGTTCCATAATTCTGCGAACTGGATCCATCTCACGTTTCGAGTCCTCTCTATCCGTGTGTTTGCAAAATCGAGACGTGTCTCTGTTCACCGAGTAACCTACGCTCAGAGCGAAACAGACCGATTTGTTCGAGGCTGGGAACACGCCTCCGCGCCCGTCCGTGGAATAGCGCTAATTGGAGCAAGAACTTGTGCGCGCGCGGTTCTATTAAATGCTAATTGACGATACGGTATTAGTCCAGTTGTTCTTGATGAGATCTCTGAAGCTTGTCGGTTGAACATGCTCACGGTGGACCTTGCAACATTATTTCGTAGACAATAGGGAACTTGGAAATCACGTCTGGTTTTCATACCATAAGCACAAGTTGGTTAAGGAATTCAGGGATACGCACAGTAGAAGGTAACAGAGATGTAAACTAGTCTCTTTATTGCTCATTAGATTTTCATACCTCCCAAGTATTCTCTAGTTGTCAACATTGTTACTTTATTTCTTACCTCGTGTGTAAATGTAAACGAGTACCTGGAAAATCGATTTTCTCCAACCACGGTGAGAACGTTATGATCTGCGGAAACGTTCTACACATTATGCTCTACATTTTACAGTGTCTTGCGTAAAAAAAGTTTGTATAGTATACGACAGAAATGACTAATAGTGATCCAAATTCAACAACCTTCCCCTATTCTGTGTCCTATTTTATCAGGACATTCTTCCGCTATCATGCCACCAAAGTAAGCGCATCGGATGGTGCGATACGACTTTTTAATAACCCTGTACATCTCAGTCGCGCGTTATAACCGTTCCCACCGAGAGATTCCGCGTCATCCTCGAGACGAACAAAGGCGCGCGTATTCCCTTTGGAACGCGGCAGGCAGTGGCATCGAACGCACCATCCTCCTTTCCCGGGTTTATTCGAATTTTCCGCCGCGACACGTAATAGGAAAAACACGCGCGGGACGACGGGTTAATAATAGTTACGGCGCCGAACGACGGGAAACGGGTGAAAGGCCGCGGCGTATGGCGAGCGGATCCCTAACGCGTGTAATAGAATTCGTTGGGTAATCCAGCGTGTTAGGATCGAGCCCACTGTTACCGATAAGCAGTCGCGATAACAAACGACGGATTAATTTCAACAATGGATAAACCCCGGCCTCCCGATGCATCGCTAACTCGCAGTATAAAATAAACTGCCGAAGATAAATGGACGAGCGTTGTGTTAATACTAAACTTCGCTAGGCCAGCGAGCTGGAATCGTATTTATAATTGACGAATGAACCATTACTCATCGCTTGGTCTTGTCGTGCCTCGAGCTCGTATATGTATATCCTGTACGATTCCTCCACGCGGACTGCAGATTAATAACGCGTTCGCGTTACACAAGGAACAGCCTGGTACTAGGTAAAAATTCTTCTAGCTCCCACCCCACCCACCCTGGAATCCAGCGAGCAACGAGGAAATTTGTATTCGGGCCCCACGTTCCCGCCGATGCCCGGTGTCCCCCCGATAAAACATCACTAATTGGTTCACCGACGGTCTGCCAATTAATAGTTAATTAAACCCCGTATTACTTTAGTAACTGGCTTACGTTCGATCGAGCATTAATTAATTATCGATTAGTCGCGGGGGCACACGTGCTCCGACCGCTTTTCCCCTTGGGATGGTACTGATCGCTCCTAATCCTTTTTGTGTAAACCAATCGCGCCTAACTATATGTAGATCATTCGCGTTGTGTCCAATTTATTTCTCTGTTTAGTGAAATATTTCGTATGAGACTGCGTGAGGTAAAAAGGGGTGTCATAAGGGAAGGAAGGTACCGCTTGGGTATGTATTCCCCTTTTGTCGAAGGTTTTGATAAATATAATGTTAATATTGTTAACACTGGTACAGTATTCTGTAAAATAAAAGTCTGTCAGATCGACTATCATATCTGTAAGACCACCAGGGGTTGAAGAATAATTAAAAAAATTTATTGTTCTTGTAAATATTATACTGTCAGAGCTACTAGGCCTTTTAATTCTACTTTATACATGCTGTTCATCCATTTTTCTTTAACCCTCATATACCCATACATACCAGAATAACGTAATTTCTTAAGCGAAAAATGTGTCAGATTGTCACAAAGGACGGATAAGGATTAAGATTTTCCCTTCACTCGATGAAACCGACATCAGGTAAAGTCGATGCCCGACTTACCGGCGACACCTAACCCAGAGGGAACCCGACCAGTGGAAGCAAAAGGACCCGAGTGGAGACGAGTTGTGCCGAGATCGGCCGAAAGGCCGGCGACTCTGCACGAGGGGACCCTAACCAGCTCCATAAGCCGGCTTCCGCTTCGTCCGGCGCGAACGGCGGAGCCAGTTCGGGTGTCGGTTTCCTTTCTTTTTCGCCCTTGGCGGTCGCTTTTGATCTCGTCGTTTTTTCATCGAAAAATCGTCGTCGGTGTGTTGTGTTAGTGTGTGTGTTCGTGTCCTCGTGAACGTCGGACATTTCGACGTCTGATCTCGTCTCGGCCAGATACACACGGTGGCGAATACGTCGTGGCTCCAGTGGGTGATCAGTGCACACGTGAGAGAGTGTTTCGGGACGCGTAGGTCGAAAAAATGTGACAGAAGTGGCGCTTCGTACGGCCGTAGGGGGAGAAAACGCCGCGATTTTAGTCGCTACGCGATCGCGCCTGCGCCTTCTCTCCCCGTCTCTGTTCATCCTTCGTCGTCGTCGCGCGCGCGCGAGCCGTGCGTGTGGGAGGTCACGCGTAAAACGAAAAGTTTCCCATAGGAACTGTGGGATCAGTGTGTCTCGCGGTATACCGCGGGGTGGTGTGATTGCGTGCCGTTGATCTTTGATTCTCGTATCGTGCCGATGGGATCCTCGATGGATGCAAAAAACGGCGAGAAAAAGATTCCACGGTGAACCATCTGAAACAGCTGTTCTCTTTACGTTTATTTCTCTCCTGTTGTTGTTGTTTTTTTTTTTTCGTACTTGTAGCTTAAACCCTTCTGTATTGTTCGTGAGGCTCGGTTTTTCTTCTTCAAATTTACCACCGGGTGTTTGGAAAGAGGGGACGACGCGAGCCGGATGAACAATGAAAGAGCACGGTGCAATGAATCGCGAGTAATTATGAAACGCTGCGATCCATCCGGGGACTGTATCCGATGAATTCATTTTATTAAACCTTTTCGTAACGCTGTATAGACAGATGTTTCTTGAAGAGAGAACTCAAAGGAACGTATTAACTGTGATATATTAGGAACGTAGGAAAAATAAATAATCATTTATATATGTGACCGCCTTGAAATCTTGTAACATTTGTTTAGAATATAATTCTATGGAATAAACAGCTCATGGACAATTTTAGAGCTTTAATCCTTGGGGTACGATTATCGGGTCCACTTGTTCGTAAATAGTCATACAAGAATAGTAGGTGTTTCTTAATAATTGCGTTCGAAAGTATGTTTAAAAAGAAGGAAACATAAGGTTTCAAACAGACGAGACACCGCTGTCTCTACGAACATTAAAAACGTCCTACTCCAAGGATTAAATTGAGGTCAGTCACCCGGTATATCATTGTTTTACGGTGAATTATTCACTACTTAGTCTCTGTATTACAAAAATTTCCACTATACACACTGTGTTTCACAGGAAGTTCCTACAGATGTATATATTTTTATGTATGCAGATTCAAATGCCTGAATTCCAGGCGAGATGCATCCAGACGAATAAAAATCGCGAACTTCGATTGCGATGTAAAAAGGGTGAAGAGGATAAGAATTGAATGCTATTTGGAAGAAAAAAAAGATAGATATCGAACGACAAAGAATCTGGTGGCACGTTTAAAGGGAGTACAGGTTTCGAGACCGGATATGAATAGTTATTGTGTTCATATTATAACCAGTATCCCGAGGCGCTACGCGTTTCCCATTCTCTCGTTTCTTAACCCGTGTTCATTCGCGACGCGGGAGATCGGACCTCTCGGCAGAGCCACGGCGCATAAATCGATGATTTTATAGCGCGATGAATGCGCCATTAAAACAGAACGCGCGCGCCGATGCAAAACGCGGGTTAGACGGGTCCTCGACCGTAAATCCACGGATGAAGCGCGAGGCCGAATAAAATTGCGTGTGCCGCAGCAGGGATTTAATGTTAATTGTCGTCTGCAGACAAGTCGAACCGCCGCGTTACGAGTCGCGTGCGCGAGCGATGACGATTCAATGTGTCGTTAAATTTATCCGGGTTCGTTTAGGTGAATTTGTCCGTTTGTCATTCGGGGATACGTTCGAGTTCATAAATTAATTCGTAGGATCGTAGACATTCACGATGTCGGAGTTTATGAATATTGTTAATTCAAGTGGAGTAGAGTAAATTCCATGACATGGTACGTGTCGATTTGAGAGTTTGAATACTTGAGAATTGTAATCACGTGGAGACATAGCTTAAGGAAGAAAATGGTGGTGCCCATCCCTCCCATTGATTCGTGGAGTAAACTTCACGTGTGTCGGTAACTGCAAATATAGTTGATTCGATACTGTGTTTTAATTCGGGAATTCTAACCTCGATAGTTGCACTCATGTGGAGAAACAGCATAAGCTGGACAATCGTAGTAGCACACTGTGCGTCCATTTTTTATAGTCTTACAACTCCAGAGCAATGACACTTACCATTTATATTCACGCAATATTTTTTATTTATTCTGTTAGCTTACTCTTTAACGTATTGTCACGTAACTTATAAATCCCTTTCTAGATTTTGTGTTACACACATATATACGCGGCCAATTCTTCACGCACAACATTCTTTCGTCTTGAAAAGAACGAATAAACAAACGTATAGATGATAAGTCAGAAAAAGAAAGTATTAGCCTTAAAGAACCTTTTATTACAAGAATATAAATTTTCTTTGCTATAATAGGATTAAGAAGCATTAAAACGCGTCATGGAGGGTTCTGTACCAATCCAAACGTCCCGACAGAATCACTGTTCATCCAACCATCCGATTAACCATAAAATAATCTGAAATCGTACGTGTACGAAAATTGTGCACCTTGGCCAGAATTACCAAAACCGACGAACCGGTTCGGACCGTGGTGTTACACAGTGACACGAATAAAAAAAAACCCCCGCCCCATTCGTCGCTCCGTACTAATGACGATAAAATTCCGCCGAATTTCCACAGTGGTTCCGTACAAAGGGGAGGGTAATATAACCTTCCCCGGCGAGGAATTAAATAAACCCTGAAACGTACCGCGGAAACGCGATATATCGCGCTTCGTCGCGACACGCTGCGTCCTCGCTAATTAGAGGGACGATCAAAGAACACTGCAGCAGCGTCGAGTGGACGCGAGATACGCGAACGAAATTGCCCGACGAAAACGACCGGTCTCGATACTACCCTCGGTCACCCCCAATCCCCAGTGGAGCCCCCATACCTTCCGATGCGATGCCGTTTGCATACTGAACAGCCGATCGAAATGGTTTTCTCTTCCATTAATTTTTACGAAGGAAATCGAATATAATACATCGATTCATAGAATCGTAAATTATTTGCACTTCGCGACCAAGTAAATATCCTCGTTCGTTTAGCGAACGAGAATTTTTCTTTACGCCCGATTTCATGCTCTTATTATCTGGACCAGTATTAGACTTCGATATGGATACATGAACGTTAATTAAAATACACTCGCCTCGGTGAGCAAGTTAATGACCAGACTCGGTATAATATTTCGCTAAAATGATGGTGAAATAAATGCTGAACGCAGTAAATGACAAAGGAAACGGAAAACACGACGTTCATCGGTGTTCTCGAATTCAAGCAATTAGAGTGTTAACTTGCTTTCCGAGGTATATTAGCTTAAATTGTCTGTGGAACAGAAATCAGTGTTGGAGGTTGTATATAGTGTCTACGAAAATTCTGACCTCTCACAACTAGGCGACATATGGCTCGAACAGCAACTATCGTCGAGGGGCACAGTGTACACATTGAAATATTTAGAAGTTCCCCGTGGAGCAACATCTGTTGTTTACCGCCGCCTATCATTCAAGTTTCTCTTACCTGCACACATGTTTACGAGAAGAAAAGTTTAATTTTTTACTGTTCGACCAGATGCAGTAGTTAGTGTCATTCTTTCGAGAACTTTCCACGAGTTAATGAAGAAGCTTCTTTGCGATAACTCGTCTGTTCCCAGGAATCGATGACGTGGAAACTGTTTTTAAAGAACGTTACCAGCGTCCCGTCATCCAGCGCGCTTATTCACTAAAGTTGCCCATCCCTCCCGATACAACAAGATGACGGTAATTTAGTTAGACATGCTTCCCAGTCAAAGTCAGCTTCTCGAGCATCGCTGCTGGGTCGAGGTAGAAAAGGGAGAAAGATAAGTTTCGAGGCTTCTCCCCGGGCTTCGAGTGCTTAACAGTTTCCCTCCTACTTGAGGTTCCTTCGGCTGCTTCGAGGTATTTGTCGACGTTCAAATGCACTCGACGAAATGGATCTCTTTACAGGTCGTAAACGTCCGCGCGATCATCGTTTTTTACCCCCCCTCAAGTTTACCCATAGTACTTGAATCCCGGTCTTAATGGCCGACACTTCGAAAACGCGGATCGTCGATATCGGCGTTGGATGTCCCGGAACGGAAGTGCTGAATTTTTCCTCCTCGCTTTCTGATTCCTTATCAGTGGTCGGGACACGTCTTTGACTACTGTTCGTTGTACTTCAATGTTCGACGAGGACGGACGGAAAATTACATTCTTCTTCGGGTACCATTTCGGATACTGTTATAGCACTTGTAGAATACTTTTTCGTTCCCCTAAATACAGAGGTGAAACTTCTGGACTTTTTAATGATTGTACAATACTCTCTGAGGAATAGAAATCCAATTGCTGATTGGTTCAATAACTTCTTATTGTTCAACGGTTCTGCACCACTATAACTAGACCCTCACCCGTTAATCCTTAACCCTTTAGGTCCCAGGGGTATTTTGTAGTACCACTTATATTACAACTATTTACTACTTCTTCGAAGTTCTCTGAGATGCAATAAAATGGTATCAGCACTCAGAGACACCATATTTAACCATTTCCATAAAAGAAAGTACAAAAAACTATATTTGAACAGTTTTCAAATATCTGCAATAAAAGTTGCAGTAAAAAATATAACGATAACGTAATACAAGCCTTAAAGGGTTAATGCATGATTAATTTCGTGTCTCGTGATGCACCGTGACGCATCACAAACAAGTTAGAATATTACGGTCGGCAGTCGTATAAAAATTTTATAACGCGTTACCCCTCCCGCTCTCTCGCTGGTTTAATTGTACTCCATAATTCGTGTACACCGGGCGACCAGGGCAAACCATGAGGCGACGTTCATAATTCAGAAAGTTTCCGACCGCCTTGATGAGCCAACTTTTTCCCCCGTTGCTCGCCCGTTGAACCCAGTGAAATCTAGTTCTCGCTATAAACTCGGAGAGTACCAAAGTGCATCGTCTTCTTATATTTCGAACTTATATTTCACTTATCTGGCCCAGTTTCCACTGTCGTCACCATAACGATATCCCACGATATCCGCAAAAATAGATAGTTTCTCGCTTAAAAAAGAAACGATTTCGTCGTTTTCACCTGAGTTCGAGGAAAACTAATCGAGATTCAGGAAAATGAATATCATTGTCGTCGGGTGGGCAGACATTGTTAATCCTTGGACTACGTTGAGCTTTGACTTCCCGTCGATTCTGACAATCGCTCGATCCCAATTAGACCGGATTAACGAAGTTCCGTAGTCCGAAGTAACAAACGGTCTTGTTAGAAAGTAAATACCGCCGGAGGTAATTCCCAACGTAGTTTATAATCGGTGTAGACACAATGACTACGAGATTATCCTGAATATATGTTAAATATCATCGAAGGTGATCAGTAGATTGCGGATTTTATGCATTTATGACCAATAGGGCTTTGTGTAATACAATAGAGAAGTAAGAAATTCTTACCTTTGCTATTGTCTTGAAAATTTACTTTAAAAAATGTCATCTTGCATAAAAATCCGCAGTCTAGTGATCAGAAATAGAGGGACACTGAAATCATTTGCAAATTGGGGATTATAATTTAGGTTAGACTCCGTTTTGATGTATTTTTTAGTTAGATTTTCGAGGAAGAGCGATTTTTTAGATGACCCTGGATGTCTGCTGTAATATTCGTCACGGGTGTGTTTCCATTAAAATCTCCAGGAGAAACGTTCCGAGGCATCGTCGTGAATAGCCACCAGCAGCTATCAGTTTGCGTTGGAACGCGATGAGTCCAAGGTGAGGGCGGTGGGTGTCGTTTTACGAGCTTCGAGAAAAAGCTGTCGAAAAGCATTATTCATCGTTAAAAGCCTAGCCGACGTCGTTGCAACCCTGCCCGCGCCCGTATACACTCTGACGATTTGAAATCGATCCCGATGGCAGACACCCGGGCAACCCTTCTCGATATTAATCACGTATCGAAAGTAAAGCTTGAACTTCGATTATTACCACTACACTCCGTCGATATTCCACGCCACGGATAAATTCCTTTGAACGGTCTCGTATCTATTCTTTGCGCTTGTCTGAGGCTCTGACGTCAATGATCGTCTAAAAATGATCTCGTATGCTTCTGAGATAACGGGGATTAGAGGGTTCTTTTTCAACAACTAATGTTCAAAGAGCGTTCTGTTTCATTTCATTTCGTGTCAGCCGACCAGATGGAACGATTGAATATTACAAATGCTGTGTGTAAAAGTTTTTATATAGAATCCATTAAATTTTCGTTAGGTACTTGATAGTCGTTCCTCTTGGAAGACAAGCGATTAACTCCGTACTTTCTGTATATCACCCAATTTCATTCATTTATTTATTTCTGTATATCACTTTTATGATACAAAGTTGAAATTGTGAAAGAAAACACGCTCAGATATTTCTTGATATATTTCAGAGTAAACTTGAAAGGAAAACAATTTTTGTCTACCTTTCCTATTCAATGGAGGTAATCAATTTAACTTCTGACAACTCAACACTTACCTGTCCAACGACGATGTCTGGGGTCCCTTTTGACCCAGGATTTCAGAACCTTCACGCACCATTCCAGGTTACAGAAACTAAAAGTTCATATTAGCATTTCACAAGAATATCAGCATATTCTAAAGAAGTTCCTTCCGCAAAAAAAATTCAGAGACATGGAAATTAGTAGAAATCTATTTGGATCCAGGTACCGTTGCCTATACGTGATTGTATGATCTATCATAGAATATTAATCTGGTCAAGAATTTGTTTAGTGTCTATAATAATTAAAAGTTACGAAGTCACATTCCACCCAGAGTCTCAGGAAGAGATCGCTTCTTCCTCGATCCAGGACTCCTGAAAGCATTCATAGAGGCGTTTGAAAGTAAGCGTGTTCTCGCTCGATTTCGTTTGGCTTCGGTCAGTCGTCCGGCGGATTGAAAGCGCGCGATGGCAGGCGGAGACGCATTGAATACCGCTGGGTCCCCTTCATCGTCTCGTCGTCTCATCCCGTCTCGCTGGCGTAGCGGACTGACAGTTGAATCGTTTGACCCATTTCTTCCGTGTGTCGTTTCGCAATGCTCCTCCAGCATAACGGTCTTTTGTGCCTCGCGTTACTCCGTCGTGTTCCACTTGCCGTGAAGCTGAAATCGCCTGGACACGCTCGCGGTTCCTTCCGGGCCCCCGACACTTTTCCCCTGTCGGGGACATCGAGAAAATCAGGATTCATCGAATCACATCCTATTCAAACTATCCTCGAGCTTCGTCCATTTCGTCCCTCGATCGTCTTTCTGACCTGTGTACTGGTGAAAAATTAAGAGTGAGATTCGAGAATGTAAATCCAATATTTTGGAGTAATCTCAGAAAGTTCGAAGATGTTAGCTCAGCTTTAGTCCTATTGTATATTTCTTGGTTGACAGATTTTACAAGCTTTTCCCTTTAAATCCCTAGAAATGCATATTGCATCTTTCCTACAGCAGCGACACTATTCAGAATCATTAGTTTCTCAAAAAAATGCAAAGAACTGTCACAAATCACAATCTTACTATGAATAGTGGGAGTGACAGAACTGCTCTTTGCCAGCCAAATTGTGAAGCCAAAAGCCTAATTTCATTTTACGAAAAAGATGTTCAGCACGTTGTCCTGTTCCATTTTGATCGTCGAAACAACGTCTGAGGACGCCTGGTGGTTCGTCTAAACACGTCGTACGAATTGTTTTGACCCCGTGCCGTTATGAATACATCCTCCGAGAGACACTTAAAAGAGGAAAGGAGGAACCGCGTGCCCAGACGAGAAACTCGTCAGCGGGAAGGAAGAGGAGAGACGGAGCCGAGAACGAAGAAGAAGAAGCGGTCTCCGAAGACGGGAGAAGTCGACGAGATTTCGTCGTTTTTCTCTTTTTTCTTCTACCCCTTTCTTTTTCCGCCTCGTGAGCCTGGGTTATTTCTGGCCGCCTCTCTCCGTCGCTGCTCGCTACGCGTTTATGCGAGCGGAATCATTCCCATAAAGCAAACGCGGAGAGGATTCCCCTCGTCGAACCACCCGGTGCTGGTGTAATTGCGCGAACAGTTTCGATGATTGCTCGCCTCTGTTATGTGGCTACGGGTTTTCTGAAGCAATTAGGAATCGTATTGATCGTCGTGTAATTCTTGACGAGTTAGTAAATTAGAAGCGGACGAACGTGCGCTCCACTGTGCAGCTCGCGCAGCTGGAGACCTGGACAGACCGAGTTCTGTACGAACTGAATAGGGAACTACGTTCGGTGTGTGGATCGACTAATAAAGATTATTGTTCATCAAACGAAACTATGACAGTATTTTATATTTACGGTCTAGATGGTGTGTGAAAGTGTAACAGTAGTTCTTCGGTAAGAGATGAAGTATGCATGAAGGAATTTAAATATCCCCAAAGGATTCTAGATCTATAATGATGGATGTGAAAATAGGAAGTAACCTCTCAGCATTTTCATTAGAGACTTACCTTCACACAGAAGCTGTTTAGCTGTCTTATTGTTCAATACAGTAACTCATCGATGATTGTTCAAAGGCTCACTCAATGTTCAGACGTTATCCCCACCACTAGGGGGCCCCCCGAGGAACCAGTCACGTGCCCAGTGGTGGGAATGACGTCTGAAATCTCAGTACCGAGGAGCCTTCGAACACTCATCGATGATTTACTGTACACCAAAAATCTCCTCATTCCTCCAGTTCGATCGTTTCAAGTACTCCATCGCAACATCCCTTTCAACTCGACCATTCAGCCAACTCCCGTCGTAGCATTGAACAACGATGCTCGAGAATATTGACGAATATTCACGTCGAATAAAAGACCGAACACTGGCAACCGATCCGCGAGTCCGTGACGAACAGAGAAGGGGTGGGTCCAAGACACTCGAACCTTTGAATCGCCCCTATTGTTCGCCGATCGTCGTCGACGGAGAACCCCGTACAATGAATACATTAAACTCGTCCCAATTCTCGCAGTTTAATCACGCGACGGCCACACGTAATCCCTGGTAGTAGCGCGGCTGTTGCATGCATATCATTCCCGTTTAAAGACAAAGGACGCGGCTGTGCGGGCCTGGCCGAAGGCTCTCCCGTTCGTGTCCCCTCTTTCACTCGTCTGTTTATCGTCGAAGACTGAAGCGCGGCTCCGGAATCTCAATTACGTTTACAGTCCATTCGCAGCAGCTGGATGCGCCGTTGTCATATCCTCCTATCTGATTAACAGAACGCGACAGGGGGGAAGCAGGAACACGATGTGTGACGCGAGATGATGATGATGATGATGCTGGTGGTGTGCACACGCTGTGCGATACCTGGGTTTCGCCTAGTTCCGCGACAGAAAGCACGTGTTTGCCTAACCCGGCCGTAGAGAACGCGTAACAGGACCAAAAAAAAAAAAGAGAGGCCCCTGGCTTTTCATTAGGAGACTCTCAACCGGAGGCTGATGAAAAGGGGGACGGAGCTTAGGCGTGGAGGAGCTCTGGTACACCGGGTTGTGTTTGTTCACGATCCCCGAGAATTCTGTGAAACTGGGAGTGTCGTGATAAAAATTTCAACGGGTCGTGCGAGTGTGTCGAGCGGGGATTTTAGTATCATTGATAATGCGTTCGTGGAATTTTGGTTTATGGAGGTGGTGGACTTGATGGTGTTTCGTGAGTACACAGGGAAGGGGGTGGAATCGATCAGACGATATGCAGGGCGAGGCACCTGAATATATCGGCTGTTATTGGTGATGGAAGAAAATTTGTTAGACCACACTTGTTGAATAGTTTCTTAATAGATGGACGTGTAGAGGTCATGTGATGGTTAACTTCGTGTTTTTAAATGGAAAGACATGCTTCTTTACGTACCTTCATACATAGATCATTGTACGCGTCATAAAATGCTGTATTATATGGTACGTAAAACAACATGTCTTTTCATTTTAACTTCCACCTATCAAAAAACTATTTACATCATATTATGTACTCCTCGGTACCATGTAAGTTTGGTCTGGCACATTTAGTTCTGTCACCAATAACAGCCAAGATATTCAAGTAGCCTGTTTTAAGTGTCTCACCCTGTATAATCCTATCGATATTGAACTGTACAGGGAAGTGTGAAAAGTTCTCTTCTTAATCGAGACTCCAGTCCATACAGAACTTGTGAATCGTCGCAAGAAAGCGTGAAAAGTTCTTGCCCGATCGATACTCCAATCAGACTGCGAACGATTCTACAACGAAGAAGTTGCAATTCCCCTTTGATCACGCCCACGCAGACCAGAGGGCTCCGTTCGAGCAGAAAAACGTCCGCAGTGAGACAACCACCGCGCTGCGATACGTCTTTCCGTTGGTTCGCCAAAAGGAGCAACAGGGAAGTTCCACGATAGCTACTAAACTCGAGCCTCTATCGTCTTGTCCGCTAAGTACCGCGAAACGTCGTGTCATGCATCACATCCAACCACAAAAACGGAAGTCGTTCTCGTAGCAGCAGCGCGGTTTCAATTAAGCCCACGCGTCCGAGAACACAGTGAATCTATACCGATCGTTCCAACAAGTAGACAGTGTTGTTACATTATGATTCCTGCCGTTTATCGTTCGGTCTCTTACGGTCTGATTGGCAAGAATCATTGGGGACATTATGTAATACGCTTCATTCGTGACACATTGTTACCTCGACGCAAGTTTCACGGACGCCTGTCTGGCAGTTTAACGCGTGACCGCACGTCAACGCGAATTGTACATACTGCTCTGACAAGTCGTAGTGCTTGAACAACTCTCTTCGCGTGTACGCTAAGCGGGAGAAAGAAAAAAAAATCGCGAGTCGACCACGGGGCCGAGTGTATACTTAGCCGATAACGAGACGACTTTCCGTGACCGTTCTCGCTCGTCTCGATGTGTCCGATTAAACGTCAGCACTCGTTAAAACGATCCCCAGATATAGGCCCGGTTCGTTCGGTTCTCCTCGGTTCGTCTATCTGTGCCCGAGGTAGTATCGCGGCCAATGATCGTGTGCGGTTTGGCCCCGTTACGCCGCATAGGAGGGAAGAACGCGTTCGGAGATAAAGGCTAGGTGAGCGTGCGAGCAAAACGGAAACACGTGTACGCGGGGAATCCCCTGCAAATCCGGGATAACGGCTCGCGAAATGTCGACAGGGAAGGAGGATTTAAATGGAATTTGCCGAAGTGAGTCGAATGGTTTTCTACCCGCGGCCTGTTTTTCCACCTCAGGACCATAACCGAGGTGGAGACACGCACCGTTGAAACAGAGGTGTGTGTATCGCAAGGGGTTATAACCGCGTCGTGTTCCTTTCGACTGTTTCACCTCTTGGTTTCCTTTTTCCGAATATCACGATCAGGCTGGTCGTGTTCCGCCTGCTCTCGTTGTCGCTTATCGCTGATTTCCACTGGAACGATTGCTACGATGCCTCGAATGGAGAATGTTACAGTCTTTTGGGTAAGGATGAGGGGTTTTAGGACGTAGGTTTTATGGTTCGGGGAATTACACTCTCATTTGTCGGTACTCTTTTCTTCTTCTTTCTTTCGTTCTTATTGCTCTTTGGGGATTTGTCCGTGTTCATGGTGGAAGAAGATCAAATACAGAGGATTGGAGTTTATTCTGGGCTGATAAGAACCAGTTGGTAGTTTGTGCGATGGTAACGGTTTTTATTGTTCGGGAATTGTTCGGTAGTTAATTCGAATGTGGAAATACCAAGTGTTCCAGAAATAAAGGATTGAACACTTACTGGTAATCTCTTAAGGATTGAGATCATCAGTGTATACTTCGTTATTCACTTGGTTGAATTAACTGCTTCCACCTTTAGTTCTTTTAGTTCCTCCTATGTAAGGTCTATTTTTATCAACAAGGGTCTGTTTGATTGTTTTCTTAGGAATTAGGAAACTAACATTTCAAGATCAAATTTTCTTATCTACATCAACCAAGCCTAGATCGTCAACTCCTAGTGAATATTAGGATTGTGATACGAACGGAAATATGTTCCTGTGCCGATTCAGTTAGCTTATCAAAGGATTCACCGTGTTATATACGAGACAGCAAATCTCTGGTGCCCATTTGGCCCGTTTATTCAGCGATTTTCTAGCTCATCGTCGGTACAATTTCTCTCGCTCGGAACGATACGTCGTTGAAGCTAATTAAAAGCAGCCGGACAATCACACGACATTCATCTTATTAGCTCGATTCACGCAGCCGTGCTCTAACCCAATTGCAGAACTTTGCGAAGTTGTCGCCGAACGGTTGAATATAATTAAACAAGAGAGGGAGAGTATCGTGAACAGTTCGCAACACATTCACAGGGTCCACGTGCATTTTCGGAATTAGTTTCGCCCGACTCGGTCACCGTTCGCCATGTTGTTGGGTAGGGGAGATTCTTCCTTCAGACGTTATCGACACGTCGCGATCGTTCTTTTTCCCCTGTCGTGTCCTCTCGTTAACCGGTGACCCTAATTCACGCTCGGTCGCTCATCAATTCCGAGGATTGCCCAGTCGCGTTTCGAATTGATTCGATTAAGCTCGACGCGGTTAAAGAGCACCACCGTTTCTAGCTCGTTTGTGACCATAAATGGCTCCTACGCCGGTCTCTCCGATCCCCCTGAGTCATCGAACCGCGGCGCCGAGTGTTTCCCCTCGCCCGAAACCTTTCGTTGTGAATCCCAGGCGTTTTTGTCAAGCGACTCCATAAGTGGTATCATCGCGCTGATATAATGTTGTGTTTGGTGCACCGAATGAGTAATTCACTGTTTCTTTTAACACTGGAAGTACCAAAGCAGTCGAAATTACTGGTTCGTAAACTCTTGTGAAAATGATTAAAATATTGTAATAGTGTATGTTTTGAAATTCTTCACAACTTATATTGCGAAAGTTCGTTAATTTGTCGATTTTCATGTTTCCAAGAACTGTCCCTTTCACCAACGTAATAAAAATTGAAATAGGCTCATCTTCGATTGTTTTAACGACGATATACTTGTGGCATAATCGAATTCTCTTAAAACAAAACCGTGCTTTTCTTTTCGAAAAATGGCGGAGGACGAGATTGAGAGAGGAGGACGAGAATATTGGAGAACGAGAATTAATATTATTAGATCACTATGGATTTTTGATTTCGGAATTAGTGAACTTGAAATTTGATAAATCAGCCTAAAAAGTTCAAATTTATACATCAACTAATTTCTTCATTTTCTAGTATTAACCGTTGAAAAAAAAAGACAGTGACGTTTCTGTTATCACTTTTTACCATACACGAATTTACGTGTTTACTTAATAACAATTTTCTTTCTGAAATACCAGATATCTAAATATTTACCAATGACACAATGTCTGGAAAGGAATGATCTTCAGCAGAAAGTAGACACTTGTTCCACTTGTTTCAGGATAATTCAGAGTTCGCCGTAGCCTTTCATTACCACCCGTACACGATGGGCCCGATAAATTCGTGCGTTGTTAATAATCGACGAAACTCACGAACCTCCCAGTAATTATCGTTCCAGGGCCGTTTTTACCCGCGGCACGCCGCGTTCTCTCGTCATAGGGGTAGGGAAACGGCGGGGCGACAAAATATCCGAATACCGGCATACAAAATGGTATGCAGATGGTGCATAATGTAATGCGCCCAGCGTGTAATGCTATATATGACGGGGCCGCGACCACGGAATTCAGTATATTGCGACCTGTAATCCGGAATAATTAAAATCAGTATTTAACGCCCGCCCAGGGAGCACGGGCGAGGCAGCGCGTAGGGGGTGGAATTTTCAAAAGGGGGAAGAGAGGGAGTTGATAAATTTATTGAATACTGCCCTGGAAAATCTGAGATATCGATAGTCGTTGAATCCTCTTTTAGGAATTCAGAGGACGAAAAGTGCATTTTCACCGAGTCTTGAAAGAACACAACTGATCGAGTGTTTATATCATAGATTCCCAATGTGGGCGCTGAGAAGATCTAGACGGGCGTTATAGTTATTTTATTTTGTTTCATTTTTAATATAACTTTTTAAGATTCAAAAAATACACGCATAACTTTAATTAGAAATTTTGATAATAGCGATAGCTTACTCCAAGGGGTGCTGACTAGAAACAATACTTTGAAAAAGGAGCAGTGAGCTAAAAAGGATTGGAAAAGTATGGTTTATACGATACACAGGATTATGGGCTCTCATGAAGTGGTTGTGGGGAAACATATTCGTAGGTTATGTCGCTACGTTCTTGATCGTAATATCTAAATTCCAAGCGATTCGCCGTACCTGAGGCAACAGTCTTCCAGGGGACATTTTTCCGCGCTTCCTTCAAGCGGAACGCTCGAAAACGCACTTTATCGCGACGTAAGGTGCGGAAACGGGGTTGCTTTATCGTGTCACCTCTCCGTCTCTCCTATGTTCGTACACGTTGATCTGTTTCCCCGCAATGCGGGCGGCTGAATTTCCTCCGAGAGAACCAGGGCCATTCGACGGCACTGTTTTACGAGCCGGCGATACACTTTACGCGTGGTACATCAATTCTTATTTTTCCATTTCCCCTGCTCTGCCGTAAATGAAAGTCGCGCGGGGGGCTCCCACGCTTCGTTTTCGATAGCCCCTCGGGAGGTCTGAGCACACGATGACGGTCGTAACGGTCGTTTATGCGAGACATTGATGGTTACCGTTGGCGCGGTGCCATTTAGATCTGTTGCTTTTGGAAAAAGAAGAATGTGTTTTTATAGAGTTTGATGATCGCTGAAGATAAAATTATTGAGTTTAATTTATAATTGAATGTGTTGAAATATTCGATTGGTCAGGTGGACATCCTATTATTTACGTTGACTCAGGTGTTCGGTCATATATAACATTTTCCAAATTGCATTCTCATGTAAGAAAACATCGAAATAAACAAGCGTCTCTTTAAGTAACTATTGAATAAAAGTAAAATGTAAAAATATTGATGGGTTTCCTGAGACCTCACCATACCAGTTAAGGGTTAATGTTGCATTTTCTGCAATAACGACGTAAGTAAAGAATCGCGATTATAGGGAAAACAAGTTTGAATATTTTGATCGCTATAATTTTATGCGAACATCGTATTAAAATGACTGTACTGACGTGGTAAATTGCGGAAGCTCACTTAGAGTATTGAACCCATAAAAAGTACAAATTTTCAGTTATATCATTGTTACAGCAAATGAGTGATACTTTACTTTTGAGTTGAATTTATTTTCGTTACCCTTCGTCGCTGAAAGTGCATCAAGATTGATGATCACGCAAATGTTATTCGTACTTAGTTCGCTTACACGTTCTTGCTTTAATTCAAAACTGTCCAATCGCAGGGCGTAACACACACACGGTATGATTGAAACCGTCTCGTCACGCCCTTAGACCTTGTGCCACTTTGAAAAAAACCCATTGCCTTGAAACGCCCTCGACAATCCATCGACCTTTCTCCTCTATATTCTAATATCTCGATCAATTTCTTCTGATTATTCGACTTAAGGTAACGTGTACGACAATCAATTATATTTTCTATTCCTTGCTTATCAATTCTAAAGAACCATTAGGGAACAACATTCGGATCAGAAGTACCTAACGGTACAATACCTCAATAAAACGTTTTCTCTATTTTCATGTACGTATCCATTCGTCAACAAGTTCGAGATATGAGTTATTGATCGCCGGTTAAATGTACCGTTGCACTACCTGTCTAGAAAGCGATCGAACAATATAATTTCCTCGTGTTTACAAACAAGACGTGATACGTCAAGGTTCCCTCGGGGCTGATACGGCCTAGTCACTGACCGCGAAAGCGTTAATCAGAATTTCAGATCGCTCCTTTCATTAGTCGCGCGCGCCAACTTTCTATCGGCTCGATTTTTTTTCCGACAGATTCCGCTTCTATTTTTAACGCGACGTGACAGCAGCAACTCCCCGAGTGCCGAGCGATCTCGTCGATCCATGCTCGCCTTATCGGCCGCCAATTAACTTCAGCAGATGTTTTCAAATGAAAACGTATCGGTCTACATATCGACGAAGGAAATCAGTGGGCGGGTGTAGATCGTGGACGACGCAAAACGACGAGCAAACGGAGCAGACGGTGCGTGGGTCCTCGGACCGGTGTCGCGTAACAACCGGAGAGGGCTTCCTTGTTGGTGTTAGGGTCTTCTAAGCCCTTCGTAACAGGACTACGTGTGCTCGACAGAGAACAAAAAACAATTTCTTCGATCTGCTCATCGACACGTAACGAGATTCTTCTTCTCTTTTTAAAATTACTACCGCTACCTTCGGATCTTTCTCGACTCGAAAGTATTTTTATACTTTCGATGTTACCTCGATGCTCCAGTTTTTTTTTTCGTCGATCTTAATGTGTTCCCATTTTTTCGCGGACGTTTCTGAATTTGACAGAAATTTACAAGGCGTACCCAAATTAAATGGCAAAACTTTGGGAGCGTATAGAGAACCGATAAATTAACCCCTTGGATACATTTGATTACTGAGACTCGTCGTGCACTTATTTTGCCTAATCGTCATTCGAGTTGAGATACCCAAAGGGTTAAGAAAAATTCTCTTTAAAGATTTGTTTGTTTGTTTATTTCTTCTAGAGAAAATAGCCGCTATAAATTATTCTGATGATATTTGCTGTACTGCAGCCACGATTCAATCTCTCAGTTGCCCTCTTGAGTTGATTGGCATCAAGTAAACTTTCTGCTTCAACATTCCAAAAAGAAAACCTAAAAAAAAACAGTAAAGTAACTTCAGAACAAACGTTAAAATTATCGTACCTTGCAACATGCACAAGGTTTATGTAAAGTGGTTAATGATCGGTTCGGTAATTATCAGTTGTTCCCTCGTCGCCGTGCCTGGTAAAGCCAACTACACCCAACTGCAGCAACAAAAATTCAAATCAATTTAATAATCCCCTGTAACAATAATACCCGGTTTAGAATGGCGCGTCGAAACAACAAGAGACTCCAGTTCCCCTACGAAAACGTTTCGAAATTTTCCGGTTTCAGCGCTTTCCGAATGTAAACGGACACTTTATTACATAGTCTGTTTCTCTGGCGCGAACCCAGGGTATACACACATTTTCACTTTTCACGTTAAAAACCAGTTCCAAAGGGGGGAGGGAGGCGTTGCTGCAATCGACACACGGTGCAGAAACGGGCGCACCGTCTGCCCGGTATTCTCAGTGTGTATTCATTTGTTCGTTACTCGGATTCATCGCATAATTTCGCATAATTTCACTTACTTCCAGACGCCACCGTGGTAACGATTTCGGGTATTATCCGCTCGTTCCGCAGCCACGTTTTAAATCCCGTTTTGTGTCTGCTCCGTTTCACCCTCGTTTCCTGTTATCGTTCCTAGAATATCGTCCCGGGCGTTCGTAAAATTTCCCCGCCGGAATCCGCGGGATATCTTGCCAGCTCATTTGATTATTTTCGCGGGATTGTACTCCACTTTTGCAACATGCAAAATGTTTGTTATCGGAATTGCTCGCTGAGATATCACGAGGAAACGATTCACGAAGAATCTTTTCCGAGCTCTGGAAGATTCCGAGCCGTTTGAATATTTAAAAACTACTATTTAACTGTTATTTGTCAAACTTTACACATAGGAACAGCGATTTTTCCCTGTATTTTACTATTCTACTTCTTATATAAGAAATACCGTACTACTATTTTTAAAGTACTTACTACTTATTTTTCAACCGTTCTCAGCTTTTATTTTTTAAAATACGTACTGCCACGTCATCCGACATCAAAGTGTTAATTTCTGTTTTTCCAAGATATTGCCATTCCTACAGCTTTGCTAGAAATAGACATACGTTAATCATTAATAATTCTATTATTAACAATTACTTCCACAAGGTCCTAATTGTTCGTTTCTACATAACCCTGTAATAATAATGCCATTCTATTTCACATTCTATTTCACATTCAAAATTTCAATTTCGAAAAGATCAGCAGGTACACGGTTCACACGATGGGTTAACAAAACACCGCAGGTTCGAGGTTCGTTTCACGCTGCCCCGTTCCCTTTTCCACACCGTGGAAACTGGCCGAGCCGGGCTTATCTAGCGTCGGTGTTGGGTTGACACCGCGTTACGAGACCGACACAAGCCGCGGTATTATACGTGCTCTTTCGTTACTTCGGCTCTCAGTTCGCCTCGCGAGCGTGTGCAGGCTTCACGCACCGGCCCCTGCTTTCCTCGCGTTTTCTTCGTCGCCGTTCCGTTCTCCGACTAGCTCGTGTATCGATTTAACTCAAAGCCCATCGCCACACCACAGAAGCAACATCATTATGAAAACGTCTACGATAAAGGATCGACGAACCTGATGAGATCAAGCACAAACGAAAGTGAAAGAATCCAAAGGACAATGATTTTGTTTCACATGCTTGAACCGACCGATCGTTCGAAGGAACTTAATTTCCCTTGGCAGGATCGTGAAACCAGCATCGAACTCCACCGATCAGGAATCATTAAATACACGAACCCACGAAGAGACTCAAGTTAACGAAAATGTGAATAACTATCTCTGTCAAATACACTCACACACAAACATTAAGTTCCTCGTTGTAGCTGTTTAACGATCCAGAAATTCGCTAATGATATAATAAAATCTCACGATGTGAGACGTGTGTGTGTATATATATATATATCGATACGCGAACGTGCCAACGATAGTGAAAGTCAACCAAAAGTGAATCAGCTGTGATAAAAGTTATATAATCGGGTGCGAGCGATCATCCAAGTGCTTCCCTCTCTTTATCTATCTATCTCTGTAACTCGATCAACACGAGTATATAAAAGTATTGTGCAACCCTTGATTAGAGGACGCTGAAAGGATCACAGGCGTATGTGTTTCATTCTGCTTAGTGGATGTGACGAAAAGTGGAGAACAAGATAACGATTGGGAAAAAAAAATGGAGTTAGTGAAAAACAACGGAATCGAGATCCTGTCACGCAGGAGCATCGTGATAAAGGATTACGATTGCGAGAATGGTGTGAAGGACGAGGACCACGGGGACGATGATGATCGTGCCTCCATGAAGATCGATCTGTCGATGGCCGAGCAGTTCTACTACGAGGTGATCTCGTCGTTCGAGCAGGAGGAGGTATATATATATATACTATATTGTATATATACATGTATATATACACACACACCGCGTTGACACGCCTTTAATAAACCATTCCATTCTGATTGCTAATCTCACGATTGCACGTCCACGCGTATCATTGTGTCGCCTGGTGCGCGCTCGCGGTGAGAATACGGCTGGAGGGACACATTGTTGATCTCCGGTGACTTGAACCCGCTCTCTCAGTCGACAGTCTCGCCGTTGGGTGATTGATAAAGTTTCCGAACGCATAAGTTTATCGTGGTTAATTAGGAGGTGCGAGGGTAATTGCACGAGTCTGTTTAATTCTGTTGTGTAATTGCGTAGGTTTGGGAGTTTCAGGGAGTAGACTGGCGGATTTTGAGCGAATTTTGATTTTTTCAGATAATTTTTTTAGAAGCTGGTGGACGGAGATTCGTAATGAGTTTTGTTGGAATATGATTTTTCGTTTTCAATCGCTGGCGGATGAAAATTACTTGAATCGTTTCGGGGAATACTTAGTTGAAGGGGTATAATTGTGGTTCGTGAAATTTACAGATGACAAATCAGTTTTACTCTTTGACAATTTTATTTGTTATTTTAACAATTGAATTGATGATATTGCGAACTAAAACTGGGGAAGAATAGTCGATATCGTAATTATGTATCCTAATTTTAGGTAGAGATTATAGGTAGAAATTATCTTTGCTATTTTCATTAAAAATTTTCGATAGATTTTTTTTCACCTTTTTCTTCAAGGTTTAAGTCCCATTTAATCGGTTCATATTTACGAGTTACTTCGTCAATTGATTTGGCCTTCAGAGTTTCGATTCACGTTTATTGTCAATTTTCTTGGCAGCGTGTTGCTAGCGAGCGATTAAAGAGCCGTTTCATATATTGGAATGGCTCGTTGAATCGTCGGAAACAAGGTGGGATGTAATAAAACTACATCGGTCGAGTAACAAAAAACGAAAATAATTTCGAGACCTCTGCAGGATTTTGCAGTGCAATGCACCAAATTTAATAGCATGACTATGTAACTCTTATGTGCCTCGGTAGCTTGAAATTTCATTGGGAATACGATCGAAATAAATAGCTGTACTGTTATTGTAATCATGTAGGTACCTCTAAACAATGAGCTAAAAATAGACGTTGAGTTGTTTCTCGTGAACAGCATGCTTCTACAGTGATGTGGAAAAACATACATGTGTAACCTATATTTGAGTAAATATCTATGGTTAACCTAATTTATAGAATATTACATTACAGAATAATACTCTAATATCGAATACCTTTCGCAAAACAAAATATTTTCTCCGAAATTTCACGACCAAAAATTGCTCCAGAAAATCGTTATCGTCCAATCACTTTCCATACCACAGCATAGAGTGGATGAACCAGCAAATGAACACGTACCAATGAATGAACATTATATATAAAAACTTATGTACTTAACATTGTTCATTCACTGGTGAAACCTGTATTTCTTCCTTTTAACTTAATTAATTACATTTTTCGAATTGAAATCTATATATTAAAAAAAAAGCATAGATATTAAAAAATATCATTTTCATGTGCCAAGTATTAATTAACATTATTATCATTTAAAACTCGACTTTAATAGTTACAAAATCTCAAGTGTTCCTTCATTCGTACATTCATCCTAAAAATATTTCCCACGATCATTATAGAACTATTTATATTCATTTCCATTTTCTATATTCATTTCCAAGCTAATGTTCGCATGTTACAAACCGTTTCGCGTATTTCCAAAAGAGGCAAAAGAAGCGTAATCGAATATCACCGAAAAATCAGGACCAGAGATAGACAGTTCCATCGAATGGAATGCTCGATCTGGATGTTAACAAATCCACCGATTAATCTTCCGTGCGATAGAATTGGAAGTTGCGCGTAACGCAGGATTGGGGGGGAGCTTTTATCTGCGATTAGCGATTCGGTTGTTGGCGCAGTTTGCACCTCGCTCGACGACGGCAGTGGCGGTGGCGGCCACGTTCGCACGGTTCACGAACCCCCGGCGGTGTTGGATGAGCGCCTAGATTTCAAGGCGAACCAGTTGCCTGATAAAACGACGTAATAAATAATGTTAGCAGTAACGCGACTGCCGTAAGGATTATCGTTTTAAATACAAGCACGCGTACGTACGCCCACTACATTGCAACCGCCGCGAGAACGCCTAGAAAGAACCCCCCGTCTGGTGGTACAGCTGTAAAGCATGATTCTAATTTGACTCATTGAATTATTTATTGTCGTCTCAGTGTCTGCTCGCCGATAGGGGGAACCTCCCTATTCACTGTCCGACACTGATTTCGTTTCAGACGCCCCTCACATTCTGTCAAAGCGGAATCGTCCCGAATGCTCGAGATATTCCGAAGAATTTTCATTTTTAATGAGTGTGAATTTGCCAGAAATTACTTTAACTTAGTTAAATTATTTTAACTTACTTAAATTACTTGAATTTATTTAAATTACTTGAATTCACTTAAATTACTTTAAACCTAACTGTTATGTCTGTATATTTATTTCATAAATTATTTTGCTGAGTGATTTTGCAGAATTGTTTGATCGGTAAATTTGCAAATTGTACGTCGAATTTTTAAGTATTGAGTGCCGCGCATTCGACAAGCGCTTGGTGTATCGGTTTACCAATCATTTTTCTGCAGCCTCTAAACTGTTTTTCGATTTCGTACGGTTTATCGGGATTCCCATGTTTCCCGATTACACGGCCGATCGATTTAACGGTTTTTAATTTCGAACTTCCTGTATTCCGTTTCAAATTTTCTGTGTCGCGTCGAAATTGACGAGGGATCCGCCATTATTGCGTCTATCGATTCAACGAAAACTTTAATCCGGGGCCTTCGCGTGCTGAAATTTTAATACCGTGATCGAGAATTCGTTTACTAATTTATCTTTACCATTTTTATTTTTAACATTACATAACATTTCATTTATAAGTTTCAATTCATTTCGTGAATAAAAGTTATCGGTGAAGAAAGCAATTTACATGTTAAATTAGAGTTCAAAATTCGATTGCTTACGTAATATTATGTTTGACAGTAAAATTGTTTGAAGTAAATCAAATCAGACAGTGCATCGAGATCACATTTGACTAATCTTTTTAGATGCATTTCAAGCTCGCAAATATCACATTTAATTAATAATTAACCCACTGACGACTGTAAGCGTACCAGTACGCCACATCGTTTATCTGCCATTCGTAGCACTACTATTTCAAATATTCATTTCTTCCACAGTTGTGTATTTTGCTTAGAAACAATTTTTTCAAAGTCTGGAACACCCTACGCATTTTAAACGAAACAAACTGTGTTATACAAAATATTCTACTAACAACCACAGTTTCAAAAAAGTCATGATTTCTTTTATAATTACAACCTACTCCAAACTTTTGAACAAGACTGTATACACACCTCGTGCGTACGAAACTCGATAAATTTCTTAATTATCATTCCGATTATTTTCCCCTCGATGATATCGTTATGAAGATACACGTACGTTATATTAAGTCCGATGAAAAGCGATAGGTGCGGTTTAATGACGGCTCGCGTCTCCGTGTCGCGATCCGGGGATGATCTTAATTAACCAGGACAGGATGAAAAGCTTAAAATGCGTCGAGGCATTCGACACTGGGACGCGTCGGTACGCGTGGAATGTGCAAGGCGATGCAGCCGCCTTCTCTCCGTTCCCTCCCATTCGGTGGATTATCATGCGGTCTCTTTCGTCACATGGCCAGGAGGCAGGTTGTGCCGCTGTCGACGATTTGTGTGTCACGGCGGCGCGCCCATCGGAGCCTTTATCGCCGGCGACTGAGGACATGCACCCACGTGTTGCCACGTGGAGCTCCCGGCGAACAATAGAAACACGAGAGGAGGGGAGCAGTGAAACAAAACGAAGCATCATCGTGAAAATCATCAGTGTCCATTGTACTCAATTAGTCTTTGTCCCTTGCAACGAGCCCTCGAATAATTCGCTGGTATATCTGGAACCAGCCAGAGTGTATTAAGTCCACTTTAAAAAAAAATTATGTTTCACATGTTTTCTGTATTAAGTATTTCACTCTTTTAGTTTTTAATATTCGTACGTAAAAATGATACGAAGTTCATATTTTTAAAACAGTGTAAGTCACATAAGGGAGTTAATGCAAAATTCACCATTTCTACGTATAGAGATTTTTATTAAATCCATTCGGTAGTTCGAAGGTAGCGATTGTTTCTTGCTTAATTCTTATTGAATGGTTCCAAAGTTACAAGGTCTTCGCACCTTTGAATTCCTCTAAAGTTTGAAAAGTGTGACTTAATACACTCTGGCTCTGGAGTCCAGATATATACCTTTGTGGTGGTGATTACACCAATGAAACCGGTGTTTTGCAAATTTTCCTTTTTATAACCGTTCAGTTTCTATTTTCGCGTTTTCAATTGTAGTGGAACGCCGATTATCGGAAACGCCGGTCAACCCAAATACCGATTATCGGAACGCAGAACGTGTCACGAATGTTTTCTGAACGAACTAGTTTAAACGAAGCACGGGAAAGCATAACATCTAAACTATCTAACTTATAACGAATGTTACTGCTTTCCAGTGACTCTTTTAAACAAGTTCGCTCAGAAAACATTCGTGACTAGTTCTGCATTCCGATAATCATTAATTCTAAACGAGTTTAAAGGAAAATTTACGTTTGAATTAACAGTACGATTACGATCTATATCTAACTCAAGCTCATTGCAGTAACACCAAGGACCTCACTTCACCCTCACTCCATCCAACCTACGAATTTACGCTTTCACACTTAGGGTATGCATCGCAGTTGATTCGTCCACAAACCATTCAATTCATCAAAAGTAAAGACTAGCTCTATTTTACCCACTTTGGATAAAATGCAGATGGCAAATAATTTTTCCACCTTTCAATGTACATAAATCATCCCCGTTCCACAACCAAAGTATAAAATCTAAATTCGCCTTTATCCCCCAACCTCCAAGGCCCTCAATAACTTCCGACGTTCCTAGACTGCCACCACCCCATAAATCGCCATAAACTTCGAATACTTCACGTTCCCCGCCGCGTAAACGACCAAGGTTACAATCCCCAGCGTGTTTTCACATTACCCCTGACCCAAAGAATGTATTCGGAAGAGGCGGTACCAGGATTTCCAGGCGTCACTCTGGTAAAAGCGGCGTAAACCCGCGGTAAACATCCGTGAACTAATGCAAGACATTAGGTTACCGTTCTCGCACGTCCCGGTGTTTTGTATGCATAACCCGGCTCCGTCTTTCTGTCTCTTTCTCCCTCTTGGTCCCCATTGCCACCGTGGTTGAAGCAACCAGGGCGGTGGTGGTCGGTCTGTCGCACCACCCTGGGTGCAATCCGCGCCTCTACTTCCCCCCTTCCCCACCCTTCTCGTCGTCGCAGTGGCAGATGCAACGGGCAACAGATTCTCCTCGAGGCAGCGTTCCCCCTTAGGCGACCGGCGTTGCCACTGGGAATGCAATTTTTCCCCCCTCCCCCTCTGCCCTCGACGTTGCAACGCGGCTGTTAATCATATCGTCGGTCTTTTTATCGCGCCCAGAGCACCTCTTTGTTGCTCGTTTGTTACCCGCGAACGAACACCGTGAACGGACCGCGTTTCTCCGAAGACGAGGCTTCCACGGGAACGTTCGTTTTCAGAATTTCCTGTCGAACAGATGGCTGGAACGGGGGATTGGGTGACAAACAAGTGGTCTTCGTCACAGGGGAAACTAGGGGAAGCATGTGAAAGTGTTTTTGACTGGGTGTTCGTGGGATTTCTTGGGTGAGGATTGTGAATGAGGAAGTTATTGGGACGTTTAGTAGCTGGTGGTTTGCTGGGTGATCCGCTCACTGCATCTCTTTGGTATCTTGTACGAAAATTCTTTTTTCATAAAACCATTAGTCCACGAGAACCAATAGTCACTTTAAGAAATTTAGAAAATTAAGAACTGAAATATTCTGAAAGTTGAAATTGTGTGGGGGACTAGTTGGTTCATATAACCAGGTCATACATACAAGTATAATAGAAGTCCATCTATTTCCCCCCACCACATATAATTTTTTAGCTAGCTAAACTTCAGTTAATCAGGTACTACTAAAATGTCGTTCGTATAAATGGAGTTCTACTGTACTCATATTCACGTACAGGCTGGTATAAAGAAAGTGAGAAAGAATTTATGGGAATAGAGTACTTGTAAGAGTATACACGAGAAATCTCTGCGAATCCACCTTACGGGGGAATACAGTGTGATAAATAGGAGCGTTTCTGTCAGGTTAGATTTTTATTACAGGCTTCTCCACCGTGAAATATTCCGCGCGTTACTTTCTATTTCGACAGAGATTTAAAGTCACTGGTGCACAAAGTGAAATTTTCTGTGAATTTATATTCTACCGATCAGTCAAATACGTTTCGTATCTCTGATAGCTTTCCCTCAACAAAGCTCAATTTGCTCTACCGATTCCTAAAGCACAGTTCGTTCAAAAATCCAAAAGTCCAATAATGTTTAACCTCGTCCCTCATTTTCTCAACTTAATTTGTCTCTCGATAACAAATTGACACAGTGATCAAAAAATTAATATAATAACGAGATAAATAGTTAAATTTGCTAATTCTTTAAAACAAGTCACGGAACCCCAGCTAAATTTACTTACAGATGACAGAATAACATCATTTTTTAGGAAAAAAAAATGTATCAAATTGACACAAGGGACGAATGAGGGTTAACAGATGCCTTTCTTTATCTGACGTATTATATATTAGATCCGACAAATTATTAATATTCTTCCTAACCGACTAAAAACCATAAGAGGAAGAAGTTTCGATTTTCACTCCTGTCTTCATAAATCACTTCGTAGAATGTCATTTCGCGAAAAAATCGGCTGTCCAATTACAATTCCCCATTCTTCGTGAAAGTTCTATCGATAACAACGACAAGAAGCCCGATATAATCGAGACTGGAAACCCTCCGTTAATTTTCACCGGCGATATAGTTCCTGCCGCGTCCTCGAAATTCCATTGTTTCCAGCCAGAGCGAGCGGTTCGCTCCTTCGGTCCGTGAAGTTCCGCGGCATGACCGTGCAAGCTCCACGCCCGGTAACGATTTCACATATTACACGTCGTATCGAGTATTTCGTCCGTGAAAGACTAATCGACGCCGCTGGACGAGTACGATCGTCTGTTCCGGACGTCCACTCGATAATTATTCACGGATAATTTATCGGTACTCGTCACGCAGCCGCGTTTTCGAGGCGGGGTATCCTCAGCCACGAAATATGAACGTTGCGTTATGCGCCGCGACGAACTTTTGCTAGCGCGGTACACACGGACAGGTGGGCTCTGTTTATCCAGTTATGCGTGAAATATCGACGTAATATTGCGCAAGATGATAATAGCTCGGGGTGTATTATCAAAGCGCAGGGACGTCGTAAGCTCGAAGAACATTAATGTGATTTTCTGTGCACAGCGACAGGGGATCAGCTGAGACAGTAAATAATTTTTGTTTGAAATATATTGCTCAGTAGTAATTGGATTGGAAATATTTGTATGAAATCCCATTTTCATCGAGAACCTAAAAAGAATTGATTTATTCTTTCAAAAGTGATTCGAAATGTTTGTTAATTCTTGTGCAAGTATAATTGACGCTGAAGGTACAGTTTTTAGGACGAATAATTTTGGACCCTGTGGTACAGTGTTTAGTAATAATTTTTGTTGAAGGTATAAGGTCGACTTCCGCTAAATAGAATATCGTATAGGGCGTAGGAACTACAGTCTTAGAGGCACAGGTCGGTTTTAATGGAAATAGATCTGAGGAAGCCTTGATGTATAGAGAACGTTTTACTAACTGACTACTTTGATGTGGAAGGATGTGGTAGCAAAATGTCTCTGAGAAACGACGCCCCGTTACTAGATGACAGTCACGCTTTGTCGCATGTTTTAAGAAAGCAGGATCAATATTTCAGACTGAAGTTCACATTTTTCTTTTTAGGTTCATTCCCATCAGAACCCATCTGTACATTATGAAGAATAGTTTATTTTCTTCATCGTAATTGCGCATAAGACGATAATGAGTCGCGTTGGAATAAGCGAATATTATATTTAACAAGGTACCATGAAACAGAACGTTTTTATTCACACTTGAAAAACGAAAAATCGATATTCCAGTCAATGAAACGTATATCCCTTCGAGGTCCAAATTTCACAGTTCCCATCTGCAAACAGTGCCAGCATAGTAAATTAGTCATTCCCGTAATAGGGGCTTCCCTACAGTGAGAATTATCGACGAACATTGCATATGAAATAGTTCGGCCAAATGTTTGTATTCCCGCGCATGACGGTAGATCCGAACCGTTTTCACGATTGCAGTATCTATCTCTTTCGTATTACAGTATCGACGTAACATCGAATATTAAGTACCACGCCACTAATTGTAAGCATGATATAATAATAATATCTGCTTATGCTCATTTGCAGCGAACCTCATTTGCAGGAGATTACGTTTCCAAGCGTAGTGGTTAAAAACTGTTCAGAATTAAGGTCAAATGTAAATTGAAGTATCATTAACTCACTAGCTAAATTTTCTTTCAATGCTTTCAAATGATTACTTTATCTAGCAACTTATGAATACTAAAAAGGCAAAATGACGATCTTTTATCTAAAAAAAATCACTTCCTTGACAAAAATTGCCAAAAACTCCACGTAGGGTAAAGGAGTCACCAAAATAACAAAAGAATCTGGATGATGGGGATAATAGTACATAAATCTAACCAAATTAAAACTTTTAATAAACGCACTAAATTTTTCCCTTACAGACAATATTACACCATTTAAAGAAAAAACAAGAATTCCAACCAATTCCTCGTCATTGAAAAAACCAACCCTTCGTCAAAATGAACGCATATTATCGTCCCGTTTTCGCGAAAGTAACATCAAGCATCGCTCTATCGCGACAGAAATTAGATACGCTATTGCACGGGCATCAAGGGATCCCCACGAAGGGGGTTGAATGGGCCGCGTCTTTCTTACGCCCGATTTAAGATCCCCAAGGTGGAGGGTTCTCTCGCCCTCTTTGCCTCCGCCGTTTAACATCAGAATTAATTACGTCGCGGTAATAAGGGGGCCGATGCACACTTTTACGGGACGCGAGACGATCTCCTCCACCCTTGGCTCTTAAGGTTTATAAGGTCATCGGCTTCTTCCCCCCCCCAGGCCCCTTCTCATCCCCATCTCGTCACTCTTGCACCCTTTTCTTGTTTCCATCCTGGATCTTCGATGTTACACGACGTTTCGCGGCGGGGATGAATAGGGTTCCGTCGTGTAATCAAAATAATGAGCAAAGCCGAGGCTACTCCGTTTCGTGTCTCGTGATAATTAGACGATGGGATATTCTTTACTCTTGTTTCTGTTTGTCGGCCGTGCCTCTCCTTGCTTCTGGGTTCGACGCAAGGGCTTCTCTATTACTTTGATACCGTTGTAGCGTCGTGAAATTCCTCTAGAAATGAATTTGGATTGGAGTGCTCTTCAACTCGAAGCATCCACGGGCTTTGTTGCCTGCAGTTGAGGGCACGGTATGTGTTTAGGGTTGCGCGAGCACGTGTGCGACTCTCGTTTCAGGTTGGAGCGAACTGTACGAAGCGGTTGATGGGAAATTTTTCAGAAGTAACTTGATTCGGTTGCACCTGAACAGTTTTATCCAGAACTGATACAAGTATATCCCTTTCCACCTATTAGTGATGATCTTCACATATACACTGCGTGGTATAACTATAAAACCACCCTAAAATTTTCAATTCGTATGTATTGTAATTAAAATAAAAATGAACCAAGTATGTCATGTCGGAAATAGTGTTGAGAAATAATGTTTCTCTAGAAAAGGATTTAATCACAATACATAAGGATTGAAAACTTTTGGGTGCTTTCATAATTATTCTACACAGTGTACGTGAATTAACAAAAAATATCTTCTCCGCCGTCACAAAGTACCCCCTTCCAACAATGGGTTGAAACTCCTCCGGTGCTTCGCCTAAATTGCATTCGCAGTTTCGATAGCAAAATCGAAACAGCGTTCATCCCACGTTACTAATAATTCCGTCGATCAACAGCTATCGTTCATTCGAGAGGACGCCAGGCCATTAGCAAAAAGAGCGAGGTGGGGGGATGAGAATTCGGTCCCGGTGATTGTCTCCCTCGCGATTTTAATGATCCGAGGCGAGAAAAGTCGCGATCCCTGTCGATGGATTTACCTTTTCAAGCGGGCCACGCTCGCGTTCGTCCACGTCCCCCGTAAACAATGAATAATTTATTCCGCTCGCAATGGACGAGCTCTGATCCCCCTCCTTCAACCCCCCCTTCACCCCACTTTGCTTCCCCTCTGCGTCTCGCTCGAACGATTACCGTGCTGGAAGCGCGATACACACGGAAGCGAGAGAACGAGCCCTCGAAAGTCTCACAATTGCCGGGATTAAATGGTCTCGGCCATTGTCGCTGAGAGCTGGAACATCGTTGATGTTAATATAATAGTTACGGGGATAGCGTAATGGTGTTCGTTCGAAGGGAAAATCGAGTGTTTGGAAAAGTCGACTGGTTCTCTATCTCTGTCTAGATCGGCTTAAAAGCTCGCAAAATTTCGTGGCGTTGCGTTTACTTTAGAATTACGCTCATCCAGTGGCGCTCGCGCATTCGCTTCTGTTTTGTGTGTGTGTGATTTAAGAGCAGAACTGTGAACGATAACGCTGCTTTAATTACCGGTTACCGTTGAATGGGGTTTTTGTTAATCTTGCGGTGCGATTTAGTTCGTTAAACGTTCTGTTGTGCAGCTTTTTAGCGTTCTTTTTAGCTGTTTTTAATCCTGTGACGTACCAACTCCACTTTGACCCACTTCGTCGGATATTTCAACTTGTGATTACTATCTTAGACCGAGGATTGTTTATACTGGAACCGATAAGGCGACTCGTGTGTCTCAAAGAAATTAATTGTTTAGTTAGTTCTGTATCTGGAAGACAAGACGTATTCCCTTGGTTTGGAAATACAATTTTAATTTGCCATTTTTTAGCGGTAAAATTTATTTGAATGGTTCAATTTGTTTTAGATTTTTTACTCATACCACTATCATAATCATCGGCACATACAATGTTTCTTTACTTCCATTCACCATGACACTGTCTAGTTTATTGAGTCAGATACGCAAGAGGAGTCAGCTTCAATCGTGAAAATGAATTCCGTCGTGATTTATGACCACCCATCAACGTTCTACAAGCGTTCCTATTCCTCCCGACACTCCGCAAAAAATGAACGGCAAGGAAGAAAATAATACCACTCCCCATAAATTAAAATTTCATCGTCGGTCGTCTTGGACCGTGTCGGTGATCAGTTCCGACAAAGAATTCTTGTTCGTACGAAGTTACGAGAAATAATTCACGAAACTCGAGGGCAGAGTCGTCGCGGACGGTAAAGGATCGCGAGGATTGCGTGGAACGAGTGAAAAAAATAAAAACGTAAAGAACGTTTGCGTTATTACTCCGTTAGAAAGTGCTCGCGGCTCCGCTGGTGAAACGGAGAGAAACGTTTCAATATCGCCGCGAAATGTTAGGCGTTTTATTGCCCGTCGCGGAATCTCCGAGGGCGCTGCCCCCCACAGGTTAAGTGCTAAAATATTGCGAATACTTTCTCCCCGCGGCGTTCCCTTCCCTTCTCCTCTCGGACACGAAATATCAGCATTGTCGTGCTGCCGGCAAGTGCAACGACCTTTCGCGAATGTGGTTCGGCGCTTTGAAACCTGTTAGGACACCTTCGTTCCCTGGATATATGGATATCGACAGCGGAGCTGTGTCCCGATGTGTGTATCGCTCGTAAACATCAGCGTTGTTGCATTTAATTCCGTGCGTGTGAGCCAGTTCTGGACGTGCGGGAAAGATGCAACGGGATCGTATTCGGCACTGAACGTGAGAAATTTCATGGGATTTCTGTACCTTTGACGCTCAAGTACAGATTCCTCTCGATTATTGTCCCGAACTCGGGTCCCCACCGGGACAATAATCTTGTAGGGATAAACGCTTCAGACCCTTGTAAATTCGTTTTTTTCCCGAAGCACGAGCCTCGGCAATAAAAACGGAGGGGCAACAAAGTATGTCTTTGACAGGTTTCACGACCTACCCCCAGTGATGGGGATAATGCCTAGACAATAAAAGTGTAGAACAAGCCAGATGGTAATCGAAGGGGGGTCTGTATGTCGCGGATAGTGGATGATGGAGTCTTGCAATTGCAGAAAAATGTACCAAATTGACACAAGAGACGGATGAAGGTTAAAAAATGTAGGAAACCATACCTTTTTGCACGATTCAACTCTGTAAAATGCATCAATTGTCTGAGCGAGACAACGTCTAATAAACGTATCAAAGGACGTAATGGATGTCCGGATAGCCCGAGATGAAAAGTATAAAGCAACGTGTTAAATCATGCGACGAGTGGACATTGAAATAGTTAATTGCTGCAATCACGCACGCTCCTTCTTGAGCAACAGTACTCGCCCACTTGTTAACCGGCCGGAGATTACACAGATAGACAATCGCGTGAAGGATCTCCGATTTCATACGTCCTTTCAACTTGTATTACACGAGAGAGCCAGGCAACGGCGGTGGCGGCGAGTTCCAGATTTACACCGCAGAAATGCTCGCGAGCGGGGATTTTTACGCTAAAGTGGAACGCGCAGACGTTGGGTGACGTGTTCTAGACGCTCCTTTATGCATTATTAATTCTTCACCTTCTTTCTCACCGGGTGGACACTGAACTCTTCCGAACGTGTAGACTTTCTCGTTATTTTCAATTTGTTTCCGAAATGAGATTCATTCAGATTTCGATCAGTATTAAATCTAATCTGTAATTCCTATACCTTGAAAGGAAACTTTTCTGGACCACTAGACGTTTCGTGTACACTAATCTGACAATCAACATATCGAGATAAATTCTAAAGCTCTTTTAATGAAATAACTTCCTAATCTCCTTCAAAACATACTTCAGATTCAGATTCCATCTATATCTAAGTCAAAGAATAGAAAAACCATCCTCTAAGTTACTGGATTTTCCGTGTCGTAAAATCGAGTGCACCACTTTTAAAAAAAATCTTGTACAAGTTTATTTAATTACACGTAATAAAGTGTAAGAGTTCAATAGCAAACGAAACGTTTCGGTGTTCTCAAGTATCTGCCTGAATTAGGCCTGAACTATTTATAAAATTTCATAATATCTTACATACTATTGCTCTGTAGTAGGAAGTTGCTTGTGGGCCTTAATGAGTAAATAGTAGTTCGAACTGTGGGCATAATAAGCGTGACCAAATTGTTTAGAACAAAGCAGCACGGTCGCAGTTATTCACAGAGTGCCAATCAAAGTAAATAGGTTCATAAATAGATCATCCCCTAAGTCTGAAAATTAATGAGATACAAATGTAGTAAATGTACAGTTACCCAACTTCAAAGCTACACCGTATTAAACATCTATCAGTACCATTTCACCCGACAAAAACACTCAAACAAACGATCCCATCTACCTCAATCCCCGATAGGACCCCTAGAATCACATCCCCTAAGAAAGACCCTGTCCACGAGTCCTGAAATACCCAATTGCCGTGGCATTTCAGCCTAGACAAGCCGAGTAGCCGGATTACGAATCCCCTGGACTCGATTTAGACGCCAGTCTCTCTCGACCCTGTTCACCGGTCATTCATCGTGCTGGTCCAAGAGCAAGCCAAGGCGTAAACGAGAAAATAAGAGGCGGAGTGTCGGAGCCAGAGGCGAGAGCTGAAGGCTCCGGGGGTTGTCCGTGTTCACAGTGTTGGCCGGGGGAGAGGTGGGGGGGGGCATTTTAATGGGGCAGCGGGGCTGGTCTTCTCAATGGGAAAATTGTACCGGAAGTCTCTCGGCGGTGGCAGCAGCGGAACGGACGCAGGGGGTTAAAGGCCCATTAAGTGCGCCGCAATCTCGTCCTGCGTCGCGCTGTTATCTGCGGGAGAAAGAAGGACAGAGGGCTACGAGGGTCGTGGAGGGAGGAGGAAAGAACAGAAGGGTACGGGGCTCGAGTGCAAAATATGTGTGTGTAGAGGGGGCCGACAAATGTCACGGCCTAAATCGAGCACTAGTGCGGAAGCTTGACGGGGGTGTTAAAGTGCAGGGGCGATGGTTGAAGGGGTGATTTGATTCTGATTAATATTTGAAAGGTTCTCTTAGTCTTGTAGTCTGGATGTTGAACTTCAAAATGGTGATTTGGAATCTGTCTGAATATCTTTCGATAATAATCGTGAAACAGAATTCTCTTTGATTAGAATTGATAGTCTGACTATGACGGTCACACTCTACTGAGGCTAGTAATACCTAAGTGTTCTGCAACATTCATTTTAATTGTAACTTCTCGTCGACAGTAATCTTAACGGAGATTTGAAAGACAGATTTCAGCAGTCTCGATGAAAACTACAATTAACCATAAGTCTCGTGGGAATTTTGATGCCTATTTTATAGTCTAACTTCAGCCATCATATCTTACTCGGGCTTCCAAGAACAAAGCATAAACGTGACTATTACTCCTTGATAGAAGTTTTAAAGCGTGATGGCTGCCTGCCTGACCCAGATCGTTTTATTCTACTTAGAGTTCCAAGAACCAAGAATTATTCGATTATTACCCCTTAACAGCACTTTCAAACATAAACCATCGTCTCGATCAGATACGAACAGTCGCATTCTACTATAGATCGCAGATCGACCATGAAAATAGAACGCGAAACATCGAAAATATTAGGCTGCACCAGACAGAAGTTTGATGAATCAAGAGACCGGTCAAACGGACGCTTTGTTAAAGTTAAAAGCTCGCTTTTTCGTTCAGCGGTCAGCCTCGAAGTTGGACTTTTATGAACTTTCATGGACGTCAGCGTACACGCGTTAAAAACACACGTTTCACGAAACTGAATTTCTCAACGGTATATGTATAAACGTGATGCCCGCCCGAGGCTCGCGTTTGATAAAAAGTTTCGAAAGCCTCGAAAGCCAGCGCGTTGCCGCGCGAATTAATATAATTGCAATTATGGTTTTTTCCATTTTTCGCGCAAGACACTTTTTCTTCGTCGTTGTTCCTTGATTTTCTCCCAGTGATTCGATAATACCCACGTCTTCGACCATGGAAAGTGATTTTTTTGTTCGTCGACCCATTTCGTTTTCGTTCGTAGCAGGCACAGTTTTAGGTGAACGCTCTTCGCGAATCGAATAAACGGTTGAGAGTGAAAATTCACGAGGTTACGCGTGAAACTCGTTTCAACCGAGTCTCTAATTGAACTGAACGGGACCGATTGTCACGTTCCATAACTGTATCTCCTATAAAACAATATCGTTCTCTTATATTTCATATTTCTTCCATACACGGTAAGCTTTCCTAAAAAAATGATGATACATAGCGACTTAAATTTTCTTGTGAATCATTTGTATGTCATAATAATGAACACAAAAAATGCAATAGAATATTTCTTTGGTAATTTTTAAATAATTTGGGAATGATAAGGGATTGGGAATATTCCTTCTTGGAATCACAAAAACAGTGTAACTCGATTATTTTGGTAGTTATTTTTAAAATGCCCGTGCACTATCGCCGGGAGTATAACACGAAATTCCGCTTCGTCTCCTCTGCAAACATCCAGTTTCCCCGTTTCATCGGCGAAAATGGCTGAACGAGCGGAATCGCCCTCCACCACCCCCCAATCTTCAGTTAAAAGCCGCGGTCTCGGTTTGCACAGCGAGATAAGGAGAGAAACTTTTAATATTATTCGTCGATCGGTCGCGTTTCTCGTTCCTTCAGTGTATTTACCAGCTACGTCGACATCGTTAGCGATTTTCCGCGTTATTTCACAATTCTGCAAAAATAAATTAACGATTAATTGATCAGCCCCGGCTGTCAAAGCTTTTCCAAGCGAAGAGAGAGAGACCGTGTGGCCTGGGCGGTCGGTGATCCGTTAGCCGTGAAATTAATTTGCGGGACGACAGGAGATTTTAATTACGCTTTGGTAATGATCACATGATCACACTGTGGCCACCAACCCCCTGTGGATAGAAACGTTGAAATAAGTAAGTTCCGCCCTCCACCATGCTATCTCGCCCTCAGAAAGACGCGAAGCAATTCTTTGTAACCCCGTTTTCCTCGTGGCCGAGCATCACCGACCAGCTCAGTCGTCTTCTTCTCTCGCGGTCGCAAGACGCGTTCCACATCCATCTTGACCCTTTTCGTCGGGCCCAGTTCCCGTTTTCTTGAAAAGGTACTCCCAACGAGCGAGAAACTTCTCCCTCGCCGCGGGATTCGACACACATGCGTGATTGTTGCTTCTCGCGTATGTTACGATGCTTGAAAATTCACTGATCCTTAGAGGATTCGAGGTACAGTGAATCCTCGATAACTGCTCATCGATTCTGCTTCGTCCCCTCTACTGGGGGATTTTGTATCGAAGGCTTGGCCTAAAATGCATGTCATGAAGTGAAGATAAAATAGAAGATAACATAGAAATCGTATACCTATGTGGTAACTGCTCCGAAACAGTCCCGAGTTTCGAGCATTATATTTTTCAGAAAGATCCTTAGTATTCGTAGTGAAGACTTAGTCGCGTTATTGCAATTCAACGAAATATGTTTTTCCGAGTAGGCGACTGTAGAGAGGTCAGAGTAAACATTGCATTCGACAGTGCCCAATAGACCACTACAGAGAGGTAATACAGTACTCCACATCTACTAGCACCTGGTAGACGGTTACAGAAAGGTAATACTGTACTCCACAAATAACAGTACCTAGTAAACAACAACAAAGAGGTAATATTGTGTGCTCCACATCTAACACTAACTTGCAGACAACTAGAGGAGTAATACTGTACTCCACTTCTCACAGAACCTTGTAGATAACTACAGATAACTAATACTGTACTCCACATCTAACAGTACTGAGTGGATGGCTACATCCAGGTAATATGGTACTCTACATCTACCAGTTCCCAGTAACCGACTGTCTAGCAGTAACACTCTACTCCACATTTAACAGTCCCAGGTAGGAAACTACATATAAAGTAACCCCAGACGACAGTTATCGGTTTCGCGAGCCGATCTGAAGGGTGAGCATCAGTGATCCAGCTTGTTCCGTAATCACGGCGTTGCGTTAACACAGGCGTGATAATTATTGTTACCGTATACCGGCTGGCTTGTTATAAGCTTCGCCAAGTGGTAAACCGGGGGGACGGGAGAGCAGGAGGAACAGAAGCCGCCGATCTCGCAGACAATCGCGCGTAATTAACACCGAGGGCCGGGCCGCGCGTCGTCGTCGTTGCTGGGTACAAACCGTTGCGTATCGGGTGGCTGTCGTCCGCCCCCTCTTCCTTCCCTCACGTCCGCAGATAGTATCGCGGAAATTGCACTTACCGTTTCTCCGTCTGCTAATCCGATTCCCCGTAGGGGTGCGATCCGCAGGGGAACAGAGGCTCTAAGATCCGTGAACGCGTTACTACCCCTGGCTGTTATGACCCATGTGGGGAATAGAAGGGCAGAGCACTGTTTGGCAATTTCGATGGAACCGTCATCGTTAATACCACGACATCTGATCGCACTCTGTGCACCCACGGACGCGTGTATGGTAGTCTGGATTTGTGACGGGACGGGAAAGAACGACAACACTGACAAGGGAAAGCCCTTCGATTTTGATGAAACTTCGTATGTCTGTTAAGCAGTCAAAAATATGGGTTACGTATTTTTTTTATCGGCTGACACGCGACTTTAAAGGGTGTAACTACACCTTGAAGTTTCGATCTGAAATTTTTTTATTAACAAATTATATTTTGGACAATTTGTTAGCACCATATTATTCTACATAAAAAACCGCAAGCCTCGTCCATTAGAAGTTTTCATGTATCTCTTCTGGTTTTCGAGATAGTACTTTCGGGTCGAAATTTCGAGGGGTGGTTTCACCCCTTAAAGTCGCGTCTCAGTCGATAAAAAAAATACGTATCCCTTATTTTTGACTGCTTAACAGACATACGAAGTTTCATCAAAATCGGAGGGGGACACTTTCGTGCCTTCCCTTGTGAGAGCCCGAAATAGGTTCCCCCTGTTACGTCCTGTTGCTGTCCTGGAGGATTCAATGCTAGGCCCGCCTGGGGGATCCTTTGGGAATATAATCCGCTTCGAGGGCACGATCTAGTCGAACGGTCCGATGAACGGGCACGGGACTTGTGGAAATAGGGGTGTTTGCGTATGGATGACAGGGGGGCCTGGAAATTCTGGAATGACGGTTGTATTGTGAGATTCGAATGGTTGGTGCGGTGAAATGGAGATATGATTGGGAAGTCAGGGAATGGGAAATTTGGTATGAGGATGCTGAGAATTTTCTAAGTGATAGTGAAAATAAAGTTTGTATTTGGAATTGTGCTAGGTTCTCGTTGACTAGGTTTTGTATTCGGTGATTTTGTAGACGATTTTTACAGTTAGATGTGTCGTAATGTTTGCACTGGTGTAGGCTACATTTCTTGCTAACGGTGTGGATGGAGAAGATACACTTAATCGATTTATTGATCCTTAATTGCGTCTAGATGGGCGTTCATGAACGAGCAATTACCCTGATAACGATCTAATCAACACGAACGATTACATTCAACCATGTACAATTGCCCAAGAATTATACCATTCCAAATATAATAGTCTTATATTGACCACATTGATACTATTATAAATTCATGTTTCAAGACTTGCTCTTGCTCCACTTGTCAGATATTACTGGATCAACTCCCAAACTGATAAAAAAACCTCGATGTTAAAATGTCAGCTCCCAGTAGAAATTACACGACCCCACAAATCTATCTGTCATCCTTCAACGATATAACTGTTCAGAGCCTGAAGCTCCAATGTCACGTCGTCAATCACGTGTTCAATTAAAGACACCGTCAGTCTAGTCGCTCAATTCGAAGTATACGTACGTCCAGACAAAACATGAGCCGTGTAAGAAGGTATTCTACTCTGACATGCAAAAAATACATAAATCTTATAAATGGAAATTTATTCTAAATAAAATTAAATATTTAATCTTAACGAACGCTTGATTATAACCAATAATGCTACGTTATATTTTAACAACTTCGATCCGATTTATCTCTACATTTAGTACAATTTCTACTTATTTCAAAATAGAAACATTAAACAAAATTTCATTCAATTATTTGTTTATATAAACGAAAGGCCTAGATCGGTCCCTTGAAAGTGGGGCCTCCGGCTACAGCCTCCCCCCCTGTAATCCGACGCTGTCAGGACCCCAAGCTATAACAAAATGCATAAAAAAGAAAATCGATTTTTTTGACCAGCTGCAGTAGAATACCCACTCAAGAGGACGTCGAATCGAAGTCGACAGAGAGGCAAGGGGGCTGCGATGATGAATTAATTAACCCAAAAGCCGCGCGTAACGTTAAGATCAACCGCGCTCCAGTCGAACGCCGCCCGCGGACCAAGTCAGTTTAGCAGACAATCGGGCGTAATTAACACCGTGCCAGGGCGTTGTTGGGAAACAACCCGCTGGCGAGGCGTATCAGTATCTCGGCGGCCCTCCCTCTCGTGTCGTAGATACAATCACGGAAATTGCTCTTACCGTCTCGCCGACTGTTAATCCGATTCCCGTGTACGGTTCTACTCCCGGCGACCAACTCCAGATGACTGATTCGAGATAAGGAATAGATGACCGGATCGAGATAACGGGGGAACATGATACAGGCGTCGCTACCAACAGTACAGCCTCGAGCGAACAAGAAGGCTGCCCTCTCGTTCCACCTTTCAGGGGGAACGTGCAAACGGTGGAAAGTCGATTTTTGCCGTGGTCTGGCTACGTTCGCCGAAACGCAGGCACGGTGGAACGATCGCGTGCTGAAATGTGGAATGCATACTTACGCAGAGACCGGACAGGAAACCCTGATTGGTCTTGGGTAAAACGTTTGCTGAGTCCAGACACCGTTCCGTTTGTTTCGATTACCTGGCACCCAATGTTGCTGACGCGGATGAAGATTGTTGTGATGACAGGAGGAAATTAATTCAACAGGGGTCTGACGCAAGCTTTTCTCTCTGTTGCGTCATTGGTTATTGATATTTCTTTCTTTAAGGTTTATGAAATTCGTTTATGTTTATAGTGAAATCGGGAAGTGAGTAACTACGCGAAATATGGAGTCTAGACAATGAATCTTGATGGTTACGATCCTTTAGGATACAAAAAAAAACAGGATATCATCAGTAGACTGCAGATTTTAGGCAATCGTATTAGATGTAGCAATTAGTATCCCATCTAACTTTGAGGGTTCAATAACATCAAAATACCTTCACGTCTTTATTGACAGTAAAGGAATCAAATGATAATAATAAAAGTAATATAAGAAACATGAAGGGGAAATAGAATATAAATAGAACGAAGGTTAACGATAGAATCAAATGAACGTGTGAAGACACGAGGCTGATCGGTTAATTTGTTAAACCTTTTGTTAAACGTAAACCAAATAATGGTATTTTATTAGTGACGCATAATACGTAATTATTATTACGTAGGTGGTAAAAGAAGCTCAAGAATGTATCGGCGGAACGTAATAAATGTTAATACACATTTATTCCGTCCCAGGGATGATATTAACGATCGTCAGGTCGGCGTCGTCAGAGCGGCGTCGACGTTGGACATTAAAGGAGAAAACTATCCTCATAACGCTGATATTGCGTCAGGTATCCCGAGCCCCATGATTACGCCAAGAAATCCTGTTTATCATCACGGTATCGCATCTTTGAGTATCCCTGGCCTCCGCCGTTGATAACGCCCACCTCTTAATAATTAATTCGTTAATTGTATGTTATTGTCAATAACGCTTCTCTTTCATCTTCCAAAGACTCATTGAACGTTCTAGGGATCGCGCCCCGTTGAAACTTCCAACTACGATCTATGTAATAATATTAGTTCCCACCTAATTACTATTTTATTGGGTCATGCTTCATTGATTCTCATTGACACATTCTTGAACATCGACGGTTCACAGGGGATTTTGTTCATTGACTGTTAAATGACTCTGGTTTAAAAGCAAAAAATCCTTAGTGATTGTAACATATATAGGAAAATACGGGATAGTTTGTTGTTTCTAGTTTTTAAATATTAGCAGAACTTCAGTTCACGAATCCGTATATGTATATAGAATGGCAAATGTCTGTTCGATGTTGAAATTCTGAATTGTCTCATCAACTTTGTCGATATGAATTTCGTGGTCGAATATGTAGTTATTATTCGATAGACTTCGACTACATCGTTTGCAGAGCTAATTTCATATTTGCTAATCGGTTTACTTCTCCCCGGAAAATCTTATTCCGCGGTTGCCGTGTGTCAAACGGGTAAATCCAATTAAAGACACGTCGGGGTGATACGTCGGTCTCGGGGGCCGAGGATTTTTCTTTTAACCAAGAAATATCGCGGCAACCGTTTACTCGTCGGACAATAAATACAAATTAACGTTACGCCAGAATTCGCAATCCCGTTGAAGTTTTCGTCGTTGGTAATTTACGTTATATGTTGGATTAAAAAGAATAAGAACATTTATATTGAATGGAATAGATTCCATACTTGTATAACAAGAAACATTTACTGACCACAAAATTATGGTTTATCTTTTCGACAGTGTGATACGGATCGTCATCTTGGTTATATGTAATAATATTATATACATATACATTTCAAAGACCACATTAACCCTCCGTAGGCAAACATGTTTTTTCACAGTCCGTGGACAAACTGGGTTATTTATATCCAAGCCAAATTTTTTGGACTGTTTTAGGCTTTCAAAAAAATCTGAAAAAATACTAGAATATTACTGGATATCAAAATGAATATTTGAAGAAAAGTCCGAGAAAAATGAAATTTCGCTTGTGTACAACATGTGTCGTTGCAATATGGAATTTCTATTTATTCAAATATAAACTAAATTAACAAATTCCAAATTGTCCATTCAAATCAATTACAAACTAAATTCACTTTAAATTATAGTCACTTACATAACTTACAGATCTTTATCAGAAAAGTAACATGCATTTCGGAACTGACACAACCAACATATTTTGTAGTCATTCATAATAAAAGAGTGCAAACAATTAATTATAGAGAATATAATATAGTTTAGAGAATATGAAATATCTATTCACGGTTCGGAAAATGAATTGCAGAAGTACTTACGCGGTTTCGTAAATAAAAGATGAACATTAACATAGATTCGATGCACGTTTCTCCATTCTCGAAGCAACCAGACGCATTCTTCGCGACCGAAGTGCACGTGCCCGGGTGATAAATATTTGCGATAGATATCGAGGAGCTTGAAGACATCGATGTGTTCGGATCGCGTCGGGATCCATTCACGGATACCTACATATTCTAAACGGGGATCCACGTTTTAAAAGCATCTGTCGGTACAATGGAATTTCACGCGGGAACGGACAGGAATACTTTCGTCTCCTCCCCCAGGGTGTAAAAACCGTTCCCATCGTGCGCGACAGACATGCACTAGCGAGCCACGAAATATTTTTATCAATCCGAGCGTATCTCTCTGGCCCGCGGCTCGCGTTCCGCCATACATTTCACCGTTTTGAACGATATATCAAACACGCGTCGCCGAGTCGCTTTAATGATCTCCGGCGAATGAACCTAATGAATATCTTTTTTCGATTGGCCCCACATCCACGTTGAAAATTCTGTCGCGATATTAATATTGTTTTATTTAACAGACGAACGGATTTGTTGAGTTCTAACGTTACAAAACTCTGATGTTGCATCGTACGTAACATACAGGGTGAACCACGAATCGTGATCAGTAGAAATTACTCTGTTGTTAGCAGTCCGATCGAAAATGTTTTTATCAGGTATAGCATGGTTTCACGAGAGCTTTAATGTGATTATAACACAATTTTTAGGAACCTAACCATCGTGTTATACGGGGGTTACGTGTAATTGGTGAGGACATAATGAAGAAAGTGGATTGAAAATCTGAAATATTTGAAAATGATATACAGTAATTTATAGATGAGTGTTCAGACGTCATCCCCACCACAGGGCGCTTGACTGTCTCTACGGAATTCCTTAGTGGTGGAATGACGTCTGAACACTCAGTGTCGAGGAGACTTTGGACACTCAACGGTGATTTACTGTACTTCAGAATAATAATCTGAGAACTGTATGTATTAGGGAAATTTCATCGAATTCGAAAATTTCACCTCCAAAGCACTCTATACAAGAAAATATTCTCCACTTATCTCATATATACTTATACATCCATAAATTCGTTTATCCTAAAAAACAGTAATCGTTGGATCAGACCAAAGTCATCTTTAACAGTCAGATCGTTCTGATCCATTCGAGGTCATCGTCGACAGATTTAAATTCCCGTGGTAGATTCGAAATACTTTCGCGTCTTGGGTTATTTTTACCGCCTCGCCGTTTTCACGGACACATTGACTTTCCTCTGTCGACAGCCTCAGAGACGAAGAAGACGCTTAAACCCTCCCGCGACGATCTCAGGATTCCACGCGCGCGCGCAAAAAGGTCACGCCTCGGACTTTGTCCGTTCATCTTCCGCGAACCAGTCTACTTCTAGATGCTTAATGACCATAAAATTGACGAATGGTCTTCTCGTCAGCGTGCCCACAGATCGATTCGTTTCACAGAGCGCCCGACCACCCCGTCATAATCTCTGCAAATAATTCCGATGAATCGCCGGACGATTGTTCGGTCAGATCAAATCGTTTGCCCCGGTGGCGCAGTAATTATACCGAAATTTGTTTCTACGTGGACGTGTGTATAACGAAGATATCCTCCGGCTGCGATCGTAATTTTCGTTTATGATATATTACGGACAATTTTCCGAAATTGTTCTCCGCCTCCTGAACAGTATGTATTCCATGCACGCGCGTATTTCGCGATTTGATTGTTAACGGGTGAAGCGACTGATGGACTTATGGCTTCCGGTGGAAATGTAAATTTTACAAATATAGTAATATCCGTAGATTGTTAGTAACTTTTGTTTTAATAATTGTTCTTTTAGTCTGTTTGGAATCGGTACCTTGAACTGTCGGGAACGCAATGGGACAAGTTCGGATTCCAATATGGCGGAGCGTGGATTCACTTCATAAATATAGGAATCATGATATACCCAACAATTTTATTTTTCAGAATATATATTTTTTTTCATAACATTATTCCATTTAATATCTTTTATACTATTTTATAGAGAATCACCTCAGTAATTTTTAGTAAGCAGTGTTATTTATCATCAATTGTGTAACTTAGAAAACAATATTACACAGGCACCTGTTAGATGTATGGAATGGGCGTATCCAGGTTAAATATATAGGGTGTTCTGAAACTTCTTAATATACATATTATTTCATCGAGTATTCTGAACATTCCCTATTATGTATATCGCTTTTGTTTCTTTCGTTCCTATAATGTAAAAAGGCTCTGCAGCCATTTTAGGGTATCTCTTCCAAAAACGGCTACCGGTTCGTTAGCTCATAAGAAAAGGACACACGTCGATAATAGAAAATCGATCGATCCTCGGATCAGTTGGTTCGAAAGAGCTGTGCCATTCGAGAAATCGATGGAACGCGGGTCAGAATCACAGCGAAGACGCCTAAGGTGAAGGTCTCGGGTACTTCGACGGGGCTACGAGGCCAGATTTATAATGGATGCACGTGGCGTACTGCCAACGGCGAGGCGCCACGATATTGCCGCTTAGTCACCTCGGCCAGGCTCCGGCTCTTTGTCCTCTCCTCCTGCTCGGTAACGTAATAAATAACAGAAACGACCGCAGGAAAATTGAATATTTATGAGTGAATTCGGTGGCCATGGTTGTGCCACCGCCCTACTCTCTCTCTCTCCTCTTATTGTTAACTTTGATCCTCTTTCAGTTTCCCCCGCGGGCGACATCCTGTCGCTTCGACGTTCTGTCATTTTGATCGGTATATTTGCCTTGTTAAAACAACTTGACACAGGTATTAACAGTCCTGACGAAGGTTTTACAGCGATTTTTATCGTTACACACACACACACACACACACACACACACGCAGGGATTTTTCGATTGAAAGCTAACTGGGTTCGACGTACGTCTCGTTTCGTGTAATCGAATCGTGTTACGAATTGTGACAGAATAATAAAAAGCGGTATAAACCATTTTAAATTTCAATTTCGCGGGAAAAGTTCATTTTTCAGAAATGGACATAGGATTAATGTGAAAAACTCTGACAGAGTAAATATCTTTGTTTTAGTGCCTCTTTTTATCTTTTTTTCGTCTCACTAATGAAACATTGATCACGACAAAGCGGATAGGACTGATTCACAGGATTGTAGTTGATCCGCTTTTAGAACGGCGCACTCGACCGTTGTAAAAAACCATTGGAATTCTAACGATTCTGGAAATAGCACTCGCTGCTTGTTAGAGGTGCTGGGGATCATCGATTCTTCAAAATAATCGAGTACTCTTTCTTTGTCAGGGACGTGTGGCGGGAACAATGATTCTGTTCGGACGCATAAAGCATAATGAATCACTTTCGCTTCCGTTAGTCGTCGACACGCCGGTGTCGCCACAAGAATATCAACGTGGAAAAAATATTACATAACTGCATTAAAATTGATATTAAATTTCGCAAATTCAGCGCTAGTTACGCTTAACACTTAGTATCTTATTAAACGATTTTTAAATTTCAGTACTTATGGATAAGAAACCTATTAATTTACCCTTAGATCAGGATTGACCCGCCAACTACAATTAACGCCTATCTTATCGCTGTAAAGTGACAATATCTGGAACCATTCTTGCCGATCGGCAATGCGAAACTTCTTTAAATGACATCCAATCATTCGAAAAATGGTGTTACTGTAACTACTAGTCCATTATTTACCGTGAGCCACCACGTTGTTTAAAACAAAAATATTTTTAAAAATATCTTAAGTAGTTTTAACATGACTATTGGTTCTTGATTTTATGAAAAAATAATTTTTTCACAAAATACTAGAAAGATGCAGTGTGCGGGTTAAAGCAGAAATTACACTAAATCCTCGATGAGTGTTCGAAGGCTCCTCGACACTGAAGTTCTATCACTGTGCTAAACCTCATTAAAAAGTCAACGTTCCACCTGGGAACCTCTCCTTATCAGTACCAAGGAGCCTTCGAACTCTCATCGAGAATTTACTACGTCACGTTATTCTATTAGAGTTTTTGCTATTTTTTATGAATATAATTCGCTACTGTGCTTGAACTATTTAATAATAGTTCCTTGGCTAATTGAGCGTTGGATCTACAAAACGTATTAAATATCAGCCAGTAGGTAATGCCTTAACTTCAAAGTTACGTACTCCAGACAGTTCACACTGCCTCGCTTGGAATATCCACCATTTCGTTTAAACACAGTCAATTACTCAACGTCCCCGACAGCGCCGCGATAAAAAACGAAAACACAGTGATTAAAAAGTTCTGGGTGCACCAGTATCCGCCGTTTCCCGACACGGACTCTCCGATCTTCCCCCGAAAAATCTCGGCAACGACCCCGTGCCTCATCGCGCCCGGGAAAGTTTCGCGCGACGGTGATTTTTCCGGCGGAATCCTCCCGTGTCCCCGAAGAAAATTGCGCGACGGTCTGCTAATTACCGAATGGACGATGCAACGGCAAACGGAGTATCGGACGGCGCCAGACAATTAGCTTAGTAAATTCCTTCCGCGAAGAAGTTCGCCAGGACGCGACACGAGGGTGGGTTGACGGCCAACGGCGCCAAGAAGAGAGAGGGGAGGGGGTGGGAGAGAGAAAGGAAGAGGAGCGAAAGCACGGCCGAGTTAACTTTAATTGCCCAGTTGGCTACATAATAAATGACATTGCAGACGGCCAGACGGAGGAAAAATTGTTTCGTCCTCCGCCTCCCACGCCCCCTCATCCACCGCCTCTTCGTCCCAGACGCTTTTGGGTCCGTCTGGACGATTTCGTACGCGAGCGTCGGGAAAACGGGGGACGTATTGATGGCTCTGTAATCTTATTTCCGGGTATAACATTCATCTTGGACGCGTCACCTTGGACGCTCGACGTTCTTTCTCCCCCCGGAGGATTTATTGCCGGGAAGTAAATCTACCCCCGTGTTCGCCGCGAGTAAGATCGAATCCCCAATTGGTCCAACGTTTTCGTTCCCCTCCCAACTCTCCTTTTTTGCAATATGTTTCGTTTGGCTGTCGCGACGGTACTTTCAGCGGAAAAATTTCGATAGGAATTTAATTAAAGCGCAGTGGGAGACGGGGTGGTATGAGGGTTTATCGGTGGACGGAGATGGAGATGTTAAGGGATATTTGGTGATTACGGCAGACAGTGAGCAACGTTTTTCCTGGAAAAATTTATGTTTGCGAGTAAGAATTTTGTGTAACTTAACCCCTTCGCGCACACATTTTTTGTTATTTTAACAGCCGAAAATGATCGTATTTCCTTTTTTTGCACGAATTCCTAGTGTAAGGCTATTATATCACGTTTTTCTTTTTCGTTTTTAGTGGTATACGAAGTACGTTTATATATATATTCTCATTACCTACACATTTATCGTTCTTATACGACAAATTTTGTCCTAATTGTGAAATAAAATTTGCATTTTTTTAAATAATTTGATATCGTAATAAAAGTTACAAAAGATCTGAGGAAATGTATTGTTATAACATTTAAATCATCGTTGTAAGAGTGTATTGGCAATTCATTTTAATTTGCTTGGTAGTCCTCGTGTTAAATCAATCAAAAAAGAGTATCCACCCAGATTCCCCGCAATCGTCTCGAGAACACCTGACGATAAAATCGCACGTGTGTGTGTGTGCATTCTCTTCCAAGTAACCGTGGCGAAGAACTCGCTCTGTCTCCTCTTTCACCTCGAGGAACCGCTACAATCGAATTGCCGTGCCTTTTGCTCGTCCCTCCACCCCGGTGCGTGTTCGCGTGCGTTCGAATAAATCACGGTCCATAACGAGATATCGTCACGATAAGTTTTTCACGCAAACCCCGAGAGAAGAATGAAAATGGACGTCCCGAAACATAACGCGCGCCTGAGCCCCCGTCTACACGCTGAATCGTGCGGACCAAAAGAGGGGGGGGGGGGGTTGCAATTACGACGTCGCTAACTGCGCCCGGCTAATTAGGTTTATTGACACCTGCGGTTGAAACGGTGTCAGGGAAGAACGGTACGGAGACTGTAGTAACGGGACTCGCGAATGGGAGGTGAACCATTACAATGTGCCAGCACGAGGATTCTCCATTGAATTTACCTGCCTGGTGATCTAATTACACAAGGAAACTGAGACCCTGAATAGTTTTAAACAGCGAATCGAGTAACAGTATCGGTAGGAACAACGTATAGTATCCAATAAGCGAGGGAATAGCGTTTTATCGTAATTATACAGTGTATATTACCGTTCGTCGGTATTAGGACACCTGGTTTGCATGAATGGAATATAATGTTTCCTGAGAATTATGTATTTCAGGACACTTCTGTTACTTTATAGTAACAAAAACTGTTGGAAACTTACATGTGGAATAATAGTACACAATTGAAATTTCAATAAGATACTGTATTTCCAAACAGGTACAATAAGTAATATTAGACTATTTCGCAAGATGACGTGAATGTGATACTCTAGAGTGGCTCGGGAGTACTATTGCCCTGTTTCCGGTTTCGCTGGGTCTATTTGAGCTTGACATATTTTGTGGAAAGATGATAATTTCAGAGTTTAACTATAGCGTGAGTTAATCGGTTTTTAAATTTTTTACTTTAACTTACTTATTTATTTTGACCGACTCTCGAAAACGTGGTGAGTACTCCCTGAATCATGGCTAAGAAAGGGAGAGTTATCCAACAAAACCTTAGCCATCGAACTTCAGAATCCGTTTAGCAATATTTATTTCAGTCTTTCAACAATTTCGTAATGCTTTGTAACATTTGAAGCATACCTATTCGATAAGTGTTCCTTAATACTTACACAGAAAAACTTAGACTCCTCTATAGAGTTACTGTATCGTTAATTGTTGATCGTAAGATCTTCCAGTGACTCTGGAGAATTACCTGAATAATTCCCACCGGTGTAAAATATTTGTCTATCATGGATTCACCTTCTTGTTACATGACGACGCTTCCCCAAGCGATTTTCTTTTATAGATAAGAATACGAGATTCTGTTTCACTGCCTTCACGTCGATGCTGACTCGACGTCGCACTTTATGGTTCAGGCCTGGTATAAAACTCATTCCCGGAATAGTTCGCGTTGCAAAGATTTACCGTGTTATGCACTACCGCTCGTAAGTATTAGGACACCTGATCTGTATACAGAAAACGTGATATTTCGTAAGAATTTTATATATTTTAGGCCACGTATATTATTTCATACTAGCATAAACGTTGTCCATCGAACATAAATACTCCCTAAACAATATTTCTTTCAGACAATTCATAATGTCTTATAACAACACTGCTGAAGTTTATGCAAATTCATAATTTCAGATAATAATATCTAAGAACCAAAGTGAAGCAGAATTTTGAATTCTGTGTCAGAGGATTTACTATGTCAGTAATAACACATAAATAGTGTTAAACTTTAATAAAACCTCTACTTTATTGCATTTTCCAAGTTAAAGGATACTATAAATGCATAAATATCCGCAGTCTAACATTTACTGCATATTCGATAAGTATCGTAACACGTATGGACGAGAGTATAAGTACATAGACAGTTTTCAAATTAAATTTGAAATATCGTGATTCAAAGAAGATCTCAAGAAATTTCACACAGATCTATGACATATATCTTACATTCTGCATCGATAAATCATCTCCAACGTTGTTCTAAATCACTGCAACTAATTGGCTATTTCAAAGCGTATAAATCACTTGTAGCATTTATCGTAAAATTACTGGTCAAAATTCAGCACGATAATCTCCCCTGGACCGTTCATCCCGTAATTCAAGCGTGAAGAACTCATCAAGATCTATAATATTGTTTCACTTCGTGAATCCTCTATTGATGCACTCCGTTAGCAGCCTCCGTCTCGACGACGACGACGACTCGGACTAACTTCCGGCATCGACTTTTCTCCCCGTCTTTTTCTTCGCTTTCCGCTTTAAGAACGCGCCGCGCACTGGATGCCGAACAAGCGCCGCTTAAAAGTACTTTCATAGCGGGACGACTAATTAGAGCGATTTAGCGTCCGTCGTTGACGTTTATTTGGAATGCATCCCTCGCCCAAACCCTCTTCTTGCTCTGCCTCACTCTCGGCCAGGTTTCTATCTCTCTGCTCTTGCCTTTCTCTATTCGTTCTGCCTATTACTACCCCCTTTTCTCTGTTCTTCGCTGTTCATTCACCCACCTCCCTTGTTCTCCTATTCCCCTTCAATTCTGACTGTTCCTCGTTTCATTTCTTCGTCATTCGACTCTTTTCCCTTTCTTCGACTCCTAGCTGTTCATTCTGCAACCCTGTTCTCCCGTCTTTTTTCTAGCCCGTCTATTTTTTGTTTCTCTATCTCACGTTTCTCTCTGTTTTTCATTTTTACGAAGACAACAGTCCTTAGTAAGTTATTTACTTTATCTATTTCTATAAAATATATCATTTATAAACGCTAACTCTTTCGCTGTACATACCTACATCACTGTTTATATTTATTAGGCTGCTTGGGCTGTATGTATGGGCATGTTATCAGTCCAGAGGGGGGGAGGGGGGTAAAATTTATCTGAAGGTAAATTTCCTAATATTATTTTTTTCCTCTAGGGAAAGGGCAAAATCAAATTTTTCTCTAAGATAAGAAAAAGGCTACTTCTTTCCCTTTAGGGGCTGAGGGTTAAGTTTTCCTCCTGTCCCTCCCCTGGCGACACACATGTCTCCATGTAGAAAATGTGATGTTTCATAGAAAGTATGTATTTTAAGCCTAACTTATTATTTCAGACTAGTATAAGTCTTGTCCATCGAGCTTTACATATCCCTTAAACAATAATAATTTCGGACTTTCAGTCTTTGAACATTTATTACATTCGTATTCGATAATTGTCCTGATACTCATAAGCGGGAGTTTACATCTAAGTAGGTGAGGAAATTAAGAATACATGGCCTGAATTACTTGAGAATGATTTTAATGGAACAAGCATAACATTTCCATACACCTAATACATCATTCCATCATAAACGAAGCCCCGATTGCGTTCCCATTGGCGTTCGAGACCTGAAAGCGCCGCGGGAAAACGTTCGCACCGTGTGAATCGGTCTCTTCTCAGCGGCGATTGCTCTCAGCCCCCCCATTCGGTTCCCTCTGTCGAGGTTCGACTGCGAAAAGGTGGCGACGAGAAACGGCCGATGGAAGGGCGGGATGGCACGGTTGAATGGTAGGTAATCGAATGAATGGAAAGAGCCGCCTGGATGCTTTCGGGTCGTCAGACCCGACTGAAAGGGATGTTAGGTGTTGTTTAAGGGTTATTGTCGCGAAACCCCCTTTTGTCCAGCGGGTACGCGATGCAATCCGTTCCGTCGTTTCAGCGTTAAATGTAATTTATTGGAGTGGAAACAAAAAGTGCGTTATCTTGATTACTGTCACACCCGTGACTTGTTCTTTTTATTGTTCGACGCGTTTAAAGGGGGGAAATTGCGGATCCTCCGATAGGGGATGAAAGTCTGGAAACCGTGGCCTTATTATAAAAGTGTAAATGGAATTATAAATTTCTAACGATTGCGCAGGATCAACCTTCTTCAAGATTAATATCAACGTTTATAGTAAGACTGAGAAATTTTATTCGGTTGTGGGGCATGAAATGTGCATTTCATTACCGTCGGTTGATATTTTATTGTACATACAAATTTAAGATTAAATATGGTCTAGTATGTGTCTTTTCATTCAAATGCAAGATTTACGTACCGTGTTATGTTTTGTTACATATTGTGATACGAAATTTTCACTAAATTCGAAAATACTTTTTACTGCCATCGTTTCACCTAATGGTGTCAATAAATAGTATTTCTAAAAAATAAAATAGTAAAGATTAATTCTCTACCTTAAAATTAACTTCACCAGTATTAGACACAATCTTATTACTATATTAGATAGTATAATACCTCGAAATAAGTAGACTATACTGTGTAATTGAAAAAAAAAGGGTGCCACGTTAATAATTTTCATTCACAGAATAACGTCAAGTACACCCATCAGTAAAATCGCTCGTTCCATGTGCAACGACCTTATTTTCATAATGATTGTTCCACGTTCTGATAGTTCTGACTACGTTTTAATAACTACAATCTTGGACAATGTTCGTCCCCTCATTCTCTATCAATTAGACTATCTCGTCGGTTTATCTGCCCCGTTACCGTAACAGAGACCGTCGGTCTTTTTCGTTGGACAACGAATTACCGGCGACTGTGGCCCCGCAATTTATACCAAATTTTAACGGCAACGATTATTCACGGCTGACCCGTATACGTACAGCTGCGCGAAACCCGGTAAACCATAAATGTGGTTTTCGTGACCATAAACTTCTGCCCCGACAATTACGCTTGTAACTTTCTTTTCGAGGCCCGCAAACGCGCGCGGCGTCGTTCTCCCAGAAACGCCCAGCGCTCAGTCCGGCTCGTTTGCGGGGAAAACACTATTTTCGGAGTGAACCGCGGAAACAAGCGCGGAGGGAGAATGGGCTCCGTTGTTCTCGTCGAAATATATCACCTCTTTGACTAAACGATCGTTCCTTCGCAATGAACTTGTTATTTCGTGAAAATTACGATTGTAGCGCGTTGGAGGGTTTGTCTGTGAAATTCAATTACCGTTCACGGTGCTTCCGAGGACAATACGTATAGTGAATCTTCGAACAGAATAGTGACAAAAATATAAATAATAGGTAAACTTTAGAAATCTTTCATCCACGGTGATTATTTTGTTCGATAGGATAACGGGTTGATTTAGTCTTCGGGTGAAAAATGAGCAAAGAAAGTATGCTACTGATTCTACAGTAAAATGACAGTAGATAGCGCGGTTCTTGCTTCGGCCTTATTGAAAGAGGGTAGAAGGGCGAGCCAATGTATTGTAGAATTGGATCTACTATTCTTTACAATTACATATTCAGTAGCATTCAATTGCAACTATACTGAGGGAATATTGTACCTGAGAAGCAGGATTTCCAACGGCTTATTACATAAAGATTTTACAACGTATCAGATTTATGCTGAAACAATTAAGTGTATTATACAGAGATATCCATTCAGTAGATGTATAAATGTAAAAATAAGCTTAAAACAACACATAAGAATTCGTTCAATTCTACTTATTTACTCGAAATAATTGAACTTGTAAACGAAACGCATAAAATTATGAATGAACCAGCGTACAAAGCGATCCATTCAAACTGCCGCGGTTTAATCCCCGTTCTCCGGGTAAATGTCGAAGAAAAAGTTGTACGTTTTAACGAGGTCTAACTTTCTACGACCTTCTTT